>NC_042615.1:736790065-737106579 GCF_901001135.1 Rhinatrema bivittatum | reverse complement strand
TCTCGAGATCAGCATTGCATTGCTGGATCTCATTAGTGCGTGTAGGTCTTGATCCGAATAATCCTCACCTTATCTTCACTCCAGCCTCGCTCCTGCTCCACCCGTACTTGTACCAGCTTACCTCCCGTGGTGTGTCTTGGGGCTCCTCCCTGAGCTGTGCCCAAGGGCTAACTTCCTACTTTAGATGGGACCACGTCTCTGAGCTCCTAACAGGGCCTGAGGGCGCGCTTCCACAACAACATCAGGGGTGAGCAAACTGGGGAGGCAGGCCCTCCGAGAGGGGGGTGCTTGAACAGTCCTAAAGAGGGGCACACGGGATGTCCAATCAGGGAAGAAAAAAGGGCATCACAGTCAAATGTCACTGTTATGGAGGCACTGCAAGCTCAGGAGGGAAGGATCTACCAAAATTTGGTGACAACATTGTAAGAATGTCATGACTTAGCCATGCATCTATTTATTTATTTATTTATTTATTTATTTGTCTATCTATCTATTTATTTATTTATTTAACAAACTTTTTTATACCGGTATTTGTGAGAACATCATATCGGTTTACATCAAAACTAAGGTTGGAAAATTGATCGAACAGGGTGGGGAGAACTGGGGGGGGGACGACACAATAACTGGATAAAGGAGAAGCAGAGAGAATAATTAAGTAATTAACAGTTAATTCGTTCAAGGAGGTCAAAACAATGCATGGCATCTTTCAGTGGGCTGGGGAGAGGAGCTGCTTCTGCTGTGGCAGGTCCAGGTGGAAGCTGCTTACTCTGCAGCAGAACTGGACATGGGAACCACGCTGGACATGGGAACTGCCACTGTAGTGTTCCACAACCCAGGAAGAGCTGCTACCCTCAGGCCTCAGTCCAGGATTAGTTCCTGTTGCTGCCAGGGATGTGCAAATTTGCTGGGCTCGCACGTGCTGAATGGATTTTAAAAGCTGCCAAGATACCCACATATATCCCAGAGTGAGCCCATCTCAAAATTGTTTAAAAAGGGAAGGAGAGTGGGCGTGGAGTGAATGGGGCATGGCTTTTCGGGGCATGAACCTGAGATATGCGTGTAAATACTTGTGAGATCTGATGCACACCGAGGCCCTCTGTTGCGTAATTTTACTTCCACTATGGATGACATTCAAGTTAAACAATAAAGAAAAATAGGTAGATCTGCAGGGTTTTAAGGGTCAGGGCTGTCTGGGGGAAGTGAAGGCTATTAAACTAGAGAAGACTGGGGGAGCTATCTCTTAACTGTGTGAACAGGGGACAAACTGATAAACCTGGGAATAGCGTTAACCTGCAGCATTTGCGTGCACATTTGCGTGCACATGCATGCGCCACTTAAAATTTGGTACACATGTGTGTGCAGTCAGGCTGTTTTATCACATGCACATATGCATGTGTATGTTGTAAAATGGTGGCATCCCTAAGCACGAGCCGATGTATGCGCGCAAATGTGCGCATGCAAGCTGGTATGAAAGTTAACGTCTTAGTAAAAATGGTAAAAAAGCAGAAAAAAGAAAAAATGGGCAGAGTGTGATGGAGTTTTTCTCAGCTCCTAAAAAATTTTGGTTAGCATCTAAGGGGATAAATTTCAAAAGGATTTACAAATGTAAATGTAACCACCATTGTAGCAATTTTCAAAATTCATTTACCCGGGTAAAAGTACACGTATGTGGATAAATCTTATGGACAATTCAATGGCATATATTGTAGCAATTTTCAAAAGCCCAGTTACATGGCTAAGTGCATTTACAAGGGTAAGACCCATTTCAGGCCCTACGTTTTTTGAAAAAAATTTCAGCCTTTACCATTATTGGGTGTTGCCAGTGTATCTGGCTATGGTGTGGCGTATCTCTGTGTATTTAGATCTGTATCTTTAGTCCTTGTCTCTGTGTGTAATGTGGTCTGCCTGCCTGTGTCTCTCTCTTCGTCTGTCTGTGGTGTGTCTGTCTCTGTTTTTCAGTCTAGGCGTGGTATGTCTGTGTCTGTACCAGTCTGAGTGTTGAGTTTTGTTGTGGTTACGTGTGTTTTGGTGGAACCTTGGGTGATGTGGAGATGACCACGTCCACGGGGAGGAGCCCTGTGAGGAGCCACAGCACTGGGCTAGACTCGTACTACTAAAAAACACAAATAGTTCTTTACTTGACAGCTTGAAGAAAGCCACCAGGTGGCAGTAGTGAGGCAGTCCGTAGTTGCAGTCTCAGGGACCTCGGCAGAGGGAGCCCTTCTCTCCTAGATGATGTCAGGAGGTTCTGCAGCAGGTCTCCCAGCGAGGAGATATTGTGGATGAGATAGACTGAGAGTTAGCATACTCACTAGGGGGTAGATTTTATAAATGTATGCGCGGGTGTACTTTTGTTCGTGCACCAGGCGCGAACAAAAGTACGCTGGATTTTATAAGATACGCGCTTAGCCGCGCGTATCTTATAAAATCCGGGGTCGGTGCGCGCAAGGGGGTGCACATTTGTGCAACCTGCGCGCGCTGCCTGTTCCCTCCGAGGCCGCTCCGAAATCGGAGCGGCCTCGGAGGGAACTTTCCTTCCGCCTCCCCTCACCTTCCCCTACCTAACCCACCCCCCCGGCCCTATCTAAACCCCCCCTACCTTTGTTGACAGATTTACGCCTGTGGAAAGCAGGCGTAAATCTGCGCGCGCCAGCAGGCTGCTGGCGCGCCATCACCTGACCCGGGGCTGGTCCGAGGCCTCGACCACGCCCCCGGGCCAGCGCCACGCCCCCGGGCCCGCCCCCTAGACGCCGCATCACTCACGGCCCACCCCGAAACACCCCCGACATGCCCCTCCATGCAAGCCCTGGGACTTATGCGCGTCCCGGGGCTTGCGCGCGCCGCCGAGCCTATGCAAAATAGGTCGGCGCGCGCAGGGGGGGTTTGGGGTAGGTTTTCGGGGGTACGCACGTATCCCTTTGAAAATCTACCCCTAGGTGTTTGCTGTAGATATGCGATTCCACCAGGTATGTTTGTAGAAGGTACAGGCACTGAGACAGGGAGAGCAGGCCCTCGAGGAGCGAGTACCTGTTACCTGTAAGGCACCTGAAATAAAGCAGAGGGCCTCCGAGGAGCGGGTACCCAGGTTAGCAGTTACCCTGAAGGACAGAGAGAGAGCTTCCTGCAAGCAGCACGGAAGCGGCAGAGTAGCGTAGACAAGAACAGATTCGAGTCCTTGCTTAACTCAGAGCTAGCAAATTAGTGAAGGTAATATACCCGGATGGTGTGACCATCAGCATGAGGGAACACCCTCGAGGTTCGCGCCAAGGGTGGTACAAAGACATGGGTTGTGCGCGCGCGCATCCTAGAAGGCACCTGGGAGGAGCAATGGCAGGAGGCTGCAGCATAGCCGTTCCGGGGACGCCAGAGAGGTTGGCTTGTAGACGCAGCGGTAACCATCTTTCCCAGGTAAGCGGGAGGAGCCATGAATAAGGTGAGGCAAATGGGGCGAAGCTGTCTAGAACTGAGAGACGCAACAAGTTTCTGTCTTTCTGTGGGATATCTGTGTATGGGATGTCTTTGTCTCTCTTTGCTTGTCTGGGTATGGGATAACTGTCTGAGTGTGGGTTCTTTGGGGGTCTGTTTTGCTGTCAGTCTGGGTGTGGGGTGTCAGTCCATCTGGCTATGGCGTGTCTGTCTCTTTGTGCCTGTGTGTGTGTGTGTGTGTGTGTGTGTGTGAGTGTATGTATGAGTGTACTCCTTTCAACAACTTGAAGAGAAACCAAATGGAGGCTATGAGTCATAGGCTTTGAGTCACTGGTTGGCAGTGTAGCTCCTTGGTGTATACCCTTCATGTATGTATGTGTGTGAGTGTGTGTATAGTAACCCATCATGGATAGTAACCCATCGTGGGGGCCCCCAACCAATTGCATGAATAGAAGGGGTAGGGGTGCAGTTCAAAATGTTTGCTCACTCCTGGTCCTCATGATGTTGTCACTAAGGGCCTCATTTACTAAGCATTTTTCTCATAGACACAGAATGGGAGCAAAGCCTTAGTAAATCGATGCTGTTCCACAGGTTTATTGCTGTTTTTTTCATTAATTTTCCCCTGATTTAATTGCTTTATCAGAATACTAGGAACTGGTTGATTTATGTATTATAGGACAAGAACTGAAAATGCGTAGGACAACTTAAAATATTCAGTATTGTTGTTAAGATGTCTTTTGTTCCTTCATCATCCCCTCCTACTTCTTAACTGCCTTTATGGTCGAGACAGGAAAACCTCAAACTGAAACCATGGCCTGCTTGGTCTCCTGTTGCCTATTACATTGAAGTTCTGATCGATTCCAAGTTGTTATTGTGTTGATGGAAGAAATGTGTGGTTGCTTGTATATATGGTATGACAGACCTTTTCCTAGTAAGCTGTAATCCATCATTAAAATCAGCTACAGTACCTGAAGACTGATGGGTGGCCATTCTAATGCCAATTTATAAAAAGGGGTTTGAGGTGATCTGAGAAAACATAAACTAATGAGCCTGCAAAATGGTAAAACATGGTCTTAAAATCAAAATTACTGGCCATATGGATAGACATGGCTTAACTGAGAAGAACTAACATGGTTTTAGCAATAGTCTGGCTTGCCTTACAAATCTAATAGAAGTAGAAAAGAGTGAGCCATAGTGCATTTGGATTTTCAGAAGTACTTTGACAACATCTTTCATGAGAGACTTCTCTGGAAATGAAAAAGTAATAGAATAGAAGGAAATGTTCTATTATAGGTTGGTAACTGGTTAGACAGGAAACAGAGAGAAAGGGCTAAATGCCCAGTTTTCTCAATGTAGAAATTCAAATAGTGGAGTGATCCAGAAATCTGCACTGGGGCAATGCTGTTCAACATACACTTAAATTATTTGGAAAAGGGAACAAGAAGAAAGGTGATTAAATTTGCAGACGACATAAAATTATTCAAAGTTGTTAAAAAGGCAGCAAATTGTGAGGAGTTACAAGGCTTCGAGAGACTAGGGGAATGAACATCTAAATGGCAGATGAAATTTAATATGGATTAGTGCAAAGTGATGCACAAAGGGAAAAATAATCTAGACTGTTGGTAAATATCATGGTTTAAGAGGTAAAGAAGTAGCACTGGGGGTTAATCTGGAAAGAGAGAATAGGAAATCCATTTATATTTGTGTGAAATACATGCTTTTGCAAGCAGAAGAAATGGATAGAGATTTAATAGTGGGTATTTACAAAATTGCTATGAAAGGGCAGGTGCTAATTAGGATATCCCAGCTGAGGTGTGTTCTAGAAGCAGGGAGATCCTGGTTTCTCTGCAAGGAGAACTGTTCTGTGAACTGGTAATGGAACCCACATAGAGGGGCAATACTGGATCTGTTCCTTACCAGTTGGGGACAGGTTTCTGAAATCATAAATGATGATCATCTGGGATCTAGTGATCACCAGATAGTTTATTTCAGTATTAGAGTGCACACAGTGATGACCCGCTCTAAGGCAAGGATCCTAGATGTCAGGAAAACTTCATTTGTTAAAATGGAGGAGTATCTCAAGACGTTGTTAGCTGGATGGGAAAATATAGGGGAAGTAGAAGAGCATTGGGCAAAATTAAAAGGAGATATGGTAGGGGCAACTGACTTTTTTGTTAGGAAAGTAATAAAAGTTAAGAGGAAAAAGAGGCCACTATGGTTTTCTAAAGAAGTAGTTGAAAAGGAAAGAAAAAAAGGTTATCATTCATAAATTACAAAAAAAAAAAATCACAGAAAAAGGAAGACAGATGACAATATTTGGAAAAACTGGGAAAGTAGTCAGAAGAATGAAGATACAAATAGTATAAAAAATATATACGGTAAAATGGAGATGACATGGCTTTTTTTTTCTTTTAGATAATATTGTATTGTAAAAGTTTAAGCCTCCCCTAGCCAACTTGTATGTTTCAATGAATCTCTAGGTGAACAGACACTGACTCAACTACATGGTACAAATTAAACATGAACATATATGTAACTCTTACATGTATCACTTTATATTGCTATGAGAGCTATTATACACAATGGAGATTAAATGACCAATCATAAGTCACTACCAGCAATCTGTGCCTTCTTTGCCATGTGTTTAATAATAGGGATGTGCAATCGTTTTTCCTGAATTAGACCATGTCAACGAAATTGCCTAATTCGAATGGTTAAGGAGAACCGAAAAACGATTGATTTTTTCCAAAATGTCGGAAACAATTCATTATTGAGTTAGTGCGTGCTAACGCCCGATAGTGTGCACTAACTCTGCCAAGGTGTGCACTAACCCTAAAATTGGGGCCCCTGAAAAAAACCCCCCTGAACCAAGGGAACCAAGGAAAGCAGACATCCCCAAAAGAATCACACTCAAAAGACCCCACGAGACCCAAAACAATAAGGATTAGCAAGTGCTGAGCTCTCACACACAGATCGAGTAGTCCCTCTGGCGTCACTCTACTCCTGAGCCCATTATATTAGAGCATTGTGGCTGCTTTCGGTCACCAGGGGGAGCCAACTGCTACACTTGGCTGCAGTAGAATGCGGAAGAGAGCAGCTGGAACGCCAAGGGACCTGACAGCACGCCTATGACGGGAGTGACGCCAGCAGGACCACCCGATCTGTGTGTGAGAGCCTGGCACTTGCTAATCCTTATTGTTTTGGGTCTCGTGGGCTCTTTTGAGTGCGATTCTTTTGGGGTGTCTGCTTTTCTTGGTGAAGGGTCAGGGTTTGGAGAGTTATGATGATGTTCCAGAATGTGTTGACTTGACTATATTTGAATAAATGTTGATTTTTTGTTCATGGAAAAATAAGACATCACCTGAAAATAAGCCCTATCGCATCTTTTAGAGCAAAAATTAATATAAGACCCTGTCTTATTTAGGAGAAACATGGTAGCATGTCCCCTTGCAACTCCGTGAATCATTGCTGAAACTCAGATCGTGAGAGCGTGTCTCCTTCCACATCCTTACGTGGCTTGATGATCGTGCCCAGATCAGTGCAGTCTATAGATGCGTCACTGTGTAGACCAGCTGCTTGAAATTTCATTTTCTCTTTTGGGAAGCCATCTCCTAAATAGGCTGTTTCCACACAATACACACTCTTGAGTTGCCCAATAGATAGCTTGAAAATGGGGATGTTAGCGGATTAGGCCGGGAGCTACTGAATCAGGCTGCTATCGCTAGCGGTGATGTCACATCCTCCTAGTATTGGTTTTTAAAGTTTTGAAATGTGATGTCCCCGGTACCTAAGGGAGTTGTTAAATTATTATGTCCCCAGTAGGAATCTTAGATCCTCTCAGCGAATGTTGCTAGCAAGCCCATCCATAAAAACAGCTTATCTGTCTACCACCAGAAATCATGCTTTGCCTTGACTGGGCCCAAGGTCTGGAATTCACTTCCTGACTCACTAAGGAAGATAGATTGTATTAGAATTTTTAGAACGCAGCTTAAAGCTCACCTCTTTCATGAGGCTTTTGGATGCAGCGGTGTATAACCAGTTTTATGCAGTAATTTTTGGCATGTAAAACTTCTTATTGTGTTTACAGATTATGTTTAATAATTTGTTTAATACTATGCTGTATTTTATTTGTTTTAGAATGTATAATGTATTTTATTTGCATGTCTACATTTGTAGTTTGCCTAGCATGATGTGGGTTGATATAGACAGATGCTGAATATTGTAAATAAATAAATAAATAAATACTTGTTCTTACTGTTAGGCCCTTGCAAGAGTGAGACAGCTTCCAAGCTATCTTGGAAGTTATGACAATTTTGAAATATGAGAAGACCTATGTTTTATTATTGTTTTTTAGATATTTCTTTCTTTTAATTTTTTTATTTACATTTATTGTATTTTTACATTTATATTTGTATATGTTTTTATGATTGTGATTTTGTTTATTTGACAAATTTATATATTTATTTATTTAGGCATTTTAGATACCGGCGTTTCAGAATAAGATCATAACGGTTTACAAAATCATCATTCAATTGTAAACTGTCATGATTGAATACAGAATGATGGTATAGAAATTTAATAAATATATAGATAAATCTTGGCAAGATGGATTAAGGAGGCAATAGCATCTGCATACTTACTGAAGGGATGGCAAGTGCAAGAGATGCTCCATGCTCTTTCCATAAGGGTCCAGGCATAATTGTGGATAGAATTCTTTGCAGTGGCCTTAAAAAAGCATATCGGAGTATGCCCATTCATTTGAATTCCATGTAACTGATGATGTTAGCTATTACCACCCGGTGCAGGAATGTGTGCTCAATGCACATTTTTTATGCCAAAAAATTAACTTCAGCTCTGGAGGTGGAATAAAGTTTACTCACAGTCAAGGACTCATGACAAACAAAAAATTTGATTCTCTGTGTTATGATAAATGTGCCCCTTGTTTGGTAGGTTGTTTAGTGAGATTAGTATAAGATTTAGTTTTATGGGGTCAGAACAAAAAATAAGAAAATGTGTGTAGGAAGTAGTGGAGCGGAGCAAGATCATTAGTTAAAGGACATCTTAAAAAATCATGAGTGATTCCTTTCCCTTTGATAAATAACATGATCTAGTAGGATGATAATGTAATGTGGGAGAAAAATCCAGGCTAGAACAAAAAATAGAAAATTACCTGTCTAGGGGGTAGGGGGTTTGTGCATCTCTTGCCCCTTTGGAATGTATGATGGTTTGCTGTAGTGGCAACTGGAGAGTTTTCTGGAGGTTGGGAAGGGCACTACTCTATGGGCTGCAGCTGCCTTATGTTTCTCTTTGAAAATGTTGGTGCTGTTTGACTCCAGAGCTGCGCCAGCATTATACTGCAGGAGGCAGCACTTGCTGTGGGAGAATTTGACAGTCTACTGCAGCACAGGTGAAGGCAAGCAGCCACAGGAGCGTTGCGTTTGCTGCCACAGCGCTTTGAACAGGAAGACTGCCGGAATGGGCGGAGCCAGTGGCACAGTAGAGATAGTATTGCTGCCACTGCTCCTCCTGACCTTAGTGTCAGCCAGGAAAAGCTCTTGCTGCAGTGGTTTAAAAAAAAAAAAGAGGCTTCCAGGGGCACAGGGATCCTTGAAATAAGTTAAACAAATAAAATTGAGAAAAATAAAAGAAAATAAACATAAGGGGGCAAGTCGTGGGGTCCAGAGGGCCTTAGACAGACCCTAGGAAGTATGGAAAATCCAAAGTAAAAATTGGTAGCAGCAGTGCTGCCAAAACAAGGAAAAACAACAAAAATTAAAATTAAAATGGAATAAGCAAAGGGGACATGAGAGAAGTACTTGGGAGTTCAAAGTATGCTTCTGCCACTGGTACAAGTGCAAGTGAGAGTTTAAAAGCAACATTGGTGATATTGTCAGGCCGATGCAATAAGGTGAGTCCAGCCTAGCATGTGCGTTTATTTGTGGTTTAGCATGTGTTTCATGTGCACAATAATAGCATGCAATGCAGCAATGCACATCCTAACAAAAGCATGCCAGGTTATGCCCATTGCATTTAAATTCCATGATGACATTAGCTATTACTGCCTGGTGCAGGAACATGCGCCCAATGCACATTTTTTATGCCATAAAATTAACTCCAGCTCTGGAGGTGGAATAAAGTTTACTCACAGTCAAGGGCTCATGAGAAACATAAAAAATGTGGTCCTCTGTGTTGTGATTAAAGTGCCCCTTTTGTAGGGTAGGGTTGTTTAGCGAGATTAGTATAAGATTTAGTTATATGAGTTTAGAACAAAAAATAAGAAAATGGATATAGGGAGTAGTGGAGCAGAACATGATCATTAGCTAAAGGACACCTTAAAAAATTGTGAGTGATTCCTTTCCCTTTGATAAACAACACACATTGCAGATTTCCATAATTTCATGTAAACAATGCACTTTTATTAGGGGCACACAATTTAGACATCTGTGCACCGGATGCAGTAAACTTTTGAGTGCCAGAAATGCACATTTCTCCTTAGTGTGCCCTTTTTATAAGCTGCTTTACTTTCTTACTTTCTTTCTTTCTTTCTGAGTTCACTTGGAGAATGGCCACTGCCATTAGCAATGGTTACATGGAATGGACTTGGTTTTTGGGTACTTGCCAGGTTCTTATGGCCTGGATTGGCCACTGTTGGAAACAGGATGCTGGGCTTGATGGACCCTTGGTCTGACCCAGTATGGCATTTTCTTATGTTCTTATTGCATCGGGTGCACAAGGATAAGTGCACGTTAGGAAACTGGGCACTCATTATGAGTGCCCGTTTTTTGCATGCTTCTTATTGCATCGGCCTGTCAGTGATTTGTGACCATTAAACAAACATAAGAGGTCAATACATGAGGTGATATACTTAAATTGGTACACTGTTACACCTAAAATACCCAGAGAGCATCTTTTGGGGCAGGAAAAATGTTAAAGGAAATACTTTTTTACTTTTAAACTCCAGGTCAGGTAAGAAAGCCTATTCCATTCTGGATTTTCCCAAGCCTTGTTCACCTGTTCAAAAGCTGTAGCCTTGGAAACCCTGGCATGGCTTGAGAAAACAAACAAGTGGAAAGACACTTTTGGGGGGTGGGGGGAGTGATTTGACTAAATGCCCCAGCCCTAAGACACTTTTTAGAGAACTAAAAGACATTAAAATATCTTCATGTCCTCTCGTAAAGGAGAGTTTTGGCATCTGTGATGCTGACATGCTTAAATGGAATTTAGAAATGTCACTAGTAGTTTCTTGGAGACCTCACCAGAAGAAGGATACTGTAACATCTTTCCGACCTTACAGTTTAGAATTAAGAAAAGAACAACACTAGCGACTGAAGGAGGCAGGCTTATGTAGCTGTTAGTCTGTAGCAGAAACAGCTTGCTTTGCCCTTACAGTACAAAAAACATTAAAGCAACAGTTAGGAACACTCTGGAGTGGATGTGACATGCATGAATGTGTTTTTCAAAGTAGATTTGCTTTCTAATTCTTGAAAAAGATAAAGGCAAGAGCATTTAAAGTCTATAAAGTTGAGTTATGGAATTTGTCATTTTTTTATTAGCATTATTTAAATGTGCTTGAAGAGAGAAGTGGAACAGAAACAGAGACTGTCCCTGTGAGTGAGCATTGTCCTACCAGCCTACACTGATCAGAAAGGTGAACCATCTTTATTGACTTGTGAACAAAGGAGACTAAGACAATGAATAAACCATTCCCTGTACATAAAGGAAAGTGGCTCCGATTTCTGAAAATTAGAGTTTCACCTATTAGAGAGGTTATAAACCCCTTCCAACAAGCCTTTACAATAGTGTGGTTTATAAATGTTTTTAATAAATAAAAAACTGAACTTCAGAAATTGCTAAAATCAGTAAGTCCACCTTATGGCACAGAGCTATAAAGCCCTTGCCCAACAAGTGAGTTAGGGACAAAGACATTTTTATTGTTTTAATACTTCCATATGGAAATTGTGGAAGAAAGAATATTCCTAACTCTTCCTTCAATAATTAGAGTAGGGACCTTAATTATCCTTTTGTTTTGGGTTACAGCTAGTAAAGTTCACCAGCTCTTCATGAATATATAATAGGGAACATTTTCAGGTCACCAGAAGAATAATAGGGAAAGTGTGCTCCGTTTTTTTTTTTTTTTTTGTCTTTTTGTTTTATAGAGTAGTAGGCCTAGAGGAAAGGATAAGTGAAGGATGAAGCATACCAAAGGAAGAAGATACAATGTACTCAGCTGAAGGAGAGGCACCAATCCCTAGCAGTGTAGGTAAGCAACATGCTCTAGCAGCTGACCTGTAGTAAAAGTTTGGGTGCACACCAATGGAGTCACTTCAGAGATAGCTAAGACAGACAGAGGAAGAGACAAGACACAGACCCAATTAGAAGATTAGGGTATACACAGAGAAAGGAAAAGGTCTTTAACTACAAAGAAGTAGTTATCTTTGGTTGCCCTCAGAAGAAGCACAGAACACCTGTAAGAGAAAAAAAACCCCCACACAGAATCAGATTCTTATTTAAGTATAATAGCTTAATTAAAATAATTAAAAGGTTTAGTTAAGTTTTGGACTGATACTTATCTGATAAAAAAACAGGTGTATCATTTTCAGAACCGGTTCTTCAAAACAGAGAGAGAAGTATTAGAGTTTTATTTATGTAGGCTTTGCTATATTTATTAGGAAGAATATTTTACATAAACCTGTTAAGAACATAAGAACAAAAGAAATTGCCCTACTGGGTCAGACCAAGGGTCCATCAAGCCCAGCATCCTGTATCCAACAGAGGCCAAACCAGGCCACAAGAACCTGGCAATTACCCAAACACTAAGAAGATCCCATGCTACTGATGCAATTAATAGTGGCTATTCCCTAAGTAAACTTGATTAATAGCCGTTAATGGACTTCTCCTCCAAGAACTTATCCAAACCTTTTTTGAATCCAGCTACACTAACTGCACTAAACACATCCTCTGGCAACAAATTCCAGAGCTTTATTGTGCGTTGAGTGAAAAATAATTTTCTCCGATTAGTCTTAAATGTGTTACTTGCTAACTTCATGGAATGCCCCCTAGTCCTTCTATTATTCGAAAGTGTAAATAACCGATTCACATCTACTCGTTCAAGACCTCTCATGATCTTAAAGACCTTGTCACTTCCTTTGCTACATACAATAATTTTTTAAAAAACTATTTGACATCTCTTGACTTCCCTTTCCTATTGCCCCTGCTCTCTCTCCCTACCTTCAAGAGACTAGGTTGGGTGGTTGTTTGGCCCTTACGTATTATATCCAGTAGAAGAGAGAGCGCCTGGGAGTGTCCTCTACAAGCAACATTGTGAGCCCCTACTTTTAATTAATAGGGAATATCTACTGCTTGTTGCTGGCATTAGTAACATGAGATCTATTTAATGTTTAGGTAACTGCCAGGTACTTGTGACTTGGATTGGCCACTCTTGGAAACAGGATACTGGGCTTTGTGGACCCTTGATGTGACCCAGTGTGGCATATCTTATGTTCCTCCCTACCACTGGTGTTAGATACTATAGCGGGCTTCCACTTGTAGGATGGATTACATGGCACCCCTAGAAATTTTGTCATATACATCAGCTTGGGCTGTTTCAGAGGTATCTTTAATATATAGGTTTCCCCTATGTCTGCGATCTATTAAGTGGTATCCATTTTTCCACATGGTACAGCATCCCACTGACATCCAACAGAATGAAGGAAATGCAGACACAGTTGGTGCAGGAGGCAGAACTGAGAGTTCTGTGGTTGCTACAGAAGAGGTACATGGAGGGGCCCTGGACCATAGCCATGCACATTCCATGGGACAAGAAGATCCCAGACTTTGCTAGTGTTTCAAGCAAGGCCAGGGATTTGTCTGTTGAAGACTGGATAGAGAGGACAGAAGCTGCTCTGAAGGTGCTGAGAACCCCTGAAGAGGACCAATTGGAGATGGTGAGGGATCATTTGGTTGGGCAGGCTTGGGTTGTGGTGAGGTTTACCCCAAGGGCACAGCTTCGGACTTTGAATGATCTGTTCACCTGGCTGAAGACAATATATGGGAATAAGATTCCAGTAAGCTTGAGGCTGCAGAAATTGTATAATAGGAAACAGGAAGCTAGAGAGACCCTGAGGATATATGGATATGCGCTACAGGAGATGTTGACAAGATTGTTAAAGAGATATAAACACTGTCTGGTAAATTCAGAGGGTATGTTAAAAGAATGATTTGTGATGGGTATGTGAGACAACAACTTAACGAAGGAAATGCAGAAGAGGCTTATGGACCAACTGACTCTGACATTTTCAGAATTACTGCAAGTGGCTGAGTTTTGAGCAGAGGAAGATGAATACTCTTCTCTTCTGGAAGAAAATAATTCTCCATTAAGAATTTGCACTTGAGATCAGACCAAGGGAGCAGTGAGGTTGTCTAATGCAGTGGTTCTCAACCTTTTTTCTGTCGGGACACACCTGACAGATGGTTCTCACATGCGTGACACACTGAACACATGACCATCATAGGGCTAAATGTAAACATATACTCTGTATCTACAGGATCCACCCTGACCCCCCAACAATGGCGACAGAACAGAACTAGGACATTCCCCGTTCAATTTACCATACAAAAAAAGATATTTCTGGTGTCATCTCAGTAACAGCAACATAAACACTCTCTCCTACCAGGTGCAATAGCCCTCCTTATGAAAAAATTGTAATTTACACCAGTGCATGTTCTATTGAGAAAACACAACAAATAATATTGATACAAATGCTAATAAAATACTTCACCTCAGTCACACACATAGAATCGACCTTAAACAGTAAGGGAGACCAGAAGGGGTTTGGTGGTGAAAAATTTGCGAAACCCAAACTGTGAGGGATGCACTATATTGTGTTTTTCTATGTGCTCTGATAGTTGCTGATTTACCACTTTTTCTAATAGTTTAGCCAGGAAAGGGAGATTAGATATTGGTCTAAAATTTGTTAGGTCTGAGGGGTTTAAATGTGTTTTTTTTAAAATGGGTTTAACTACGCCACATTTTATTTTGTCAGGAAAGTTGCCTTGTGCAAAGGATATGTTGATCATATCAGTCAGAGGTTTGGCTAATAAATTTGATACTAGTTTTAGGGATTTCACTGGGATTGCGTCTGCTGGATGTGTAGCCGGATTCATTTTTCTTATGAGAGTCTCTGTTTCAATTGAGGAAATGCTTTCGAAGGTGGACCATATCGTGTCTGGGTTTTTTGGTAAGAAGATCCTGTTGGTATTAGATTTAGGTAGTTTTGTCATTAGGTTTTTGATCTTGTCTCTGAAGAAGTGAGCAAGATCCTTATACTTAGTTTCAGAATTGCTATCAAGTATCGCTAGTGGGGTGGATTTATTCAGCAATTGATGACTAACCTGGGTTTCTTGGAGCAGTTTTATCTATCTGAGATTCAAATTATTCCAGGTGAACCTGGATCAAGTCTGAAAAGTTTAAAGAAAAGATCAACTGGCGAATTTCCAAGAGAAGGATACAGGGTTGCACTCCCAACTTGACCCATAAGGCAGATCCACTCCTAATGCAGTATGGTCAAGAGATGCTAAAGAAATTATTGATGTTAAATTGGAAAAATACTGAGATAATGATAACTGATCCAGAAACTCCTAAAGGTCAGAGATGCATGCTGAAAACAGATGCACACAATAACTCCCAGAGTTTCAGTATGTAAATATTGTGGGGCAGATTTTCAAAGGGGTATGCGCATAAGATATGCGCGTACCCCCTGAAAGCATGCCCCAAGCTCCCCCTGCATGCACCAAGCCTATGTTGCATAGGCTGCCGGCGCACGCAAAGTCCCGGGACGCGCGTAAGTCCTGGGGATTTGCTTGGGGGGCGTGTCGGGGGTGTGTTGGGGGCGTGGTGCCAGCCCGGGGGCATTCCAGGGGTGTGGCTGAGGCCTTCAAAACTGCTCCCGGGCTGGGGAATGGCGCGCTGGCAGCTGGCCGGCACGCGCGAGTTACACCTGCCTTAGGCAGGCGTAACTTTTAAAATAAAGGTAGGGGGCGATTTAGTTAGGGCTGGGGGTGGGTTAGGTAGGGGAAGGGAGGGAAAGGTGGGGCGGAACAAAAAAAAATTCCCTCCGAGGCCGCTCTGATTTTGGAGCGGCCTTGGAGGGAACAGGCAGCGTGTGCAGGGCTCGGCGCGCGCAAGGTGCACAAATGTTCACCCCCTTGCGCGCGCCGACCCCGGATTTTAAAAGATACACGCGGCTACACGCGTATCTTTTAAAATCCAGCGTACTCTTGTTTGCGCAGGGTTGTGCGAACAAAAGTACACCCGCTCGCTTCTTATAAAATCTACCCCTGTGTGTTTTGCCCCCAATACCAATTATACTGGAGAATAGGGGTGTGCATTCGTTTTCGACGTATTGGCAATCTGCAACATATATGTCCCTATTCGTTGTATTTGTGGGGTCACGAAACATATGGCAAACCCCCATGAATACAACGTATCACTAACAAATAAACCCCCACCCTGCTGACCTCCCAAGACTTACCAAAAGTCCCCGGTGGTCCAGCGGAGGTCCTGGAGCGATCTCCTGCACTCGGGCCGTCGGCTGCCGGTATTCAAAATGGTGCTGATAGCCTTTGCCCTTTCCATGTCACAGGGGCTTCCGGTGCCATTGGTCGGCCTCTGTCACATGGTAGGAGCACAAGATGGCGCCAGCTGTCCATTTCTTTTACCATGTGACAGGGGCTGACCAATGGCACCGGTAGCCCCTGTGACATAGTGAGGGCAAAGGCTATCGGCGCCATTTTGAATACCAGCAGCTGACAGTCCGAGTGCAGGAGATCGCTCCAGGACCCCCGCTGGACCACCAGGGACTTTTGGTAAGTCTTGGGGGGGTGGGGGTCAGGAGGGTGGGGGGTTGTAGTTAATTAAATTTAAAGGGTTGGGATGGGTTTTTGTTTGGGAAATGAATACATATGTAACTAATGAACGGAGAGAACGGATGCAACAAATTTGGGGTCCCCACGAATATGAATACCGAATGGGACGAATCCGTCCCTGCTGCACATCCCTACTGGATGTAAGGACAATTTGTCTTTGATTTACAAGGTATTGGTGGAATGAAAGAGAACAGTACACAGAGTACAATGTATGACTGCTCTCCAAACTGCTTCAAAGAACATTTGCTAAGCTCCTTCTTAAATACACAATTCCATGTAGCAATATAGTACTGTCTGACCTTTTTTGGCTCTTCTTGTCAAGCGCTGTCTGTCCCCTTGTAATTTTCTAGACAAGTTAGAAATAGCTTGCAAAAATACTTCCTCTCCCTACCCCCCCCCCCCCCCCCCAACATCTGTCCTCTTTTTCATGCCCACAATCAAGCCAGTTCTTGGGAAATTTCTTGCTCCAATATTTCTTGCTTCATTATCTGCTATTAGCAGAACTTCCTTTTTTTGCACAGCTGCAGTTCTTCCCCTTGCCCACTCAGATTTCCACATACTGGGTTTGTGGATCTCTGGCTCATTCTGTCTGACCTTAGATGTTCACTGGTCAACATTTTATAATATCAAAATGAGGTATCAAAAAATTTTTTTTTTCTTCCCCAGAGGAAAAGTCAGAAAGAGAAGGAGCATTAGTAATTGCCAGTTCTGAAGTAACTCTTCATGCCCTTCCATTTGATAAATATGAAGGTCCATATTCAAAAGCATTTGGCTAGAAGTTATCCAGCTAAATGAAAATTTGGGCACCTAGGAGGTGATTCATCAAGGTGCGGTAGTGCTCTGACATACATTATATCGGGAGGGGGGTCAGAGTGGGGGGAGAGGCTGGGAAATTACTTCTTATTTCCTTTCCTTTCAGAGGGAGGGTAGAGTGGGGCCCAGGATGCTTTTATTTTTAAAGTTGGGAAGGGGCCGTCGCTGTTACTTGAGGGGAGGGGGAGGGAGCTGTTGCTGTCACTTGGTAGAGGGGTGGGGGCTGTCTGTCACTTGGATGGGTGGGGGATTTGGGATCTCACTTGGGATATCACTTGGTTGGGGGGAATCGGGATTGAGGACTGGGGCCACATTTGATTTTTTTTGTTTTGGGAAGGGGGGGGGGGGAGGCTGTTTCCATGCATGTCTTTTTTTAAAAAAATGATATTTTAGGGGAGTCAGAGCCGCCTCAACTGGTGGCCTTGGATTGAGACTGGGATCAGCACTGACCCCTGCACAGTCTCCCCTTTTGCACGCAATTTTTTTTGGGGGGGTCAGCAGCCTTTTAAGGCAACGGCGGTCCAGTGACTTTGGGGCCATCATCACATTAAAGGGCTGCTTGCCGTGTTCTTTTGTTAAGCAGTGTTTGCCCACAAGCAAAAGAATGAGCCATGATACTTGTTTGGAGGAGGGGACCCACTATCACGGCAACATCCACCATGATATTGGGACCTCTTCTGTGAAAAACATCACCACCTAGTGCATCCGGGGTTAGCCAGCTACAATTTAGCTGGCTAAATTAGGGGTGTTCCAGGGGCATAACTAGAAAGAGGTGAGTTAGCCAGCTAAGTTTTCCAGCTAACTCTGATATTCAAAGTTAGCTGACTATCTTAGCTGGTTAAGATTGGTTGGGCCAAAGAGCTGTCCTAAAGTTAGGCAGATAAAGTTAGCTGGCTAACTTTAAGATAGCTGGATATATTCAAAAGTGCGGCTGCAGTACTGAATATACTTCCAAAATTAGTTGGTTATGTTTATCCGGCTAACTTTGCTGTCAGGACAGTGACTGAATATGGATCTTTACTTATTTAATACCATTTCTACTGAATAGTCAAGGCAGACTGCAGCCATAAAGTGCTATAGACATCACAGGTTCGATATTCCGATGTCAGATAGCCTGATAGTAGGACTTATCTGGCTATCTAGTGGTATCTTACTTTCAGGTTATGTTCAGCAGTTGCTAGATAGGCAGTAAGTCACTTATCCGGCTGTCTGGCTAGTTAGCTAACTTGGAGGTGAACAGTGGATGAATCAGGGCGAGGCTAAATAGCAAACTTAAGACTTATCTGGATAAGTTTTCCGGGAAATCCTCTGTTCAATGACATTCCAAACGCTGTTTTCATTGATAATTCTACTATTCACATATCTCAACATGCCTGCAATCTTGGTGTCATCTTTGACACCAAGTTAGATATGAAAACTCATTAAATCGGTCATGAAATCTCCCTATTATAAATTACTTCTCCTTAAGCAAATTAAGCCTTTACTTGAACCAAGTGATTTCAGAACTGTTCTCCGGTCACTAACGCCCTATCATCGATCAATAGCTTCCTCAACAGCCTTAATCTTGCCCTTAACACTTCCAAAACGGAACTTATTATCATCTCCCCACCTCATAACCCATTAAGTACCCTTCCCCAAACCATCTCATTCTCACAGCACGTTCAAGACCTTGTTGTCATGATAGATAACCACCTCAACCTGAAAAAATTCATCGGCTCAACGATGAAAGAATGTTATTTCAAACTTAACACCTTGAAAAAACTCAGACCACTCTGTAACAATTTCTGCACTGTACTACAAGCCACTATGCTCTCCAAAATTGATTATTGTAATTCCCTACTCCTTGGTCAACCCAAAGCCACTTTTAAACCTCTTCAAATGCTCCAAAACGTCGCTGCCAGAATTCTTACCAACACCCGAAAAATAGACCATATCACCCCTATCCTCAGAGATCTTCACTGGCTCCCCATCTCCTACTGCATAATCTACAAAACACTCACTATCTTACACAAAACCCTTTACAACCAGAACATGCGCTGGTTGAATGACTCCATACAATTCCAACAGACCAACCATATCCTCTTATAAAGGCACTCTAGACACCACTTCTCCGAAGCTTTCCCATCTCAACACCACAAAAGAACGTGCCCTATCCATTGCTGGCCCCTTCACATGCCTCCCGATCTCAGACAAGAGCAATGCATTCATAAATTTAAGAAAAACTCAAAACATGGCTCTTTAAACAAGCTTACCCTTAACCGCCCCTCTCCCCCACTCAACCCACCCTGCACATCACAAATTATAATCTCACCCTCTTTTATGCCCTCCCTTGTAATCTGACCCTCACACCGCTCAGGCCTCGCTCCATGGACTTCCCATCCTTTCTTCCCTATGCTATTTGCCCCCCTAAGCCATGTGCTGATATTGTTATTGTTTGTGTTATCCATATATCTTGATATGCCTTATAGTTATTCGCCGTGTTGTTCCATATGTTGCGGTCCGCTCCGCGACCCTCGTGTCCCGGCCCTTACCTCAAAGTTCCAGCTGGGCCACTCGATGCCTGAACCAGCTCCATGAAAGTCTCCGAGGGGGAGACGCCATTACCCTGGGCTCCTTAGGCGTGCGCGCGCGCTGTCACGACGCTGATATAGCCCGTTTCTCGTCAGAGCGCACTCCGCCCCCGCTCCTGACGTCAGACGCCCAGTCCTACTTAAACTCCCCGCGGACCCCACTATGATGCCTTTCAACCGGGTCCCTTGCGGTGCCCAGTTGCCCTGAGCTCCGGTGTGTGACTCCCTTGCACACCGTTCCTGCTTGCCTGCCTGCTTGGTCTACTACGTGACTTGCTCGCACTTCTAACCTCTTAGTTCTTGCCTGCTTCAGCACCTGTCCAGGTTCCTCCCTGGTCCCGCTCTGCCTGCCTTCAGCTTGCTACAGTTCCTGCCTGGTTTCTCTCTGCCTGCCTTCAGCTCGCTGCAGTTCCTGCCTTGTTTCACGCTGCCTGACTTCGGCCCGCCGCAGCTCCTGCCAGGCCTCCTTCATCCGCTTCAGCTCCAGCCTACTCAAGATCCGGACCAGAGATCACCTAAGTCCCAGCGGCCGGGTTCCTACGGGCTCCTCCCGGGGGACACCGGCTTCCAGGGTGAACTTCCTGAGTCCCAAGTGGCTGGTCTCCCAAGGGCTCCTCCCGGGGGAGTACCAGTTTCCAGGTGAAGCCTACTGTCTACATCAGCCTGGTCTGCCTACCGGCCTGCTGCCCCGAGACCATAGTCCAACTACCCCAGGTCTCCTGCAGGCCGGCCTAAGGGTCCACTGTCTAGCTAGTCCACAACACCATATTTCTTAAATGCCTTCATTTCCTTAATTCCCCTTGCCACAGCCCTTGTTTCTTGTAACTTTCGTTCTCTATTAACAATGTTTAATGTAAACCGGCATGATGTACCTATGAATGTCAGTAGATAAAAAAAAAAAATCTTAAATAAATAAATAAAATAAATAATACTTACAGGGATCAAATACTGAAATCTCTCTGTTGGTCTCTTCCAATCTACAATCAGATCTCTCCAATTAGTACAAAACACAGCCGCTTGTTTATTTACTAACATAAAATTACATGAACACATCATACCAGAAGCTGCTTTTGCTGGGAGATTCAGTCATCAGAGGAACCAATTTGGGTAATAAATTTGATGGGTACGCAACAGTAAATGCCTTCCAGGATCCTCAGCTATTAGAAATGCCAGCCAGATAGGCATCACAATTACAGAAGAAAGTAGAGATTTTGTTCTCAATGTTATCATCTTATCTGGGAACCAATGATCTTGCTATGCATGGTTTCCTTGCAGAACAGAAATATTTCCAAAACCTAGGGACAAAGATTAGACACATGGCAAAGACTATTGCCTTTTCAGAAGTATTACCTGTTCCTGGAAAGGGGGAAAGGCTTTGCCATATAGATAACTTCAATGTCTGGTTCAAAGCATGGTGTAAATCAAATGGTTTTGGTTACATTGGTGGCTGGGGCCTTGTATGGAACAGTAAAAGGTTATGCTGTAAGGATGATCTACATTTGTCCTTGGCCAGAAAAAGGATGTTCAGCAAGAAATTTAGAGTATATATTATCAGGTATTTAAACTTGAAGGTGGGGGTGGCAGGAGTTGGCCAATGAAATTGTCATGTCATGCCCAAGCAATACAGGAATTGGGAGAAGAAAACAACAAAGTCAATCAGCTCAAAATAGCAGAAAAGATGACTAAGAAGAGCAGCTGAGTTGGAAAACCTTGACCACAAATGCTCGTAGTCTGGGCAGTAAAATCCCAGACCTGCAGGCCTTAATGGTGGAAGTGAACTTGGACATAGTTGCTGTTACAGAGACCTGGTTCACTGAGTCTCATGAATGGGATACAACCATACCAGGCTATAACTTGATAAGGAAGGACAGAGAGAACACAAAAGGGGGAGGAGTAGTTCTTTATGTCAAAAACAATATCCAAGCAACTGAACTGCAAGGAACGGAGCGGAAGGATGGAGGGCTGCCATCTCCAAAAAAAAAACCCAACAAAAACAAAAACAAAACAAAACAGGGGTGGGTAAGAGTATGGGGCAGGGGTGTGGCCTGCTTGTTGCAGCGGTTGCTACCCCTAATTGAGCTGGATGTTCACTGGGATGCAGATATGGCGCTTCTCTCTACATTGGTGGTGGGGTGGAGGGGAATTAGGGCTGGAGGGTACTGGAAGCCAATAGTAACCGGTGGGAGAGAGAAAAAGGAAAGAAAAAAAAAAGGATAAAGTGCGTAGCTTGCTGGGCAGACTGGATGGGCCGTTTGGTCTTCTTCTGCCGTCATTTCTGTGTTTCTATGTTTCTGTGTGGGGGAGAGAAAAAGCCTTAATGGCCATCCTAAAAAAGAGATGACGGTGCATCAATTTTTACTGGAGTGGTTTAGAGGCCTCTGACTCAAATGGAAGAACTAGACAGAGATCTGGTCAAGACATCCAAAAGGTGGGAAAGAAGGGAGAAGTGTTGATTTTTGGCAATTTTAATCTGCTGGACGTAGACTGGAGAATCCCTTCTGCGGAATCTACCAGAAGTAGAGAGATAGTGGATTCCCTTCAAAGGGCACTGTTCAAACAAATGGTAATGGAACCCAAAAGGAAGGGAGTTATACTTGACCTAGTGCTCACTAGTGGGGATCATGTCTCTAATGTCCATTCCATTTGATGATCACCAGTGATCATCAAATGGTATGGTTTGATATCGCAAATAAGATACAGAGAGGTCATACGAATACCTAGTTTTGAATTTCAAAAATATGGACTTTGTCGAAATGGGGATGTACCTGGAGGCAGAGCTAGAAGACTGTGAGAAAATGAGAGATGTGGAACAACAATGAGCCAAACTAATAGGAGCAGTTAAAAAGGCAACAAATCTATTTGTTAGAAAAGTAAACAGAAGTAAAAGAAATAACAAACTGATCTGGTTCTCAAAGGACGTGGCTGATAAAATAAAGGCCAAAAAAACCCCAGCATTCAAGAAATATAAAGGATCCCAAAAAGAGGAAGACAGGGAAGAATATCTGGTGTGAAACTGAGGGAGATGAAGAAAGAAATCAAGAAAGCAAAAAGTCAGGTGGAAGAAAGGGTTGCCAATGAGGAAAACATTTTTCAGATATATCAGAGAAAGGAGAATGGTCTGAAGTGGTATAGTGAAATTGAAAGATGACTAAGATCAATGTGTAGAAAGAGACAAAGAAATGGCCAAAATATTAAACAAATACGCCATTGCTGTAAACCGTTATGATGGAATTTACCGAATGACGGTATATAAAAACTTGTAAATAAATAAATAAATTTCGGTGTTCACTAAAGAAGACCCTGGAGAAGGACCATCACTAGTTAACAAGACTGTGGATGGGGATGGAGTAGACAAAACTCCGTTTACAGTAGAGAATGTATGGGAAGAGCTAGGAAAATTGAAAGACAACAAGGCCAAAGGGGCTAGATGAGGTACATCCCAGGATACTGAGAGAACTCAGAGATATACTGGTGGGTCCGCTGAAGGACCTGTTCACTAGATCCCTGGAAACGGGAGTGGTGCTGCAAGATTGGAGAACAGTGGGAGCATAGAGGAGGCTGGAAACTACAGGCCAGTTAGCCTCACCTTGATGGTGGGAAAATTAATGGAGATTCTGCTGAAGGAAAGGATAGCGAACTATCTACATTCCAGTGGGGTGCTTGACTCGAGGCAGCATGGATTCACCAGGGGAAGGTCCTGTCAGACAAATCTGATTGATTTTGTTTTGCTTGGGTGACTAGAAAATTTGATCAGAGAAGAACACTCAATATGATTTACTTGGATTTTAGTAAAGCTTTAGATACAGCCCCACATAAGAGACTTATGAACAAAATGAAAAGCTTGGGAGTGGGTGCCAAGGTACTAATATGGATTGCAAACTGGTTGACTGACAAAAACAGTATGTAATGGTAAATGGAACCTACTCTGAAGAAAGAACGGTATTAAGTGGAGTGCCACAGTGATTGGTTTTGGACCGGTTCTGTTCAATATCTTTGTGAGCAACCTGGCGGAAGGGATAGAAGGTAAAGTTTGTCTGTTTTTGGATGATACTAAGATCTGCAGCAGAGTGGACACGCCTGACGGAATAGAGAGAATGAAAAGCGATTTAAGAAAGCTTGAAGAGTGGTTGAAGATTTGGCAGCTGGGATTCAGTGCCAAGAAGTGCAGGGTCATGCATCTGGAGTGTGGCAATCCAAAAGAGCTTTATGTAATGGGCAGTGAAAGAGTAATGTGCAAGGCCTGGGAGAGGGACCTTGGTGTGATAGTGCCTGATGATCTGATGGTGGCAAAGCAATATGACAAGGCTATAGCTAAAGCCAGAAGAATGCTGGCCTGCATAGAGAGAGGAATAATCACAAAGACAAAAGAGGTGATAATGCCCTTGTACAGATTCTTGATGAGGCCTCAGCTGGAGAACTGCGTTCACTACTGGTGCCGGTATCTCAAAAAGGATAAAGTCAGGATAGAGGCAGTCCAAACAAGAGTGACCAAAATGGTGAGGAGTCAGCATTGGAAGAAGTGTGAGGAGATGCTAAAGGATTTGAATATGTATACCCTGGAAGAGAGGAGATATGAATCAGGGTTCCAGATACCTGAAAGGTTTTAATGATGCACAATCATCAAACGTTTTCCATTGGAAAGATAACAATAGAACTATGGGACATGGAGGACGACTCAGGACCAATATCAGGAAATATTTCTTTACACAGAGTGTGGTGAATGCCTGGAATGCCCTTTCGGAGGATGTGGTAAAGACAAAAACAGTGAAGGAATTCAAAGGGGCATGGAATAAAAACTGTGGATCCTTAGAGGATGGAAATAAAGAAAAGAGTGCATGAGAGTAACTGGGAGTAACTTACTAGTGTGGCAGTTTCTTAACAAATAAGCCTTGATATTGTTAATGCAACTCCATCATTGCTCTCTGCTTCAAAAGCAGTGGGAAAAGAGGAATTGGATTCAGACAGCAACCAACGAGGACCCCAACTTTTACATTTTGGGGAACAAGTAAACATGGAGATAACTTGCTGATGCAGCTTTTACCACCCTTAATCACTAAGGGCCGGATTTTAAAAGCCCTGCGCGCGTAAATCCGGCCAGATTTATGCGTGCAGGTCACTTGCGCACCGGCGCACCTATTTTGCATAGGCCGCTGGCACGCGCATAGCCCCGGACGCGCGTAAGTCCCGGGGCTTCGTAAAAGGGGCGGGAGGGGGTGTGTCTGGGGTGTGTCCGGGGTCAGGGGGCGGTTCAGGGCGGGTCCGGGGCATGGCGCTGGCCAGGGGGCGTGGTTGAGTCCTCCGGACCAGCCCTCGGGTCGGGTGATGACGCACCAGCAGCCCGCTGGTGCGCGCAGATTTACGCCTGCTTTTGGCAGGCGTAAATCTGCCAGCAAAGGTAGGGGGGGGGTTAGATAGGGCCGGGGGGGGGGTGGGTTAGGTAGGGGAAGGGAGGGGAAGGTGAGAGGAGGCAGAAGGAAAGTTCCCTCCGAGGCTGCTCCGATTTCGGAGCGGCCTTGGAGGGAACAGGCAGCGCGCGCTGGGCTCGGCGCGCAGGTTGCACAAATGTGCACCCCCTTGCGCGCGCCGACCCCGGATTTTATAAGATACGCGCGGCTACGCGCGTATCTTATAAAATCCAGCGTACTTTTGTTCGCACCTGGTGCGCAAACAAAAGTACGTGCTCGCGTAAATTTATAAAATCTACCCCTAAGCTTGATATTTTTGTTGCAGTTCCATCATTGCTCTGTGCTTCCACGGCAACGGTTAAGGGAAATTGGATTCAAACAGCATCCGAGGGCCCTGACTTTTACAGTCTGGGAAACTGATAAGCATGATAGTAAGCTGTACAGTGTAGCAGATACTGGAATAAGCATAAGCTTGCTGGGTAGACTGGATGGATCATTCGGTCCCTTTCTGCCATCATTTCTTTGTTTCTATGGTCACCAGTTTTATTCTCCTTGCACTGGTTACCTTTATAATGGAAAATACAATACAAAATATTATCCACAATACATAGTCTCATATATAATGTTAAAAGCCCATGGCTACTTGCCACCCTACAGTTCTGTGTACCTTCACGTAATCTTAGATCTAAAAATCAATTTCTTCTGCACGTATTTAAGAGTTTTTTTTAAAGAGTTTTTATATACCGTCATTAAGTTATTTATGATCATAACGGTTTACAATAGTGCAAGAACTACCAGGCTCACAGTTACCCATGAACAGGCTTTTTCTACTGCAGGTCCAATAAAATGGAACTCCATTCCATCCACCCTCAGATCTTTATGTAATACTAAGGATTTCAGGAAGGCATTGAAGCATTATTTAATCTAGCATTTAAAGATTTAGATGAATCTTAATTGATTTTCCTATTTTTCTTTTCCTCTCACTATATCTTTTCCCCAATTAGATTTCTTATTCAGGTTTCATTATCCAGGCTTTGTATTGATTATAAATGTTTTTATATTTTTGTTTTCTGTTGTTTTATTATGATTGTACCATTTGTAACCCGCCCCGAATGTTGGAGGGCGCGGGTAATAAGTCATTTTAAAATAAATAAAATAGATGGATACAACTAGTGTATGTCTAAGTAGAAACCTTTACGTGGATATTCCGGGGCATTCTCATGCCCTGGAATATCCTTGTAACTTAGCCGGATAAGTTTTATCTGGCTAAGTTATTTAGCTGTATAGGCTATGAATATTTACCCTTATATATTTGACATAATGTAATGGAAAAATCAAAAAGACGTCCTTGATAAAATTGAGATGTTGTGAATATCACACAGTGATGCCAGCATACAGAGACTATGGCCACTTAAGAGGAAATATTTTAAATTTCAGCTCCTTAAAAGAATAAAGAACAAAGAAAGAAACTAAGTTGCTTGTGTCCTAGAATTCCAATCACAGTTTCAAGTGAGGAAAAGCACTACAACCGAAAAGCAGTAGGAACCTGGATGGGATTGGGAGATGAGGTGCTCCTGAGCAATTGAAGTCGCAGAGGGAGACATAAGATCTAGGATACCTGGGAGACCATACCATCACTGCAGTGGAGATCTTAGAGCCCAAGGGGCGTACATGTAAAATAGAAGCACAGAATGGAGCCTCTAGAGTAGTACACTACAATGATCTCTGAATGTGTCCCTTTTCTGCTGAAAAGAGAGAAGAGAGATACTTGCATTAGCCAGCGAAAAGGATAGTTCAGAAGTCCTGGAGGTAGGGGTGAGACCTCCTGATTCCTATTAAAGAATGAAGAACCAGATAGAATTTTAATTCAAGCAAAGCATTTCAAACTCTTTCTTGAAGAGGAAAGCCCTCTTGTTAGTAGTCCTAAACCAGAAGAAATACATTTGCTCAGGTGTTCAGAAAGATATATCTTCAACAAAATTGTAAAATTTATTAATTTATTCTATTGTTAAATCAGAAGTTGAATACTTTATATCCCTGTTTATATCTGAGGGACAGCTAAGCTGGCAACAAGGAAGTTTGATAGATAAAGTTTCCGCAAATTAGTTTGAGCGAGCTCATTTTATCTTGTATGCATCCCTAATCAGGGTATGTGTTGGTGTTTGTGGTAGTTGTGGGTGGATACTTGGGCTGGCGGCAGATGACCACACCCCTGGGGGAAGATCCCGAGAGGGACCATCGGTTAGGCTCAGTGGATGGAGACAGACACACACTAGTTCTTTTATTAAACAGTATATGGAACCACCAGAGGTGGCAGTAGTGAGCTGGAAGTGCCCGGCTGGGCTGAAGTCCCTCAGATACTGGAACAGCGATCCTGGATAACTGAACTGTAGAGAAACTGAATATAGTGAGTAGGCAGAGTATGCAGAGTTCAGGAACAGAACCTTGATGGTAACACTCACACAGTAGTCTCATAGAAGCAGCCAGGAGCTGGAATGAAGTAGGTCCTCGAGGAGCGAGTACCTGGTTTCAGGGGACGCTGTGAGAGAGCGATGATAACTCACTGGTGTTGTAGGCAGCGAAGACTTCCAGGCAGAAGTGGTATTCAGTAGCAAGTCAGGGAGCGTAGGCCCTCGAGGAGGGAGTACCGGTTCCAGACTGCGATCTGAAAAGCAAAAGAGAAAGCGAGGCCCCCGAGGAGTGGGTACCCCTGGAAATCCAAGGAGGCAGAGCAGCTTAGGTAGAGTAACCCTTGCTAACTCGATTCGTTAGCGATTTCTGAGACCTTAAATATCCGGAGTGGATGACGTCACCTCAGGGGGACGCCCCTGAGGTTCGCGCCATTGCTGGTACTCGAGTCGGGGCCACGCCATGCACGTGCCCTTAGGCTGCTGGGAAACATGGTGGTGTGCAGTGTCCAGCCGGTCCGGGGACGCCGGAGGGGAATGGCAAGAGGATGCCGCGGCAGCCAAACTTCCAACAGGCAAAGAGGGAGTCACCAAAGAGGTAAGGTGGGCAGAGTGGAGACGTCGGGCAGCGATGGTCGCAACAGTATGCTGCTTGCAAATGTGATATAATTATGATGTGAAATGATTATCCTAATGTATAACTTAAGTGAAACAAAGAATGAATAATTGCACATGTTGAGGACAACATGATGTTAAAGTAGGGGGGGAATGTAATAGGGGCTAAGTTTAAGTGTTATTAAAAAGAAATATATTTATTTATTTAACAGCTTTTCTATACCGACATTAGAATGTACATCATGGCGGTTTACATCTGAACAGTAGGTGGAAAATACAATGAACAGGGGTTGGAGAGGGACAACAGTAGAAACTCGAGGGCAGGAGGCTTTAGGGGGGAGCCTGAAAACTGAACTAGAGAAGTAACAATAACTCGAGAGGTAACATATTTAAATATTTACATGATGCAAATTACTTGGAGCGAGTCAAAGATAACAGAGAAGCAGGAGAAGAGGGTGAGAGAGGTACGTGGAAGTCTGGAAATGCCTGGTGGAAGAGCCAAGTCTTTAGCATTTTCCTGAATTTAGTATGGCAAGGCTCCAGGTGGAGGTTTGTGGGTAGGGCATTCCAGTGAGTTGGGCCAGCAATTGAGAGAGCACGGTTCCTTGTTGCTGTGAGTCGGGTACCTTTGAGATTTGCTCTAGTGGGGCGGGTGGATTGTATGGATCGGAGCGGTTCGCTGAGCCAAGAAGAATTATTTATGTAGATGGATTTGTGTATGATAGTGAAGGATGTGTGATGGGATGGGGAGCCAGTGGAGGTCTTTGAGGATGGGGGTTATGTGGTCTGATTTGCGTGCGTTCATGATTATCCTTGCAGTGGTATTCTATAGTATTTGGAGGGGTTTGATGGTGGAGTAGGGAAGGCCAAGGTACAAGGAATTGCAGTAATCCAGCTTGGATGATAGGGTGGATTGGATGACGGTTCTGAGATCGTGTGTGTGGAGGAGTGGCTTGAGCTTTTTTTATAACATCGAGCTTGTAAAAGCCTTCTTTTAGGACGGAGTTAATGTGTTTTTTTAGGTTTAGATGTGGATCAATTAGAATACCAAGGTTTCGTATAGGAGACTGTGAAGTGAGGGAGGTGGCTGTAGGGTCGTTGGGAGGAGAGAGCTTAAGGGTTTGGTGGTTGTGGATGAGGAGAAGCTCAGTTTTTGAGGAAATGAGGGCAAGTTGTAGGGAGGTGAGTAGTGAGTTTATGGATACAAGGCATTTCTCCCAGAAAATTAGTGTTGTAGATAATGATTCACGGATAGGGATGATGATTTGTACATCATCTGCATAGATGTAGAAATTGAGGCCAAAGTCAGATAGATGATGGCAGAGGGGCAGGAGGAAGATGTTGAAAAGGGTGGATGATAGGGAGGAGCCTTGGGGCACTCCTTGGGTGAGGGCGAAATGTGTGGATTCTGAGTTGCCAAGTTTAACAGAGAAATGTCTGTTAGCCAGGTAGGATTTGAACCAGAGTAGGGCTATTCCAGAGATACCGATGTCAGCCAAGCGGGAAATGAGGAGGTTGTGGCTAATCATATCAAAGGCTGCAGAGATGTCAAGGAAGGCAATGAGAAAGCTATGACCGTGGTGAAGGCCAGTGAGGAGGGCATCGGTGAGGGATAGTAGAAGGGTTTCTGAGCTCAGGTTCTTACGGAAGCCAAATTGTGAGGAGTGAAGAATGTTATTGTCTTCAAGATAGTCCATAAGCTGGGTGTTCACCATCTTTTCCATGATTTTGGCGATGAGGGGGAGATTTGAGATGGGACGGTAGTTGGCCGGGTCTTTAGGGTCAAGAGATGGTTTTTTGATCAGGGGTTTGACGACTGCGTGTTTTAGGGAATTGGGAACTGAGCCAGCGGATAGGGAGCTGTTAATGATGTCTGCTAGTGGTTTGGCAATGATGTTGGGGATGGATAGGAGGGATTTGGTGGGGATGGTATCGGATGGGTGGGATGCGGGCTAGATTTTTTTGAGAATGGACTCAATTTCCTTGGAGGAGGTGAGGTCAATGGTGTTGAGTGAGTTGTTGGGGGAGGTGTGGTGGTTGCTGGGCATGGGGAGTGGTTGTGGGAGAGGGAGAGAACCTGAGGAGTATGTGTGTTATTTTGTTATGGAAGAATTGAGCGAGTTCTTCACATTTTGTGCTGGCTTCTTCGTCAGCGATGAGAGAGGCGGGGGCTTTGGTGAGGGCGGTGACATATGAGAAGAGGGCTTTGAGGTTATAAATATATTGATGTATTTTGGCAGTGTAGTTGTCACGTTTGGTTTTTTGAAAGGCAAGGCAGTATGTGTGTAAGAATGATTTGTAGGCGGTGGAGTTTTGTTGGGCTGGGTCTTTACGCCAAGCTCTCTCTTTAAGTCTAAGGTTGTTTTTCTGTGGTGTACCATGGTTTGTTGTGTGGGGGTGTAGTGTGTTGCTTGCGGGTGATGAGAAGGCATAAGTTGTTGGCTATGTCGAGGGTGAGGTTATCCCAGGAACTGAGTGCAGCTTCGGGTGAGGAGCAGTCTAGTTTGCTTAGGGATTCGGAGAGTGCGGTGATAATTTCTTCGGATGAACAGGGTTTGCGTAAGGAGAAGGAGTTGTTTTGGGGAGGATTACAAGTGGTGGTGGTGCTTATGGTAAGGTGAGTCTCAATAAGTGAGTGGTCAGACCAAGGGACAGGGGTGCAGGAGGCAGGAGATGGTATGTGGATGCAAGAGTTGATGAAAATGAGGTCTAAGGTGTGCCCCGCTTTATGTGTGGGGGTGGATATGATTTGGGTGAAGCCTAGGGCCTGTAGTGCGGCAAGGAATGTTTCACATGATGGTGAAAGGGGTATGGAATCTACGTGAATATTGAAGTCTCCTAGTAGTATGGCAGGTTTATCATAGTTGATGTTGTTGGATATGAATTCAATGAAGGGGAAGGGATTGTGTTCCAAAATGCCTGGGGGGAGTAGACTAGGCAGATTTGGAGATCTATGGATCTAAATAGGTCAATTTCGAGTTTGGGTGGGGGGCTGATGTTCAAGGGCCTGAGTTTGAGGGTTTTTTTGGCGGCTAGGAGGATGCCTCCTCCTCTTTTTTTCGGTCTGGGAATGGAGAAGATGTCCTAGGAATGTGTGGGGAGTTGGTTTCAGATAACAGTGTCAGAATCCTTGAGCCAGGTTTCCGTGACTGCGCAAATTTCTGGTTTTCAGTCTAGAATGAGGTCGTCAAGGATGTGGGTTTTTTTTTTAGAGAGGGAGTGAGCATTAAAGAGAATGAGGGATAATGTGGTGAGGCCAAGGAATTGAGTTAATGGGGAGATAAGGATGGGGAGTAGGGATTTGTGCTGGGGTTGTGGGTTCACATGATGGAGAGAAGGTGATCTGAGTGAGGGGGCGATGTATACGGGGTATTGGAAATGAGGGAGAGATGGAGCATAAAAGAGGGGGCATGGAAGGTTAAGGTGGAGGCTGAGGAGGGTATTACGGGGAGTGTGGGGATTAGTGGGGAGGGGGACGAGGGGGAGGTTGGCAAAGGCGTAACTAACAGAATCAGCACAGTGCAATATATAGCAGTAACAGCAGTAGCATATAGCAGTAACAGTTTCAGCAGGGTGCAGTATATAGTAGTAATAGATGGGTAACGGAGTAATAGATCGCTAGCTGATTTCACAATGGAGCAGTAGTAGACAGTCACAAAAAGTTATCAATGATTCAGTAAAAGCCGGAACGATTACAGAAAGGTCGGGTGCAATGGACTGAGGGTACTCCAGTCAGTCTGTAGTTCACTAGTGTCCGGTGGGGGCACACTAAGGGGTGCACCAAGGGGCAAGCTCCTTGGTCGCGCCCGACGCCTGTGTAAGAAGGAGAGATTTAAAAGCAGAATCCTTTAGCTTGTCTGACGTGTTCCAGCTGGGGGAGTGGTTAGCAGCCTCATGGTGGAGGGGAGGAGCGGGCTCGATCGGAGGGCTGAGCGCAGGGTAACTCAATCCAAGCCCTGAGCCCTGGCTTGGAGAGCAGTGGAAGCAAGCAGAAAGTAGGTACCTGTGTGAGAAGGAGAGATTTAAAAGCAGAATCCTTTAGCTTGTCTGATGTGTTCCAGCTGGGGGAGGGGTTAGCAGCCTCGTGGTGGAAATAATAAAAATACCTGCTGCTGTCCCTGAATAGGTGCTGGAATGATTGAAGGGGCTGTTGTGGCTCTGGGAACAATAGAAATCCAAGGCTTCAGATTATGTGACACTGAAAAGGGAGCCCAGGCTGACAAGGAAAGAGAAAAGCCTCCAGCAATGCCATGCTGCTGCAATAGGCAGACATGGGAGGTTTTCTTGTTTTCTCTTGTGATCCTGGAAAGGGTTCAGAAGGATGTAAGGCATTATGCTGTTATGGCAAAGTTTTCTGAAAGCACTGGGAGGGGGCAGAGCTAGTGGCGTGGGAAGGCCAACATTGTAGTTACTGCTTCTCTTCCCGGCCACAGCAACAGCTGCATGAGGGGACTCGCATCCTATGATTTTAGATGAAATTGCAGTCAGAAGTACTGTAAACTTTGGGCAAGCTGAAAATAAATGCAGGCCGGGTCTGGCAGCGACATCAGAGTGACATCACTTCTGGTCCTTTGGTGCTACCGGAAATGTTAAAATAAAGTAAAAAGTAAAGTAAGCAAAATAAATTAATACAAATGTAAGGAGACATATCCTGGGAGTAAGGGGAACATGGTATTGCCTCTGGAAGTTTAAAATACAGTATTAAAAAAACAGCAGCGTCTATGCTGTCCCAGTAAAGAAAATATAAAAAAATAAATAAAATAAAGCACAAAATAAATAAGGGAACACATAAGATGTGACAAGGGACCACTAAACCTGTCCTAACCACAAGAAAACTATAAATGGGGAATATTACAAATTACACCAGCATTATCACTGGTTTTTCAGCCATAAAATGGTATACATGAGACAATTGGAATAATAAGGTATACTGTGTGTGAAGGGTAGCGGGTGTCTGAGCTCTTTGTTCTGTGGCATAGTTGATGCAACCTCCAGGGCGAACCCACGAGTCTTTTGCCAACGGCTGGTGAATGCACCCTGTATCGGGACAGTCTAGAGCTTTACCTGTACCAGCCATCTCCTCTGCAGGTTGAGTCCTTGAGTTCTGACAGCTAGCAGGACTTAGATGGGTTCCTAAGGTGGTGAAGAAAACTAGAGTACAGAAGCACATCGGGGTCAAGGCAGGCAGCAGGCTAATAGAGTCAGAAACAGGACAATGCAGAAGATAGCTAGTAAGAATAGGTCCAGGCAAGGGGTCAAGTCTAGGTGGCAGTCAATCATGGTCAAGTCCAGGAGGCAGGCTATTATGGTCAGGTCCAAGCAAGGGGTCAGGATCCGAAGAGTCAGGCCAAGGGTGGATGAAGACATACAGAAGACACTGGACATGATGAACAGGACAAGGTGGACTGGTGAGGAAAGGCTGAAGAAGACAAAGATGAATGAGGCAAGGGTGGAGAAGCAAAGCTGGACAAGGCAAGGCAGGAAGGCAAGACTGAACTCAGGAACACACAAGTAACACATACTGCAAGGCAGGAACCCCATTGCTGAAGAGAAGTGAGGTAATGCTTTAAGGCCCTTGCTTATATAGCCTGGCCAGGCTGACATCATCGGGAGGTGCTGCTCAGTGTTTTCTGCTGCGGGGCCTTTATTATGTGCCCCTGCCCTAAGGGAAGGTGGTGGTCTGCCTATGTCAGTGGCAGTCAGCAGCATGCAGTTCGGCAGCATTCTGCCACAACAGAACGCCTCTGGCAGCATCATTCAGCGTTGGATGTGAGTGTGTAGGCTTGCAGAGCAGGCCTATGAACTGCCAAATATAACACTATGCCAGCGCCTATCATTTCTAAAACAACCTGGGAACATCTTTTGGGACAGAAAAATATGAAGGAAAAAACTTGATTTTTAAAACTCCATTCCATAGAGAAAACAATATGCTGGTCCGAGTTTTCCTATGCCATGCTCAGCTGTTTAAAATCCATAACTACGGAATCTTGAGTATGGCTTGCGTAAACAACAAAGTGATTAGCCTGTTGAAGGACACTGTATGGGTAAAGTAGCCAGATCCCCTGGCCCCAAAACAGACTTTGAAAAATTTAAGGATATTAAAATTATTTCCATGTTGTCCTCACATGTGACTGGATAGTAACATATCAAATACTGTCTTCTTTAAAGGAACCTCAGAGACTTCCTCATAAATATTTCCCTAGAGACGCCACCTAAAGGATTGATACAGTTGCACTACTAAGTTAGAGTGTTTTAGGATCTATAGCAGGTTGGCTTTTTCCATTTTACTAATAGAAGGTGTATTGGTTTTTAAGGCCTGGTGTAATATCTGCAGTGTTGCCTTTTCATAGTTAAGGTTTTTACTGTTTTAGTGCTGGCAGTTAGTGTTCCTTCTTCGTATGGGAGGCATACTACTGTAATTGTAATTCAGTTTACTTATGGCCTTCTGGAAGCAAAGCCCACACCCAACATGCATTATGTAGGCCTAATACCATATCCATGCCAAGTGTTTGTTTTGCTTTTTTGTAGAGCTTTCTGGATGGCACCACAGTAGTGCATGTAAAAATAATATGCATGTTGTGATATTTTTATCTCAGAAAACAATACTTTGAATGTCTTTTCATGTAAAATTGGTTATTATAAATGCAAAATGTTTTATTGTGTGTGGTGAGGGCTGGGAAGGAGGTGGCACAAAGCTGTAAAGTTCACCTAGAACATCTGATAATCTTGCACTAGATTGATAGAGAATTTGCCATACACAGACCTTTATCATTCACCCACCCCTCACTTCTCCAGGGGCAAATGCTGGGAAAACATGGAAGGAAGGCAAAACGATTACCGTCATGGTTAAAAGGTGAGGTGAAAGAGGCTATTTTAGTCAAAAAAAAAAATCCTTCAAAAATTGGAAGAAGGATCCATCTGAAGAAAATAGGTTAAAACATAAGCATTGTCAAGTTAAGTGTAAAGCATTGATAAGACAGGCGAAGAGAGAACTTGAAATGAAGTTGGCCATAGAGGCAAAAACTCATAATAAAAAATTTTAAAATATATCCAAAGCAAGAAATCTGTGAGGGAGTCGGTTGGACCATTACATGACTGAGGGATTAAAGGGGCTCTTAGGGAAGATAAGGCCATTGCAGAAAGACTAAATGAATTCTTTGCTTCTGTGTTTACTAATGAAGATGTTGGGGAGATACCAGCTCCGGAGATGGTTTTCAGGGGTGATGAGTCAGACGAACTGAACAAAATCACTGTGAACCTGGAAGATGTAGTAGGCCAGATTGACAAACTAAAGAGTAGCAAATCACCTGGACCAGATGGTATGCATCCTAGGGTACTGAAGGAACTAAAAAATGAAATTTCTGATCTATTAGTTAAAATTTGTAACCTATCATTAAATTCATCCATTGTACCTGAAGACTGGAGGGTGGCCAATGTAACCCCAATATTTAAAAAAGGCTCCATGGGCAATCCGGGTAACTATAGACCAGTGAGCCTGACTTCAGTGCCAGGAAAAATAGTGGAAACTATTCTCAAGATCAAAATCGTAGAACATATAGAAAGACATGATTTAATGGAACACAGTCAACATGGATTTACCCAAGGGAAGTCTTGCCTAACAAATCTGCTTCATATTTTTGAAGGGGTTAATAAAAATGTGGATAAAGGTGAACCGGTAGATGTAGTGTATTTGGATTTTCAGAAGGCGTTTGACAAAGTCCCTCATGAGAGGCTTCTAAGAAAACTAAAAAGTCATGGGATAGGAGGCGATGTCCTTTCGTGGATTACAATCTGGTTAAAAGACAGGAAACAGAGAGTAGGATTAAATGGTCAGTTTTCTCAGTGGAAAAGAGTAAACAGTGGAATGCCTCAGGGATCTGTATTTGGACCAGTGCTTTTCAACTTATATATATATGGTCTGGAAAGGAATAGAAAGTGTGAGGTTATCAAATTTGCGGATGATACAAAATTATTCAGAGTAGTTAAATCACAAGCGGATTGTGATACATTACAGGAGGACCTTGCAAGACTGGAAGATTGGGCATCCAAATGGCAGATAAAATTTAATGTGGACAAGTGCAAAGTGTTGCATATAGGGAAAACTAACCCTTGCTGTAGTTACACGATGTTAGGTTCCATATTAAGAGCTACCACCCAGGAAAAAGATCTAGGCATCGTAGTGGATAATACTTTAAAATCGTCGGTTCAGTGTGCTGCAGCACTAAAAAAAGCAAACAGAATGTTAGGAATTTTTAGGAAGGGAATGGTTAATAAAACGGAAAATGTCATAATGCCTCTATATCGCTCATGGTGAGACTCCACCTTGAATACTGGGGTACATTTTAAAAGAAAGTGCACATGCGTACTTTTGTTCGTGCATCAGGCACAAACAAATTTACGCTGGATTTTATAAGATACGCGCATAGCCGCGCGTATCTTATAAAATCCGGGGTCGGCGCGTGCAAGGGGGTGCACATTTGTGCAACTTGCGCACGCCAAGCCCTGCGTGCGCTGCACGTTCCCTCCGAGGCCGCTCCGAAATCAGAGGGAACTTTCCTTCCACTCCCCCGCACCTTCCCCTTCCTTCCCCTACTTAAACCCCCCCCCACCCGGCCCTATCTAGACTCCCCCCTACCTTTATCTGAAAAGTTACTACTGCCTCCGGGCAGTAGTAACTTACGCGCGCCTGCGCGGCAGGCCCCGACACAGGCCGCTGTGTCGGGGTACTCGGCCATGCCCCCGGACCACCCACACGCCCCCGATCTGACACCACGCCCCCTGGCCACGCTCCCGGCCGCTCCGTTTTGCAAGCCCCGGGACTTAACGTGCGTCCCGGGGCTAGTGCGCGCCACCGAGCCTATGCAAAATAGGCTCGGCACGCGCAGGGGTTTTTTAAAAGAGTTACGAGCGTACCTTATGCACATAAGCCTTTTAAAATCCGGCCCACTGTGTACAATTCTGGTCGCCGCATCTCAAAAAAGATATAGTTGCGATGGAGAAGGTACAGAGAAGGGCAACCAAAATGATAAAAGGGATGGAACAGCTCCCCTATGAGGAAAGGCTGAAGAGTTTAGGGCTATTCAGCTTGGAGAAGAGACGGCTGAGGGGGGATATGATAGAGGTCTTTAAGATCATGAGAGGTCTTGAACGAGTAGATGTGAATCGGTTATTTACACTTTCGAATAATAGAAGCACTAGGGGGCATTCCATGAAGTTAGAAGTAGCACATTTAAGACTAATCGGAGAAAATTCTTTTTCACTTAACGCACAAAAAAGCTCTGGAATTTGTTGCCAGAGGATGTGGTTAGTGTAGTTTAGTGTAGCTGGGTTCAAAAAAGGTTTGGATAAGTTCTTGGAGGAGAAGTCCATTAACGGATATTAATCAAGTTTACTTAGGGAATAGCCACTACTATTAATTGCATCAGTAGCATGGGATCTTCTTGGTGTTTGGGTAATTGCCAGGTTCTTGTGGCCTGGTTTGGCCTCTGTTGGAAACAGGATGCTGGGCTTGATGGACCCTTGGTCTGATCCAGCATGGCAATTTCTTATGTTCTTATGGGAGACAGGTGGTAACATTCCTGGAAGTGTGACAGGGTTGGCAGTTTCCTAAAAATACTGAATTATCCCTGATACTCTGCTCCTCCTTCTCGGAACTCTGGCCCCTGCTTTCCTCCTTCTGCAGCATTTCAAATGACCGAAAGGACCGGACTGTAAAGAGATCCTACCCAACTTGCCCCTCTTGATGATTTGATCTGTACCATACCTTGGGGGGTGGGGTATGGTGGAAACGCCATCTCATCCCTTGCCTCAGGCAGCGGATTCCCTTGAGCCGCCCCTGGCTAGGTCCTCCAAACTCCCCTAATTGAATAGCTTACACTCCCCTCAGTTACGCAGGCCCTTCAAGCCCCTCAGATATGGATAGTTTTTATTTTTTTAAACTTACACCTTGTCCCTAGCAGAAGTAAACTTACACAGCAGGGGATCTGGGTGCACACTCAGGCAAGTAAATATTTACACTCACATCTGTTGGCCATGCCCTGAAATGCCCATGCCCACTCACACCCATGCGTAGCGAGAGATACACAAGCATCTGGGTGGCTTTTAAAATTTGGTCGGCATGTGTGAGCCCGACTTGTGTGCATATACCCCAATCTGTACACGTGCTGGGCTTTTAAAATTCACTTTTAAAGGAACATCTAAGATATGAGAATGATTCAGAGTATGGTTGGAAAGTAGTTTACACTAGTCAGATTTGATAATGTGCATAGAACCTCCAGGTAAGAGGCAGGGAGGTTTAAAAGTAAATTTTAAACTGAAACATGGAAATAGTTTAGTTTTTGTGAGGACATTGAATGAAGGTAAGAAAGAAGTTTGATTGTGGCTAAACAAAACCAAATACTTGCTTTATTTATCTTCCTGTCCTTCATCAATATCTCACCTACTGTCAGCAGGAAAACTGTTAATTTGTGCAAGAAGATCCCTGCCTAACAGAATCTGGGGTGTCATGATCTTATGTATGATATGTCACTTAAACTGCAGGTTGTAAATTCTTATAAGTTCTATTATAAAGGGGATCAGCAGTAAATTGTTAAAAAATCAGTACTAAAAATATTGGCTATATCAATGAGATAAAAATTATATTTTAAATGCCATAAGTATCAGAGAAAAAAGACTTGCACTTGCACACAGATGTTACTTCTTTGGACACACTAACTATGGGAATGAAAATTCTTTTGATTTGTAGCACTAGCTACTCAAAGAGTACAACTAGTCTTTTAGACACACTAATACCCTTATTGTTTTGCTGTTTGAAGTTTAAGTAATGTATGTACTTTGAAAGGATTAAAGAATTGGAAGGGCACCATATCCCAGTGATTCAAGTAATGGGTAGATAGAGCTTTTTAAACAGGAGGGCAAGAACAAATAGGGAGTGAGTTTCTCTTCTTTCATACCTACCTCATTTGTATAATTTTTTGCAGTGGTTGGATCATTTGGGAAATCAGCCTATGACTGTTTTGTATATAGAAACATAGAAACATAGAAATGACGGCAGAAGAAGACCACATGGCCCATCCAGTCTGCCCAGCAAGCTTCACACACTTTTTTCTCTCATACTTATCTGTTTCTCTTAGCTCTTGGTTCTATTTCCTTTCCACCCCCACCATTAATGTAGAAAGCAGTGATGGAGCTGCATCCAAGTGAATATCTAGCTGATAAGTTAGGGGTAGTAGGGGTAGTAACCGCCGCAATAAGCAAGCTACACCCATGCTTATTTGTTCCACTCAGACTATGCTATACAGCCCTTATTGGTTGTTTATCTTCTCCCCTGCCGTTGAAGCAGGGAGCTATGCTGGATATGCTTGAGGTATCAGTTTATTCTTCTCCCATGCTGTTGAAGCAGAGAGCCATGCTGGATATGCATCGAAAGTGAAGTATCAGGCACATTTGGTTTGGGGTAGTAACCGCCGTAACAAGCCAGCTACTCCCCGCTTTGTGAGTGTGAACCCTTTTTTCTTCTCCCCTGCCGTTGAAGCAGGGAGCTATGCTGGATATGCGTGAAGTATCAGTTTTTTCTTCTCCCCTGCCGTTGAAGCAGAGAACTATGCTGTATATGCATAGAAATAGAAGTAACAGGCTTATTTGGTTTGGGGTAGTAACCGCCGTAACAAGCCAGCTTCTCCCCCCTTTGTGAGTGCAGATCCTTTATTCCACATTTCCTCTTGCTGTTGAAGCTAGAATGATGTTGGAGTCACAGTAAGCATGTGTATGTTTATTGAATAAGGGTATTGTCTCCAGGCAGTAGCCATCATTCTGGCGAGTCACCCACTCTTCATTGGCGGCCTCTTGACTTTATGGATCCACAGTGTTTATCCCACGCCCCTTTGAAGTCCTTCACAGTTCTGGTCTTCACCACATCCTCCGGAAGGGCATTCCAGGCATCCACCACCCTCTCCGTGAAGAAATACTTCCTAACATTGGTTCTGAATCTTCCTCCCTGGAGCTTCAAATCGTGACCCCTGGTTCTGCTGATTTTTTTCCTACGGAAAAGGTTTGTCGTTGTCTTTGGATCATTAAAACCTTTCAAGTATCTGAAAGTCTGTATCATATCACCTCTGCTCCTCCTTTCCTCCAGGGTGTACATATTTAGATTCTTCAATCTCTCCTCGTACGTCATCCGATGAAGATCCTCCACCTTCCTGGTCGCCCTTCTCTGTACCGCTTCCATCTTGTCTTTGTCTTTTTGTAGATACGGTCTCCAGAACTGAGCACAGTACTCCAGGTGAGGCCTCACCAAGGACCTGTACAAGGGAATAATCACTTCCCTTTTCTTACTCGATATTCCTCTCTCTATGCAGCCCAGCATTCTTCTGGCTTTTGCTATAGCCTTGTCGCATTGTTTCGCAGACTTCATATCATTAGACACTATCACCCCAAGGTCCCTCTCCTGCTCCGTGCACATCAGCCTTTCCCCCCCCATCGAATACAGTTCATTCGGGTTTCCACTCCCCATATGCATGACTTTGCACTTCTTGGCATTGAATCTCAGCTGCCATATCTTTGACCACTCTTCCAGTTTCCTTAGATCCCGTCTCATTCTCTCTACTCCTTCCGGCGTGTCCACTCTGTTGCAGATCTTAGTGTCATCCGCGAAAAGACAAACCTTGCCTTCTATCCCGTCCACAATGTCGCTCACAAAGATATTGAACAGGACCGGTCCCAACACCGATCCTTGCGGTACACCACTTAAAACCGCTCTCTCTTCAGAGAAGGTTCCATTTACCATCACACATTGTCTTCTGTCCGTCAACCAATTTGCAATCCAGGTCACCACCTCGGCACTCACTCCCAAGCTTCTCGTTTTATTCACCAGTCTCCTGTGCGGAACCGTGTCAAAAGCTTTGCTGAAATCCAAGTATATGATATCGAGTGCTCTTCCTCGATCCAATTCCTTGGTTACCCAGTCAAAAAAGTCAATCAGATTTGTCTGACAGGATCTTCCCCTGGTGAATCCATGTTGCCTCTGGTCCATCAATTCTCCGGACTCTGGATAGTTCACTATTCTCTCTTTCAGCAGTGACTCCATTACTTTTCCCACCACCGAAGTGAGGCTGACCGGTCTGTAGTTGCCAGCCTCCTCCCTGTTCCCACTCTTGTGAAGCGGGACCACCACCGCTCTTCTCCAATCACTCGGCACCACTCCCGTTTCTAGGGATCTATTGAACAGGTCACACAGCGGAGCCGCCAGAACATCTCTGAGCTCCCTCAATATCCTTGGATGAATCCCATCAGGCCCCATGGCTTTGTCCACTTTCAGGTTCTTTAGCTCTTCCCACACATTTTCTACTGTAAAAGGATTTTCATCTATTCCACTTCCCACCACTTTTTTGTTGTGTAGAGATGGTCCTTCTCCAGGGTCTTCTTTAGTGAACACAGAGCTGAAGTATTCGTTTAATATTTCTGCCATTTCTTCATCTCCCTCAACACATTGATCATTACCACCTTTCAATTTCACTATACCACTTTGGACCTTTCTCTTTTCGCTGATGTATCTGAAAAATGTTTTGTCTCCATTTTTTATCTCCTTGGCAATCCTCTCTTCCGCTTGACTTTTTGCCAACTTGATTAATTTCTTTGTCTCCCTCAGTTGAATCAGATATTCTTCTTTGTGTTCCTCCCTTTGGGATCTTTTATATATCTTGAATGCTGTTCTTTTAGCTTTAATGCCCAATCTACTAAAAATAAAATGTTATATTATTGAAGTACCTGAAAGGCAGAAAGTAGATAAATTGCCTTATTATTGGTACTCCAGTCTGATTTATTGTGCTTAACAGAAACCTGGCACCCTGATGCTGATAATGTTTTGTTCCATTAGTTATGCCTTCCAGGGTATACATTTTCCATCTGCCAAGGATAGAAAAAAAGGTGGCAGCGTTATTTTGATTTATAAAGATAAACTTCATATTATGTTAACTACCCATGAGATTGGTCATGGGTGTGAGAATTTAGTCAACTTGCGGTCCTGGGTATTAGGATTATTAAATTGGCCACCTGGGTCTGACGTGCTGATCTTATGACCAATGCAGATTTCATTTACTTTCTTCTTAGATATGAAAATTTAATGATTGTAGGAGGTTTTAATGTTCATTTTCATTGGGAGCCGAAAGAGTCAGTAGTCAACCTCCTTTCAAATTTATCAGCACTTCAGTTGTCTCAAATTATTAATTCTCCTACAACGAGCAAGTCATACACTCAGTTGGTTGATCATTCCAGAAATATGGGCAGTCGAAGGTTGTATTTTTTACCTCACAGTTGACCCTGTGCTGCGATCTATCATTTCTTTTGAAATTTAGGTTCTGGCATAATAGGTGTGTCTGCTAACTGTTCCATAGGTTTCAGGAAACCATTTTGTTGCCCCATTGACTTAGCAAATATGGGGAAGAATAGTCTGTAGTTCTAGATGCTTGAAAAGTGTTCATGGCAATGTTTGTTCTTTAATTTTGGCCCCAAAATCAGCTTAACTCTTAGAGAAAACACCCCACACTGATTCTACTAGACAAAATTCCTTTGTAATCCAGTTGTGAAAATTCTGCTTAATCCTTGCATCACAACACGTGTGTCTTAAAAAAAGTGTGCAGATTGCTTTGCTGTTTCAATAAGTTAAAAATAAGCTACATTTATATAGTTGGCCATTTCACTAAAATGGTCTCAAAGGGTATACTCTGAATCTAGATTACCTTTACCAAAGACTCAGTCTAACTCAGTCAACTAATTAAAATATCACACTAGATAAAGAAACCGTTCTAAGTTTAAAATTCCCAACGCAAAGAATTTATTTTCGCTTTTCATACCTGCCAAAACCTGGCTGGATATACTGGATACTTCTTACCTCACGTGGTGGCTCTCTGCCTAAAACAAAGAACTCATCCCTCTTTAATCTTTTTTCAAGAGATAGCTCATTAGTAATCATTTCTCTCCCTCTTATTGGCAAACAGGCATGAATAATTAATAAATCACATCACTTAGAATATCTTCCTCCTAATTAATTTGCACACTTTTTCATACAGAAGTTGGAATTTACTGTGTGCAAAGGAGCCTGGTAGAACAGTTCACAAAATATGACACCACCTCATTGAGATTTTTTCTTTTTTTGCAGAAACTGGTCGGTGAAGCCATTTTTGCATGCAGATTTTCATCATTGAGTTGCTTTTGCATGATTTTGCATGGAGTGGCTTATTAATGATAAATTTAGATAACTTTTTGCATAGCAGACTACACATCAAACCTTTTTATTTATATTCCGCTTTTCAGCACTTCAAAGCAGATTACATTCAGGTACTGTAGTTATTTCTCTGTCCCCAGATGGCTCACAAACTAATAGGGTCATTTATCATATGTGCAATAACGCCCTACCGCACGCGATAATGTCTGCATTGCGACGGTATTATTTAAATGAGGGGAAGGGGAGGAGTGTGGGCAGGGTTTGGGCATGGTTATGGCCCGGCAGCGCTGCGGCGATGTTTCCGCAGTGTGGCCGGCGGTACAGTTTTGTCCCCCTACCCCTTTTTTTTTTTTTAGCATGGCTTATCATTCTACTATAAATATAGCTGAATGATGAATCTAGCTATAAGTTTGTACCTGTGGCAACAGAGGGTAAATTGACTTGCTCAAAGTCACAAGGAGCAGCAGTGGGTTTTGAACCCTGTTCTCCCTGGTTCAAAGCCCACTGCTCTAACCACTAGGCTTCTCCTCCACTTTTTTCTTCTTTTGTGAAGTCCAAAAAATTTGCAAAGTCCGCTTTATACTTATAAAGAGGACATTTTCGACCAAATTTTCAAAGGCCCGCGCATGTAAAAACCGGGGTTTACGTGCGTGGCTGGGCCTTGCGCGTGCCACACACATTTTCAAATGGGGCCCGACCAAGTGTGTAAACCCCGGTATGCGCACAAGTGCCGGGCCTCTTCAAAGGGGCGGGGTCTGGATGGGGGTGGGGCAGGGGCGTGCCGGGACAGCGCTATTGTATGCTGCTCAGTGTTATGCATACTTTAAACAGCATTGAAGGTGGGCTTTCTTGAGTAATGGCTTCTTTTTTCTCAGCCTACTGTACAGGCCAGAATTTTGGAGTACTTGGTTTATTATTGTTACATACATACATAGCACAGTGGATAAATGTATATGTTATTTTTTAGCTCACATCAATCCATGCTTTCACCATATAATATGATATATACCATTCTTTGGATATGTGTGACCTTCACAAGTTATCCGATGCAATTGTTTAATTTGTATATGTCTCACAATCCAAAAAATCCCCTTGAATTGTTTGTATTTAAAATATTTTTCAGAAAAATGTTTTTTGGAAATATTCGCCATGAATTGTTTGTACTTCAACTATTTGTACCTCCATATCCTACCACCTTTCTAAGTTTTCATCCCCTTTCTTTATTATTTTTTTTATTATTTTTTACTGTTACTCTTAGCTTGTATGGGAGCCATGTATCCTTGTTTCTTGTTCTTCAGTATTAATTTCTTATTTATTTTCTTTTTCATACTTTATTTTCAGATTCAGTTTTGGGTCCCTCCTGAAACTTTTCTCCCAGGGCAGATTTTAAAATGTACGTGCACGGCCTACATTTGAGCGCGATACCGTGCACGCACAAATGTACGCCTGATTTTATAACATGTGCGCGCATGTGATAAAATCAGGGGTCAGCGCACACAAGGGGCTGCACACTAGTGCAACTTGCGCGCGCCGAGCCCTCGGGGAGACCAACTGGCTTTCCCCGTTCCCCCTCCAACCTTCCCTTTCCTTCCTCTACCTGTCCCGCCCCCCAGCCCGAAACCCCCCTTTTAAAATCTGCCCCTAAATGTGTAAGGATTCAGGAGCCATTGTGTCTCTTGTACATGAGAAGCGTTAAATCTGAAGAAATAATATCACATAATTGATTTTTAGATCCTTTACTACCTATCTCAGACTGTTTTTAGCACTAAAGGAAACACACAAACTTGGAAAGTGGGTGATGATTGAAGATTCAGAGAAGTAGTAGCGAATGACAGAGTAATCACAGTCATATGAATATTATAAACACAGCTGGCCATGTGATGTATGCAGTTTCTCATGGCCAGATTTTCAGAAGTACAGTGCTTGCTTTTTGAATGTTGTTTTTATAGACATTCTATCAATTTTTTGGATTCAGTTTTCTTTCTGCTTCGTATATTTTTGGGGTTTCCACTTCTTTCAAAATCATTCTCTACTGGAGTATGGCATCAAGAGCCAGGTTTTTTTTACTTCCATTTCATATTGCCCCTCAGCTCAATTCAGCAACAGACCTTGGCCAGGGACTAATGAAACCCTTGAGTCTGGTTATTAGGCCTCACTGTTGAATGATGGTTTAGCTTAATCTTTGTCCAGTGGCTGTGAATACAGCCTCCACAGCATCTCTAGCATTGGCTGAGCCGCCAAGGAGCAGATTCTTGGCTTGAGAATCCAACCCAAGTGTTTCACTGGTTGATTTGAAATTCTGTGTGGAGGAGATGTGACCAACAACATTATTACTCCATTTCTCACCTTAGAGAAGGGGACAGTAGGTTACATGTGAAAAGATTAGTAAATTTGTATCTATTTTTACTATTTCTACTACATATCATTTCCATAGCACTGCTAGATGTGTACAATTTTATATAAATACACATAAGAGACATCCTCTGCTCCATGGAACTTACAGTTCAGTCAAGACATATAGGCAAGACAAATGAGGGACTATATAAAATGTTGTTTTTTTTTATTTATGCATTTTCCAAATACAAGCAAAATAGATTAGTTTGATGAATACAGATATCATACTGTACAGGAAATACAAATTCAAAAGAAATTTCTTTATCTGAATAAACACAGGAAATAGTGGGAGAGTAGGTGTAATAAAGTAGTTAACAGAGGAAAAATAGAGGGAATCCGAGTTCTCCCATATTCCGAACAATTGAAATAAAAAGAGTAACATTTGGTATACATTCAAACTACCTCCAGGCCCAATGCTGTAACCTCTTGGGTATGTGAATCTAAGAATGTTCGGAGCTGTGATATTTCAAAGAAAAGATACTTTTGATTCAAATAAATTATCTCACATTTACATGGGAATTTAAGGAGAATTTTATCCCCCATAGCTTCCACCTCAGATCTCAGTCCAAGGAACTTTCTTTTCCTTTCCTGAGTTGTTCTGGATAAGTCAGGGTATATCCATATCTTTTTCTCTGTGGAAAATTGCAGTACGATGTTACATAAAAAGTCGAAAGTACTGCAACACGGTCAGACGCAAAGGAAAAAGAAACATGCAGTGTTGATATATTGGATATGACTATTTCAGTTGTAGATTCAATTATATCCATCAAGTTCAAAGATTCAATTATATCCATCAAGTTCAAAGATTCCTCGAGGCTTAATTCTGGTAGTTGCATTAACTTTTGAAGGAAGATAAATTTTAGAAACAACTGGAATTGCTTGTTGAGGCATTTTCAGAATGTGTATGAGGTATTCTTTAAACATATCATATGGTGATATTATATCCAATTTTGGAAAATTGAGAATTCTGAGATTCAAGTATTTTAAAGAATTATCAATCGCTTCAAACTTTTTCTCATTAAGGATATCTGCCCGAGCAAATCTTTGTTGCCAGGTTTCTATATTTCCCATCCGTTTTTCCATTTGTTCCAATTTAGTGTTATTTGTTGAAATAGAAGACTCAATATTAACAAAATGTTGATTGGAATCCACTGTTTTTCTAGTCAGGCTAGCTATTGCCACCTCCAGCAATTTTATGGCAGTCCAAAGAGATTCTAACGAAATCTCTGCAGGCTTCTCAAATGGAAGTAAACTGCTCCTTACAGACTCAGATTCCACCTCACCCGCTGCAGCCTGGAGTCCTCCTCTCCTCCCCTCCACCGGCAATCCCCATTCAACAGAGTCCCTGGTTGTTACCGGGAAAGAAGGCCTCACCTGAAATAAAGCATGAGCTTCATCTTGTTTAACTTCAGAGGAAACTTCAGGTGATTCAGGTATTCCTTCCTCTTCTCTACTGCCACCGTGGTTCTCACTTCCAGTAGTAATCAGATGGTGGGGGGGAGTGCATGGAGCGCCGGGGCTCAAAGATATTTCGGCCAGTAGCGCCAACACCCGCTCTGTGTCTGAGCCTACAGCGGCATTCTCTTTCGGCGTGGTTCCAGATGTCGGCATGAAGAAGGTAGGAATCCACAATTGTGAAGTCTCTATCTCCCTTACCTTTGCCTTCCGCTTGGTATGCAGCATTTTGTTGCCGCTATAGAAATAGAAATATAAGGAGGTCATTTATCAAAGTGCTATATGGCGTTTTTGCATGCATTAAGCACCTTTAACGCATGCAAAAGCATTAAAGGTGCTCACCCAAAGTTGAGATTTGTGCAATGTTCTCTCAACCTAGCTTGATGTTACCCAGGTAGTCCATCAAGCTAGGCTGAGAGAACATTGCACAAATCTCATCTTTGGGTGAGTTTCCTCACTCTGAAGGTCATCAAATCTTCACAAGAGAGCACTGTTCTGTTCGTACGTCTCACTTTGAATGTCAAAGTAGCCCCTAACCCCTACACTAATACCTAAAGCTCACCTCAAGTTACTAGGTGGGCCTCCTATAGAGATATAAATACCTACCTAGTATGAGAGCATTATGGCTCCTCTCTCTCTCTCTCTCTCTCTCTCTGTGGTTGTAGAAGGGCCCTTATAGCTAAGCTGGGCATTTTGATAAATCCAGGCCTAAAAAAGGTATTTCTGTGGAGAGCACCTGTTTCTTGTCTACCTCACAACATGGCCATCTTGCTCTCCCCAAAATGTATTTATTAAAATAAACATGGTTAAAATAAAACAACTTCAAATATAACTTTTATAACAACTTCAAAATTGGGTTTTAAGTGAGAAATGAATATGACTAGAACGGCATGATGCATCAGCTCAGAAGGCTGTTCTAGGCATATGGTGCAGAAAGGTGGAATTGACGATGGAAGAGAAGAACAGATAAGAGCTGCTTGTTCAATGAACAGAGTTCATGAGGAAGGATGTAGGGTAGTAGAAGTAATGAGAACCTGCAGAGCAAAGGTTCTCATTAGGAGAAGTCTGAATTACATGCAGAAAGACTGGGAAGCCAGTACTGACTTGAGCAGAGTGGGTTATATTGGAGGAAGATAATTTCTGCAGCTGAAATTTGAATAGACTGTAATGGAAATAAATGTTTCAGTGGGAAACCTGTGAGGAGCAGGTTGTGGTAGTACATGCATGAAGTGATGAGAGACCCCACTGGAGAATACCAGAAAGAGCTACACAATTTCCTGAAGGTATTCCCCATTAGAATACACAAACAGATTCACCCAGACACACTGCAGCTTTCTCAACTAGGTACTTTCTATCTATTAATGTAAAATGCAGAAACCAGTGAAACCTGGATACACATTCTTTCTAGCATCAACACCATCATGATAGGAGTGTCTGGCTCATGGACCCTTTGCCGCTAACACTCCTAGCTACTTTCATGACCCCACAGATTTTCTGGGGAAATTCCATTCTATTGGCCACCTCCTAAACCATGGATGTTGAATCCTTTTACACCAACATCCCCCCACAAAGAAGGACTAAAGCCATTAGAAATATCATCCCAGATGCCCCCACAACTGTTCTGGCCAACAAATTGCCATTTTGTTCTAGTGCACAGCTAGTTCAGATTTGAAATTGTATCAGCAAATCAGCAGCACTGCCAAGGGTATCCACATGGCTCCACAATATGCCAACATTTTCATGAGTGACTGAGAACAATGTTTCCTCAACTCTGACACCCAGAAGCCGCTCTTCTACCTAAGGTACATTGATGATGACATCATCATCAGGACCCACAGACTTGTGGCTAAAGAATTCCACTAATAAATCAACAAACTCCACCCCACTATCAACCTAAGAACAATCCACACAGCAAGTCCACTTTCTGGACATCAGTGTCTCAACTACATGAGGGATGCATAAGAACCACATTTTACCAGAAACCCACCAACTGTCATACATACCTTCATGCCCCCAGCTTCCACCCAGCCCCTACCATCAGGCCCATTTTCTACAGCCAACTCCTATGGTATAATTATATCTGTCTCATCTTTTGGAGAGGGACTCTCATTTGGAGAAATAATAGACATTTTTTGAATTATAATACCCACCCAATGAGATAAGAAAATAGATCAACAGAGCCAGGCAAATACCCAGGTACACTTTGCTATAGGATCATCTCAAAAAAGAAAGTAACAGAACATTTCATCAAGGATCTATAACCCACCCTATACAATGATTCCACCCTCTCACAGGCCATGTGTGGGTATTCATCAGCAACCACAAATTGTACAACAATGACACCAGCTCAGAAACCAGATCCTGCCAGAAACCCAGATGCCAACTTTGTCCATATATTAACCCAGGCAACACCGTTTATTTACTGATTTTTATTTATTTACTGATTTTCTTTACCATCATTCGGTATAGCCATCACAACAGTTTACAACAGCAATAAAATTACAATAAAATAACTCAAAACCATCACAGGACCCAGCAACATCAACTACAACATCCAGGGCTCATTCACCTGCTCTTCTTCCAATGTAATATATGCTATCACCTGCCAGCAGTGTCCTTTTGCTGTCTACATAGGACAAACAGATTAATCCCTAAGGAAAAGAATAAATGGACATACATTTTACATTAGAAATGGCAACATTCAGAAACCAGCAAGAGAACATTTCAACCTTCCAGGATATTTATCTGACCTTAAAGCTGCCATATCCTACAAAGAAACTTCAAAAGGACAGTCTAGCATGAAACTGTTGAGTTTGGAGCTCAACATAAAACTTAACACATTCTCCCTGTGTCTAAACAGAGACAATGACTTCATGGCGCACTGCAAATATCTATGAACTTAACTGTTTTCAGATCATTGTGTCTTTTCAAACTTACTTCAGTTGTCAGTAGGTTGGACTATAATGCAACTAACACCCTCCTTCCATACCCTATCCTGCCTAATTCAGTACCTTCTCTTTGTTCTCTATCTTTCCACACACCACAGCCCTCCTTCCCCCCATCTCCATATATATTTTACCCACCTCCTGTACTACACTTCATGCATCTTATGAAGTAGACTCTGACCTCAAAAGCTCATGCCTCAATAATTTGGTTAGTCTATAAGGTACCACCCACCTCTTGTAATTTTGGGGTTTTTGTATTGTGAATCTACTCAAGTATTGGTTAGGTTGAGGTGCATTGTGCGATGATCCATGTTTACCATAACTAAGGGGGTCATTCATCAAATCATGATTTGAAAATGCAAATTAGGGAAAGGGGAGGAGTTTGGGTAGGGTTTAGATAAATTAGGGGCCTGTAGCGCTATGGAAAACAATGTATCACACATTATTGCCCTCAGTAGTGCCGGAAATAGCTACAGCTATTTCATTGGCGCTATGGGGGCGATAGTGTGCAGCACAGCTTCAACAGCTATAATTATAGTGGAATGATGAATCTAGGGGTAAGAGAGAAAATAAACAGAACCATACTGCTTTTGAATGCTTTTGAAATTAAAATATGAATACTGCTTCAGGACATGCTAATTACATTTTTTAGTCTATGCTATCGTTTGTAAAAAGAACTAGATTTTAATATAGCTCTGTCAAAATAGTGTACTGAGGATTGTAGATGGTCTATATAATGGAAATCAGTGTTTTAGCACAGACATCTTGCAGTTTTTAAGTAGGGCCATTTTTTTTAGATATTTTTATTTGGCAAGCTATGAGTTTTACAGAGGATGCCAGCAGCATTAATGTAGTGCTGTAGGTGTTAGCTATGTGTTTTTGCAACTGTTGAATGAGGTTTTTTACACAAAAAAGGAGAAACCACTATTTTGTTGCAATTATGAGTAGCAGCAGGGAGAAAGTGTTGCTGGCTGCCTCTATCAGGCTCCACAGCTTGCCAGATAAAAATCCCCCCTAACCAGTAGCCCTATTCTTAACATATATTCCTTTTTATTCTTTTAATATTCTGTACCCTAGGACATATTTTCCAATTTCTGTATACTTTTTTAAAAATTGATTTAAAGTATACTTACATGGAAACCAAAAACAGAGCCCTTGTTTTTAGGCACACTTAACCTCCAGTAACTAATTATTTTCAGATCAATAGCTCTTTTGCATTTCTGCCAGTAGGATTAGTTTGCTTATGGATGTTTTTCAAATAGCAATTTGTCTTTTTAAAGTTGAAACAGTTGAGGGAAAGAACACAATGGTTTCTTACAATTTTGTTCGCAGTCCGTACTTTACTGCAATTTGGATCAGTTCTCATCTGTATCTATGTGAATATGCATAATGTAAACACCATCACCATGGGTTTACAGAATGCTGCTTTATCATTTTCTGTAGGGCTGATAGACTTATAGCATACATGAAAGAAAGAAGAGACTGTAGGTACCCACTTAAGGGGTAGAGGTATAGAAATCTGCCATGAATAGAGGAAAAATTATTACTTCCTTCTCTGAAGAAATGAGACAAATGGGATACACACTGTGGTTAAGCTAAAGAAAGAACCTAATAAGCACTGTAAAGAAGTGAAAATTAGACCAACAGATTTTCATCTATGAAATTCATCTGTAAAATGTATTTTTTGTTGAACAAGCAGGGCTAAATTAGCCATGACACATGAGTGATATCATCTGACAGCGCTGAATGTACCCATCTCTCCTAGCTCATACTAAGCATATGTGAGAGTTAAGAACATAAGAACATGCCATACTGGGTCAGACCAAGGGTCCATCAAGCCCAGCATCCTGTTTCCAACAGTGGCCAATCCAGGCCAGAAGAACCTGGCAAGTACCCAAAAACTAAGTCTATCCCATGCTACTGTTGCTAGTAATAGCAGTGGCTATTCTCTAAGTCAACTTAAGTTCCTGTGGGGGCACTGCCTCCAGAGCCCTACAGTCTTTTTTCATCTGAGCTGCTGCACGGATGTATACCCTTTTTATCAAACCTCTTATCTATGCTCTTCTCCATTACCAAGTCCAAATTTTAATCTTTCCATCTTGTTACTCTGTATGCTGGAATAGACTTCCTGAGTTGGTGGTCATGCTCCCTCTTTGGCTTTATTTAACTCCAACTAAAATCACACCTTTTTGAGGCTGCTTTTAAATGTTAATCCCTGGTTCTCATGATGATACCCTTTTTGGTTCCATCCATTTTAAATAATAAATGAAACTCTTCATTTATTATTTTTTTATTTGTCCTGTTTGGCTGTCTTAAAGAGACTGTAAGCTCTACCAATGAAGGACTGTCTCTTACGTGTATTTGTACAGTCCGGTAGCACTATAGAAATGATTAGTAATAATAGCAGATCAACCTTTTCATACCAAAAATAGAACATTCAGCTGTTTGTCAATCCACAACAAAATGCAAACTTTGAATAAATTACAGAAATAGAACTAAATAAAGTATTGTGTCCTGGCATAGATGCTTTACAGTTAGTCGTGAGACAGAACAATTTCTGTTCTGAATAAAGATGCCCATGGGATCATTCTTTGGATAATCTGTCACCATAAAGTGAAAGATAGTAAAGAGAACTTTACTGTAAACCACAGATTATCTCCAATTACAGAAAATAAAAATCTCGTTGGGTTGCCTGAGAGAATATCTTATGGTCATACTGTAAGCAAAGATTATCAGTAGTGTGAATGTAAAATAGGAAAAGAATGTGCAACTCTACCATTTTTTGATAGATATAGTGCCTTCAGCAGGTCAGTGCCAAATGGCTTGTTTATAAAAACTGTCACATTATCTCGCCACTTTTTGATTTAAAGGTCAGAGAAAATTTGAGTGAAAGCTTGACTTTTTAAAGGTTTGTTTGCCTTAATGTGTGTGGAGAGGGAAGGGAGTTTTTTTTAAATTTTATTTTAATAATGCTAGATTCAGATCCATAAATTCAGAAGTTGTGGAACTTCTAGTGCAGTACCTCATCTATGGAAATTGTGAATAAATAAGCATTTGAGAACTTTTCACATTCTTATTTGCTTTGAATTAGCATTATCTCCAGATCTGAAAATATATGAAGCATGCCTTAAAAATATTTGAAACTACAATCTATCTGAATTATGAAAATGATCAGGTTATCATTTTTAATCTTAAACTCCGGAAATAAATATTTTAGGGGGATTTCCTATCATTGGTCCTGCCGGTCACCTTCTGATCACCCATCAGACTTCCTTCCCACTTTTCCCTTCACCCTATAATTGTATTGTTTTTTATGATCTGTTTATTATAATCACACTACTTTATATTTCCTGGTAATGGCATCTTTTTCTCATTTGAATTCTGACCTGACAAAGAAAGTATTAGTTCTAGAAAGCTAATTAAGAAATGTATTGAATTAATCCAATGAAAAGGTATTGCCTTATTCATTTTTTTTTTGTTTTTATTTGTTAATCTTTATTTCTGTGCACACATATGTAAAGTGAGGGGAGTTAAATGTTATGGAAAGTTTGAAAACCTTTAAATGGCTAAATAGAGATGTACATATACAGTATATGCAAAGAAATATTAGTAGTTCCCATACCATGACGTTTGGTTTGAATTTTAAGTAAAAAATAGTTCTGAATATTGTTCAGGAAATGGATGTGCATTGATTTTGAACTTGTGTATCCATATTCTGCAGTTTTCTCCTTCAGGATGCTCATTTGCCATTGCTTTTCATCTAGCATTATTGCATGCAAATCCTGTATCTATCGCAGAATTTCCCAATGTCTTACTATGTTAGCATTGGATGATAAATTCATCCATCAGTAAGATATCAAGGCTGGCACAGTGTATGGTAAATTAGGAATAGCATTGGTCTGTGCTATGCTGGCATGATAAATTAGCCCTATAGTGTAGTAATTTCCTGGTAGACGAGTCAATAAATTCTAGCTTGCTTTTGGACTCATGCAAGACTCCAGCTATGCAAGATAACTTTTCAGTTTTGTTGTAGCCTGCCTTATTCATAAGCCGAACAGGCCTTTTAGGTGAAGACATATTTAGTATAGATTATAGTAAAAAAAATTATGATCAGATGTGAATAGATTCAGATTCTTATTCTAGTTCTTTAAACATTCACACAACAAGAAGGTTTTATGTTGCTTGGAAAGAAAATTGTAGGAAATATGTTTGATTTTTTTTTAATTGTATCTTCTGTTTTTGGCTATAATTTTTGAATTGGAAGGTGAGGTTGACTCCTTTTACATGTGGTGGACATGCCCAATTATTAAACTTTATTGGGTGGAAGTTTTATACTGGATCCACAAGTTTGCCAGAGATCTTCCTCCACTGGATCCGATTATAGTTTTACTCAGTTTTGCCAGCATTAACTCCCTACCCTCTTCAGAAGTTGTGATATCACTATCCATACATTTGCTGGGGGCAGCTAGATGAAGCATTGTTCAATTCTGGAAAGCATATATTAAGCTATCAATAAACAGTAGGGTGGCCAACTGCCTGGGTTTGGACCAGACAGATCGGTTTTTAAACTAATTGTACAGTGTCCATCAAAGAGGCCAAAAGAGTAAGGCATCTGTCACTCAGCATTCCTGCCAATCATTTCACTCCCCTGGGGTGAGGGGCAGATGCTTCAGACAATCAGGCTTAGTACCATCAGCCAATGGCAGAAGGTGCAGACCGGGACTGGGAGTTCATGTGTCTGTCAATGAGATTAATGGAGCTGGGATCCCATGGAGAACTCCTGCATGGCGGGAAGGGGAAGAAAAACTAAGGCAGGCTGTGAAGATGATGGGTGATGCTGTGACAGTCTGGTACTCTGGACTTGTTGCCAGGTGCAAGTGAATTTCATATGGGGAGGCCCGGTCTAAATGAGAGGGAGAGAGGGAGAGCATGTAATTGTCTGTGTATGAGAGAGAAGGGGAGAGAGAGAGAATGGGGTGGATTTTAAGAGCCCTGCTCGCCTAAATCCGCCCAAATCCGGGCGGATTTAGGCGAGCAGGGCCCTGCGCGCCAGTGAGCCTATTTTACATAGGCCTACCGGCGCGCGCAGAGCCCCGGGACTCGCGTAAGTCCCAGGGTTTTCTGAGGGGGGCGTGTCGGGGGGCGGGCCCGAACCGCGCGGCGTTTTCGGGGCGTGTCAGGAGCGTTCCGGGGGCGGGCCCGGGGGCATGGCTGCGCCCTCCGGACCCGCCCCCAGGTCACGTCCCGGCGCGCTAGCGGCCCGCTGGCGCGCGGGGATTTACGTCTCCCTCCGGGAGGCGTAATCCCCCGACAAAGGTAAGGGGGTGGGTTTAGACAGGGCCGGGCGGGTGGGTTAGGTAGGGGAAGGTGAGGGGAGGGCAAAAGAAAGTTCCCTCCGAGGCCGCTCCGATTTCGGAGCGGCCTCGGAGGGAACGGGGGTAGGCTGTGCGGCTCGGCGCGCGCCGGCTATATGGAATTGATAGCCTTGCGCGCGCCAATCCAGGATTTTAGTAGATACGCGCGGCTACGCGCGTATCTACTAAAATCCCGCGTACTTTTGCTGGCGCCTGATGCGCCAGCAAAAGTACGCCAAATCGCGCGGTTTGAAAATCTACCCCAGCGTTTGTACATGAATAAGAGAGCACAAGTTGCAGGAACTGGAGGATACTTAGGGGTAGATTTTCAAATAGCGCGAATTGGCCTACTTTTGCTGGCGCATCAGGCGCAAGCAAAAGTAAGCTGGATTTTAGTAGATACGCGCGGAGCCGCGCGTATCTGCTAAAAACCTGGATCGGCGCGCGCAAGGCTATTGATTTTGTATAGCCGGCGCGCGCCGAGCCGCGCAGCCTACCCCCGTTCCCTTCGAGGCCGCTCCGAAATCGGAGCGGCCTCGGAGGGAACTTCCTTTTGCCCTCCCCTCACCTTCCCCTCCCTTCCCCTACCTAACCCACCCGCCCGGCCCTGTCTAAACCCCATCCTTACCTTTGTCGGAGGCGTAAATCCCCGCGCGTCAGCGGGCCTCCTGCGCGCCGGGACGCGACCTGGGGGCGGGTACGGAGGGCGCGGCCACGCCCCCGTACCGCCCCGGGCCGTAGCCACGCCCCCAAAACACTGCCGACACGCCCCGAAAACACCGCTGCGCTCGGTCCCGCCCCCGACACGCCCCCGACACGCCCCCCTCCGAAAACCCCGGGACTTACGCGAGTCCCGGGGCTCTGCGCGCGCCGGTGAGCCTATGTAAAATAGGCTCACCGGCGCGCAGGGCCCTGCTCGCCCTAATCCGCCCGGATTTGGCGGATTTAGGCGAGCAGGGCTCTGAAAATCCGCCCCTTAGTATGAATGCAGGTTCAAGGGCATTGGGAACAAATTTATACAATTGAGGGGGTCCTCGCCCCCGCCCCCTCAAGTGTCTAGTCCTGGTCTGTGGAAAAGCTGGCCATCCTAATAAATAGTTGGATACAAATGATTTGGAAGGAACTAACCAATAGCATACCTTCCGTGAAAGTTGTTAATAAATAATCTTCCAATGTATAGCAGAAGTCAAAAAGACTAATATAATGATTATAAATCCTTATTAATAATTCCTAGTAAAACAAATATCATTACACCATTACTCAAACCTATGTTGTGCTCTCTTGGCACAAGAGGCATATTTGCCATATGCAAAATCATATTCAATATTTGAAGCTCATATTATGGTGCAAGTGATGAAAATCCTTCTTACCTTATAAAGTTAGAGACTGCAGCAAGCTTCTTAATTCAGCCCATTAACGGGAATATTCACCAGAGTCATCCTGTTACTCCTTGTAATTTGCCCTCATTTCATGTACTGTACCTTAATGCCATTGACTATCTTGGCCTACATGTTTCCTAATAATCCCAACCTACTTTCTCCGCTTAACCTTTCTGTGAAGAGGTTGTGCTAAAGGATGAGATTTATCCCACTTAAGTTCTATCTTCATTAGCTCTGGTGTACAGTTGCTTCTAACACAATCTTACCGCAAGATCGAAACTATCCATATCTTTCTCAGGTACATCTTTCCAGTCTATAAAAACCAATGTAATTAGCACCTCTTCCACCTTTTTACTCTTTCCACAGAAGACAATGGTGGGACCAGTTAAACCACCTTATACTCAGTGTCTTGAATTTATACCTTTTATATTTTTCTCACCTTCCAATTCTTTACTTTAATAAAGGTGGCTAAAAAAGTTTTAAATACAGAACACATATCCAATAGAACAATGTTCTGAATAGATGGTAGAATTCATAAAAGACATTTATCTTACAATACACTCAAATTTACTGCATGCCTTAACGTTACCTATGGCATTGAAAACTCTCCCCCCCGCTCCTGAACTATGCTGCACAATCTTTCCATAACTCTAACAATTTGGGATTACTTTCCCCTGGAACCAGGAGAAATAACAATCAGATTCAGAATTGCAAATTTGTAACTTTTCCCCTAAAAGACTTAAAAAAATGGGGGTCATATTCTAAAACATATTCTGATAACTGTCTCTTACTGTTGTAAATTAAATAAATGACACTTCTCTCCACCCATAACAAGGTTCAGTATGGTGTACAATTAACACTTTGATTTATTCAGGTATTGTAATGGTTAGTGGGTTTGTGGACCCTTGGCCTGAGGTGAGTGTTGTTACTACCTGTGGGGAGGAGCCCCACAGATCTACTTCATCGGGAAGCGAGGTCAGGAACAGCATAGAGTTCAGGTAGGGACTGTGGAGAGATCCCGAGGAGTGGGGGCAGGAGGCACAGCAAGGAGGGAACCCCACAGTTCGTAGCAGACTGGGAAACAGTACCTGGGCAGAGCCCTCAGGAGGAGATGGTGCTAGGCAGACCCACAGCGCGGGGAGCGCAAGGCAGGACGTGCAGGAGGTATACAGGAGGACAGCCCCGGGGGCAGAGCCACACAGCGAAGGAGGTACTGACGCGATGTCGTAGGCCAATCTGTGGAGTGGGGAAGCCCAAGACAAGTGTTTAAAATCATGAGAGGTCTAGAACGGGTAGATGTGAATCGTTTTTTTACTCTTTCGGATAATAGAAAGACTAGGGGGCACTCTATGAAGTTAGCATGTGGCACATTTAAAACTAATCGGAGAAAGTTCTTTTTCACTCAACGCACAATTAAACTCTGGAATTTGTTGCCAGTGGATGTGGTTAGTGGTTGTGGATGTGGTGTACAAGAAAGAAGAAAAAGACTTCTAATACTTATTTTATTTATTCATTTATTCATTTGATTTATATGATGCCTTTCAGGCACTTCAAACCTTTTGATACTTAAAAGGTATCAATAAAATACAAGGATCATATATTTTCCAAAAGAAAGGAAGCTATAGAACTAGGAGTCATGATATGAATTTCCAAATGGATGGACTCTGTAAAAACGTCAGAAAATATTTTTTCAAAGAAGAGATGGTGAAGACAAGAACAGTAAGGTAATTCAAAAGGTATGGGATAAGTAAAGAGGTTCCATAGTGGCTAAATGATGGAAATGAAGAACCAGGGCAATCTGTGGTAACTTTTGGTGTAATATTTCTGCATGGAGTGGCCTCTACAGAGTTGCAGTTATAACCCTAAACACCTTGCTGGGCAGACTGGATGGACTATTTGGTCTATATCTACTGTTATTTACTCTGTTACTGTGACTGACCATTCTGCTGGGCTAATCATGAATGTTGCCTTCCTAGCTAATCAAAGAACTCCTGATCATTCCTGCTATAAACCCAGCTGGACAAGCCTGATTTTCTTTTACATTCTGGGAGAAGCAGCTGCTTATTTTCCTAAATGCAATAGATGCTGATCTCAGAGAGAGACAGAAAAGATACTCTGACTGCTTTCTTCTGAAAAGTCTGAAAAATAATTTAATCTCTCATAGGGATTAGTGCAGCTGTGATATCTTTAAACTGTACAAGATGTTAGGTGATTTAAATACCTGTTAAAACATTGTAAAACACATGAATATATATGTTCTGTTCAAGCAGTTGCTATATTGATCAAGTATGTTTAATTGATACAAAACTCATTAAAATCTCTAAGGTTAGATTAGTTTAATGAATTCTTGTTCTATTTATAATGAATTCTGATCGATAACAGTTTGAGTAGTCATTAAATTTTTAAACACTGTAGTTAATACATTTGGAGCTTCCCATTTACTCCTACATCTCGTCTTTCTCTTTAGATTTATCCCCTTTCTCCTTTCTGTCTCCTTTAACACTACCTTGCTTACCTTTCCTGTGCTTCTTTTCCCCAGGCTGTGGTAGAGACATTGGCTGTAGTATAGGGAAACAATGAAGACATACTCCTAACACCCACAGTTACTTGTTCTCCCATGTGTTTTTTTCGAAATTGGAAACATGAAGGGGAACAGTTATAAGGATCAGGAATACACTCACTGTAGTCTTTGGTTAGTGGCAAGATGGGCTCTATCCAGCCACAGACTGCTTCTTCTTTATCTCTTTGTCTGAACTAGGCAAGAGAAATTTAATAACCGGGCAGCCCGGTCATCCATGGGTTCTAATCCGCCCCCACCCCAGCCCCGTTGGACTCCACCACTTACACACAAGGAAGATGCAACATATAATTTGGATGCAAAGGCCACAGCTGTTTATTAGAATCCCTAACATGGGAGTCTAATTAGGCATTGAGTCTGTTCAATAATGTTTAGAAAATTGTGGTCGAGCAGGTGCCGATAACTCTAATTTCTGCCCATGTGGAACCGTGGGGTTTCGCGCCCAGCAAGGCCCCGGAACAGGCGTCATGACTGCCAAGCACCGGATGGGATCTCAGCTTGGACCACCACAAAGCAAAGCCCTCTGCCAGAGCTCATCCGCTGGAGGGGATCCCGGCCCGGCTGCCACAAAGCAAGCCTTGCCAGAGTCCCCCCCTTCCCCCCCATGTATCAGCCCTCAATCTTTCAAGGCCTCGAGGCCAGGTCCAACATTGATCATCTGTGACAAATGAATGAGGGCCCTTAGGCCTATCACGTACATATTGGCACCTCCCAGCTTCCTTCTAATGCTTCTACATTTACAAATGCTCTCCTGGACTCAGTTGCTGCCGCCACAGGGACCCGTCACGCGAGGCCATGGAAGCATCTTCCACCTGCGCTTGACAGGCACCCCCCAAACAATGGCTACAGCTACTGCATCTGCTAGGTGAATAGCCTCTGCATAGTTTGCAGGAACAGTCGTTTCCTAAGTTAGACAAGTATACCCTATCCGGAACATATAGTTCTGCACAATGCCCATCCACCCATTCATTTCACAAATGATAACCTCCCTGAAGTTGTATGGCTTTGGCTACCTTCTGGTTGAACTTGGCATCAGGCTATGTCGGGGCATGATTTCGGACCAGCAGATCTTTGTGAATGGCCATGAGGAGGCCAGGCGGCTAAAGTCCTTCTTGACCGAGTTCATCAGAGTATTGCCGATGCTTTTACCTAAGTCATTGCCACTTTGGTGAATGATGATCAGATCAGGTGGTGCTGAGCTCAATCTTCTCGACTGCAACATGGGTCATAGCTGATGCCACCGCATGCCTCCTTGACCCAGCCATTTGATTGTCCAACCTTTCCCCAAGAGCATGACCAAACTTCCCTTCAATTACTCTTCTCTGTGAGTGCGTGATGAAAGAGTGGCTGATGATCCATGCAGAGTGACACCGAATGGCAGATACAAGTGAAATAGGAGACTAAGTCATGGCACGTGCTTGGCCAGGTGCAAGCGCAGGGGAACTGTCATTGTGCCTAATGTATGACGCGTAAGCTCTCAACCTCCAGTGACCCAACCACTTGCAGGATTCTGGCGGAGGCAACAATGGAAGCGGCTCCAATGCAGAACGAGTGAGTGCCAAAACATTTGCTCTGGAGCCCAGCCTCCAAAATTCCACCGAAAACTGTTTGTGAGTTAAAGGGAATTTATCACAGTGTATCAGAAAAAAACCATTCCCTTTTGGGCGTAGGGTTAGATATAGGGTTACGGCTGCTACCGGACATGTCTCCAAACCATTAACCGCAGTCAGTGTGATGACTTGGACATGGGTGCCCTGATCGGTCTTTGACTGCTTCAGCATTAGGTATAAAGTGCCGTCTAAGATGCTGACATCGTCCCCCAACAAGTCCTGAAGGTGTCATGCATTATGCAAAGGTGCCGGAAACTCACTGGTGTGCAAAGCACCAAAAAATGCCAGAGCAAAAACCACCCAGAAAAGCGCAGTTTCAAACTCATCAGTAGCTACCGCAGGCAGGACGTACCACATTTTTAACAGTAGATTGTGGGTTAGTGGTCTCCGAGCATCATGCTGAGGCAGGGACTCTCTGGCCCAGCCGAGCATCACTCTTGTCTCGGCAAATTGCTGCTCTGCACGACCCGTTTCTAGCTTTGAGAAAAACGCTAGGGCCGCTAGGTGTGATTGGACCATGTTCCTGGACATTCCCTGCCTCTTGGCATGAACTATATATCTAATCAAGAAGTCCTCTGGAACCTGGTGACCGAACCAGTGGTTTGCAGTGAGAAATGCCTTCATCTTGTTGTAGTTGCGGATGTATGAGTTCCATGTGGATGGGGCAAGTATTCTTCGCAGCATCTTGCGTGCTGTCCGGTTCAGAAGGACCAAAGCTGTTCCAGGACCTCTCTGCCATTCGGTTCGGCTTGCGGCGCCAACTTTCTGAATAGGGACCACTTGCAATACGAAAGAGAGTCAGCTAATTCATTGCGCATTCCAGGACCATGCTTTGCCAGTGCAACAGTGTTCGCCCGTAGGCAGCATAAAATGAATTCCCTGAGCAACTCTGCCATCAGGAGGCACTTGGAAGTCTGATTGTTAATTGATTGGACCACAGCCACATTGTCACACCATAGCATGACCCTTTAACAGCTGAGAGTACTGCCCCAAATATGCATGGCAACAACAATGAGAAAAAGCTTGAGACATGTGATATTCTTGGTTAAGCCACAAACAGTCCAGCTGACCGGCCAACGTGCTGTACACCAATCTGCCTTAAAATAGACACCAAAACCAATGCCTTCTGATGTATCAGAGTATAACTGAAGGTTGTTGCTGCTGAACGGGCTAGGGAACCAGGCTGAGACACTATTGAAGTCCCTGAAGAACTTGGACCAAAGCTTCAGGTCTTCCTTAATGGGCCTGCTAACCTGCAAGTGGTCATGAACCAGGCCTACTGTGGACTGAATCAAAAGACGTAAGAATATCCTTCCCATGGGAATAACGCATACAGCGAAGGCGAGGCTGCCTATGAGGGAGCTCATGTGTCTCAGCGTGACTTTTCTGCTGCACAAGGTGGATGCCACCAGTTCTGACAATTTTGTTAACTTGTTGCCTGGGAGTCCGGATTCCATATGCATAGAATCAAGCTTGATCCCTAGGAAAAGGACTTGTCTTCTGCCAAAGGGACACTGAATCTGCTCGCCAGTTCACGAAACGTGTTGAACAGCTTCACGCATTCCAGCGAACCCTTTCTTCCTATGAATAGGAAATCATCCAAACAGTGAACTAGCGATGCTAGCCCTTAAGCCTCCTCAGTTGCCCAATGAAGGAAGGTACTGATGGTTTCAAAATAGGAGCAAGAAATTGAGCATCCCATTGGCAAACACTTGTTGTAGTAAAAATCGCCCTCAAATTGAAAACTGAGTAGATGGAAACTGCTTGGATGAACCAGAAGCAGCCTGAATGTAGACTCAATGTTCACTTTAACTATAAGGGCACTCTGACCACAGGATCTTAATAAATCCAGCAGAATATTACACTGAGCAGTATTCCGAGGGAACATGGTCATTCATGGATGCTCCGAGTGGGTGAGAGAGGTTGTATATGAGCCTGTATTTTCCAGGCTCCTTTTTGGGAATGACTGCTAGGGGAAATAGCACTAGGTGCTCTAAAGGAGGCTCAGCGAATGGGCCAGCTATGTGCCCAAAGTAAACCTCCTTTCCGAGCTTCGCCTGCACAATGTCAGCCAGAATGTGTGCTGAAGGACCATTAGCCACCTTAGCAGATTGTAGCTGACCCACGTAAGGAATAAAGAAACTATCTCGAAAACCACTCAGTACAGTATTTGCCTCGGCCCTATTGGGGTAGTGAGCCCGCCACAGAAGCATTGCTTGCTACCTCACAGTGGTTGGGGCTAAGGCCCTCCTTCCCCTCACTTATTGCTGTGCGGTCAATTGTTGGCTTGGTGGGGAGCAGCGCATCAACTGCAAATGTGTTTGCATTTGCAATCAGTCGCGGAGCAGGCACCACGGATGAATTTCCTGCAGGCGCCGCTTGTCCCTGACTTACGCTTAGCTTGCCCGCCACGTGCCGGCTCATTGCGAAAGGGCTGCGAGCTAGCTTTGGAGTCTACAGCCTGGATAGTCATTTTTGTGAACCACAGGCTGACGTCCAGTCTTACCATGATATGGCAGACCTACTGGCCATTCACTCCTGGAAGGCCTCATTGTAGTTGAGCCATGCAAAACCACTATATTCTTTGTATGCACCCAAGATAGTGTCTAAGTAAGAGAGCAAGGGCTGCATAGCAGAGGGCTCGGAACACACCACAACTGAAGTCAATCATGCAAAAGCACACACCCAGGTTATGATCTCTCTTTGCATGGGCTGAGCCGTCTCTAGCTCCTTTCTCCTCTCCCACTTGGTCTGGCCCCCACCTCCTTTGCCTCTCCATCAAGTGAAACAGATCAATATAATGACTGTGTCTTATATGATGTCTGAGGAGCCTAGGCACCAGTTCCCAAAGTTCATGCTCTGATTCCGACTGCTCATGGGGGCCTATGGCATTATCCCGGTTGCACCCGCGTGCCACAGGGGCAGGACCTGGACTATGGGAAGAAGAGGAGAATGAGCTGGAAGAGCCACTAGGTGAGAAAGACGAGAATGACAACTGTCTGTTCCTTGTCCTCTTGCACTTTTCTCTGCCTCTGCGCTCCCTCAGTGGGACCTCATCTATGCTTTGAACATCAGGCTTACCCTGCTTCTCGTCCAGCTGCACTAACGGTGAAGGGGTCCTTAGTGGCGGCTTTGGTGCCAATGATCTGCGAGTAGTGCTGCAATGGGACCCGGCTGAGTGCACTGACGATGTCTCAAGCTGCATGTGTCACCACCTCCGTCTCACTGTAGGCTGTCTAGAAGTGCTGCTGGCCGCTCTCTGTGACCGTGCACAGGGAAGTGAATATGCCCTCCGAATTCCTCACCACTCCCGGGGTATGGTGAAATTTCCCAGGGTGGGTAAGGTGGAGATCGAAATGCAGTTGGGGAATAGCAAGGCCATTTATCCCACCTGGGCCAAGGGTTGACATTGTATGGCATGTATCCTCAGTAATGGGTGACGCTGTCTGGATCCCCATAGGGGTAACCATCATAGGCGGGCCAGCGGTACATCTGGCGCCAAGGGCCGGGACTGGCGTGGAAATGCTCTGATGGTGAGCCAGAAGCGGCCCAAGATGGGGACCTATACTGCGTCTCGTCCCTTGGGCAACATAAGTTCCTGACGCTGGGCTCGCGAGGAGATGCCGAGGCATGCTCTGGTGGCCAGCCGGACTTTAAGCACGTGGATCAGGTACCATGCTAGTAAGGATTAGAGATGTGCATCGTTTTTTGTGTTCGTGTCGTTCTTCGTTTTTCGGCCGCCATGGAAATTGTCGTTTTTTTTCGGTTCGGGTCTTTTTTTCGCGAAAAATCGATTTTTAGTTAGTGCGCGCTAACTCCCCATTAGTGCACGCTAACTCCCCGTTAGTGCGCGCTAACTCCTGTTAGCGCGCACTAACGGGGAGTTAGCGCTAACTCCTGTTAGCGCGCACTAACAAAAACCGTTAGATTTTGTTACTTTTTGTTAGTTTTTGTTAGTGCGCACTAACGGGAGTTAGTGCGCACTAACGGGGAGTTAGCGCGCACTGACTCCCGTTAGTGCGCACTAATCGGAAAAACGAATTTTTGCGGAAAAACGGGAAAATCCTGATTTTTTTCGGGCTCCCTGAAACATGCCGAATTGGACAATTTTGTTGCAATTTTCCAATTCGGAAAAAACGAATGCACATCTCTAGTAAGGATAGGCAGGACAACTTGTGTCTAGATGACTGCCCGATTATTGATTTCCTCAGGGGGTAGCTGCAGCGCATCTGTGCTGAGGGCACTGCTACCGATGCTGCTATCCTCCACCACTTTTCCTCCATGGCCCCCCTTTTTTTGCCAAATTAGCCAAATTAAGCTTTTTGTTTGGAGTCTTTTGGACCTTATGCCATGCTTCGTGGCTCCCTTACTAGTGGCTTTAGCTCCTCTAGGTGGCCCAAGTGCCCTACCTCCTCCCCGTTGGCTTCTAGCTCCCCTGCGGTCAGAAATGCCAGTGTGCGGGAGGACCATGGAGGTGGGACCAGACGGTTCCAAACCAGTGGGTGCCTCAAGTACAGGAGTGCCTAAAACCCCCGTAATGTACGGTGCTGGGGCCTGCTGAGCTACAGCCAATGAGTTGGACCACAGGGACATCTGTAAAGGCATTGGCAGTACCTCCTTAATATAAACATGTATTGGCCGAATCGTAACAAATTAGGATAAGATTCTTTATCGATATTTTATATATATAAATGTAAATCTAAATGCAAAAAAGGAACAAAAATGCTTAAATAAACAAAGATATTGACATTCTCGTGTCTCAAAAATGTTTATTGATTTTTATAACAAATACTAAAACATATTGAAATACAACAGCCACACAACTTAGTGTATATTAATGAATCCAAAATCCATTAACAGCTTCAACAATGATGTATGATGTCAAAAGCATTATATCTCAGCCACCATCAATCTTCTAATCTGGTTAATGCTTAAGAACTTCCAATACTTTTCAGTTCTTGGATATGATTTACCTCATTATTTCCTGACAAAGATTGATGGTGGCTGAGATATATAGCTTTTGACATCATACATCATTGTTGAAGTTGTTAATGAACTTTAGATTTGTTAATTTACACTAAAGGCCGGATTTTAAAAGGGCCATGCACACAAATACTGGCAGTAAGGTGCGTGGCTGGGCCCTGCGCTCATGGCGCACATTTTCAAAACGGCCCGGCCATGCGCATAACTGCCAGTATTTGCACGCATGCACAAGTGCCGGGCCCTGAAAAAGGGATGGGCAAGGGGGCGGGGACTGGGTGGGGCGGGTCAGAGGCTGTCTGGGACAATGGTCATTAGCTGTTGTTCTGTGGAAGTGTGTGCTGTCTGCCGGCTGGCAAGCGCAAGTTGCTTCTGCTCCGATGGAGTTGACTGGGAGGAAACTGGGGGAGGCCTGATTGCGTTGCCACACGTAATGTTTGAAAATTCAGCCCCCGCGCACATGCGTGTGTGGCCAACGGATTTTATAATGCGCATGCATGTTATAAAATCAGCATATCCGTGTGTGTGCCGCGGGAACCGCATGCTCATGGATGCATGTGTGCTTCTTTTAAAATCTACCCCTAAGTTGTGAGGCTGTTTTATTTGAATATGCTTTAGCATTTGTTTTAAAAATCAATAAACATTTTTGTATATGAGAATAACAATATTTTTGTTTATTTAAGCATTTTTGCTCCTTTTTTGCATTTTGTTTTACATTTATGTATTTTGCTGGAACTTATTAAAGATTATTTTCTGTCTGTTTATATATATATATATTTTTTTGGAGCGACAAGGACGCAACAGAAACGGAGGGCGGCTCTAATATTTAGAACCTTATGGGTATGTCAGCCCAATTACCAACTACAGAGTACCCCGTGAAAAACTGGAGAAGCTAAACTTCCTTTAAAAACAAGAAAGTGGTTAGCTTCTACAGCTACTGGTACAATTTGTATATATCTTATTATTATTTCTTATTTTTAGAAATAACTCACCTGGGACATCAGGCACAGAGCCGAGGAGGAGAAATAGCTCCACTCAAGGGCCAAGGAGGAAGAGGCTGGACAAATGAGAGGCGGCGGGATTTAAATTGCCCGCCGGCTGCCCTCCCCCTGATGTCAGCAACACCAGCTCCCCCCGGCCAATCGAGTGACCCGGAATCAGGGCGCGTCTGGATGATGTCGCCGTACCCAACGCCGGGCCAATCGGGTGGGATCGAAGTTATCAGCAGCAGTGCCACCGCACTGCAGCACCCCATGTCGCTGGCAACCTGATGATGGCGCCATTCTTGGTAGCACGTGTAGGGGACAAGGGTCAGACCACTCCCCCTGCAGAGTGGAGATACGGCGTTGGCGCGGCGGGGGTGGCTGCTTGCACGGGTGCATCAGGCGCCCGGTTATTCATGGCATCCCCACATCCGTGCTGGGGTGCTGCCCATTTATGGTAGATATACTAGTGTACAGGGTCTGAATCCACTGGAAAAGAAATGATCCATTGAACTAGAGAATCTGGATGAAATGTGTGCTGTGGATTTGAAATCTTTGTGACCAACATCATGTGTACACACTACAGGCTGGAAATCAATAATAATGACAGATATTGAAACTAGTTTCATTTCTGCAGTAATCCATGGGAACATAGTTTGTTTGCTGCGTCAAAGCTGTCATTTGCATATTTTGACCAAAAAAAGTCTTCCTACTAACTTTTCCTTTCACAAATTAACTGGTATAGTTATAATTATATACATTTATCATACCGTTATTAGATTATACAAAGCAGTCTGCTAAAAAAAAACCCTTGATACTCTGCCTTCCTCTTTTTCCTGTTTCCATTGCATCAATACAGCATTATGGTTTTAGTAAATACATATTCCGAGAAGCACCGATATTTATACTTTGTGGTTTAGTAAAACTGAAAAAAAGCCTCAAGCTGTATTATGCTCTGAATAAAGTATCATGTTGTCTTATGTGCTTATAATGCAATAATTATATTCTTAGTTCAAATTTTCAGGTATGAGACTCAAAGGTAAACTCAGGAATAATATCATACAATATTTCTTCACGCAGTGAGTGATAGATGCAGTAAAGGCAAAAACATTAGCAGAATTCAAGATGGCATGAAATGTGCCCATCAGATCCTAAAATGCGACGGAGTGATTAAATTGGGCAGACTAGACTTATTTATTTGAATTTGATATTCAGCCTTTTCCTAGAAAAGGCAAAAGGCAGATAAAAAAGAAAGATGTGAATTGTAGAACCTGTATTTGGGTGTGGAGGTGGGGGCAAGAGGACACATAATATAAACCTGGGAATTGAGCAATGCAAAACTTTATAGGTAGATGGATCCATCAAGCCCAGCATCCTGTTTCCAACCTTGGCCAATCTAGGCCATAAGAACCTGGCAAGTACCCAAAAACGAAGTCTTTTTCATGTTACCGTTGCTAGTAATAGCAGTGGCTATTTTCTCTGTCAACTTAATTAATAGCAGGTAATGCACTTCTCCTCCAAGAACTTATCCAATCCTTTTTTAAACACAGCTTTCTCACAGGACAAGCAGGATGGTTGTCCTCACAAATGGGTGACATCGAGGATGGAGCCCACCACGGAAAACTTCTGTCAAAGTTTAAACAGAACTTTGACTGGCCCCTACTGGGCATGCCCAGCAAGGCACTGACCCTGCAGCCAGCAGGGGTCTCCCTTCAGTCTTCTTTTTTCCGCGCAGCAGTTGCCACGCGGTGAAAGGAGCTCTCTAACCACGTTCCTGACAGGAATTTGGAAGTTAATTTCCTAAGAAAATTTGCCCCTCAGGGGTCTCCCTTCGACAAATTTTTAGTCATCTTACGGAACCCGGTAAGTTTTTTGCCTTTTTCCATCGACTATCGTCGAATTTGGCCCTTGAGGCCTGTTGGCACTTACCGATCCCCAGCCTAAATTTTGGCTTCAGGCCATGGCAACGGGGTTCCGCCGTTGTCCGGATTGTACCCGGACTATGTCCATCACAGACCCCCACAGGGTTTGTGTGATGTGTTTGGGTAGTGAGCATGATGTCCTGACTTGCACCAAATGTGCCTTAATGACACCCAAGGGTCGCAAAGCCAGGATGGAGAAGATGGGGCTCCTCTTCCATGCACCCACCCCAACGCCATCGATAGCATCGACGTCATCGGAACCGGCACCGTCGAAGTTGTACCATCATCGTCAACCCTCCGGTGACCGTCCGCCATCGATCGCTTCTCGGCCGTCGACTCCCGTCCCTTCCCCGGATGGGTGAGGGGATCGGAAGGAAAAGCACCGCTATCGACGGCACAAATCTCGGCCTGTCGAGGATCCACAGCCATCGACCTCTGCTCAAGCCGAGCCACCGACAAAGAAGCCGCGAACAGACCGGACACCCTCCACGTCTCGTTCGCAGGCATCGAGGAAACCCTCACCCTCCCGGGGTGCGGGGGCCGTGATCCCACTGGTTACGGTGGTCCCTCCGGCCCTGCCTCAGCCTCCCTCTCCCGTCGAGCCGGGTATGGTTACCCCTGGTCTCCGGGCAGAACTGGACCGGCTGGTCCAGGAGGCCATCGAGAAAGCGATGAAGAAATTGCAACCTCCATCGGCACCGTCTCCGGCACCGGTTCCAGTGCCGCCCCCGGCACCGACACCGGCACCGGCTTCGCCACCGAGGAGGGAACCGACCACCGAGCCATTGATACAAGCGCTAGCACCGCTACTGAGCCGCATGGAGGCGCTCATGACGGCCCTTCCATCGGTGATTCCAGTGCCATCGACAACACCACCGTCTCCGACTGGATTTTCATCGGCAGGAGAAACACCGTTCCGGATTCCCCCTTCCGGGGTGGTTCCATCGGTGCCTTCTGGTATATCTCCACCGATATATCCTTCGGTTCCATCCATTCCACGCCAGGCACCAATTCCATCGACAGCACCGAAGCCATCGATGCCATTTCTGGTTCCACCTACGGCACCGATTCCACCTCGGTTTCCATCGATGCCTTTAGAGCTTCAGCCAGGTCCATCAGGGTTACAAACCCCACTTGATCCCTACGATACCTGGGGTGATGATGATGATACATCTTCTGACACAGATTTGCCTTCGCCTCCATCTCCTACAGAGAGTAGAAAAAGATCTCCTCCTGAGGATCTATCTTTCATTAACTTTGTGAAAGAGATGTCAGAAGTTGTACCTTTTCAACTACAATCTGAAGCTGATGACAGACACCAGATGATGGAACTCCTTCAATTTCTGGATGCTCCAAAAATCATCGCTTCCATCCCTATACACCAGGTGTTTTTGGATCTGCTCAAGAAAAACTGGGAATCTCCTTCATCAGTGTCCCCAGTTAACAAAAAAGCTGACTCCACCTACCTTGTCCAGTCAGCACCAGGTTTCCAAAAACCTCAACTGGATCATCGCTCTGTTGTGGTTGAGTCCGCGCAGAAGAAGGCCAAGCGTCTTAAGCCACACTCTTCTACCCCACCTACCAGGGACAACAAGTTCCTAGATAGTGTTGGACGGAAAGTCTATCATGGAGCTATGTTGATTTCACGCATAGCTTCATATCAACTTTATATGACTCAGTACAACAGAGCCATCCTTAAGCAGATGCAAGACTATGCTGACACGTTACCAGACCAATACCAACCGCAGCTTCAAGCCCTTCTTCACAAGGGATTTGAGGCAGGGAAGCACGAGATTAGGACTGCCTACGACATATTCGATGCTTCCACAAAAGTTTCAGCCACAGCCATCTCAGCCAGACGTTGGGCTTGGTTAAAATCATCCAACCTTCGCCCAGAGGTTCAGGATCGTCTTGCTGATTTACCCTGCTTAGGCGATAATTTGTTTGGAGAGCAAATTCAGCAGATTGTGGCGGAGTTGAAAGACCACCATGAGACGTTGAAACAACTCTCATCTGTCCCACCTGAGCTGACCTCCAAGCAACCGCAAAAGAAAGACTCTAAGAAGTCATTCTTTCGACCACGCCGTTATTACCCTCCATCGGCCAGGCCTCGTCCAGCTCGATCCTCTACTAGGCCTCAGCCGCGTCAGCCTAGGAAACAAAGGCCTACTGTAGCCCCTCCTCCTGGGCCTGCGGCTGGCCTTTGACTCCCCTGTAGGGAACACATGCCAAACCCCTCTTCCGGACATCCCTGTAGGAGGTCGACTGTACCATTTTCTACAACCTTGGTTGCAGATCACCTCAGATCAGTGGGTGCTAACAATTATCGCACAGGGTTACCACCTCAACTTCATAACTCTTCCGGCAGACTCCCCGCCTCTTCAAGCGTGGAGTCTATCCACCCATTTGGCTCAATTACAACAGGAAGTATCCCTTCTTCTGCAATCAAATGCTATAGAACCTGTTCCTCCCTCTCAACGAGGCAAGGGATTCTATTCCAGATACTTCCTAATACCAAAGAAATCGGGGGGACTACGTCCCATTTTGGACCTTCGAGCCCTCAACAAATACCTTCAAAAAGAGAAGTTCAAAATGGTAACCCTAGGTGCGCTGCTCCCTCTGCTACAAAGAGGGGATTGGCTGTGCTCTCTCGACCTCAAGGACGCTTATACCCACATTGCGATCACACAATCCCATCGCAAATATCTGCGGTTTCTAGTTGGCCACGACCATTATCAATACCGTGTCCTCCCTTTCGGTCTAGCTTCTGCCCCACAAGTCTTTACCAAATGTCTCGTAGTGGTAGCAGCATTCCTCAGGAAGGAAGGTGTCCACGTCTACCCATACCTGGACGATTGGCTAATCAGGGCCTCCACCCAACAGATAGCTCAATCCTCCCTAAAATTGACAATTCAAACACTTCTTTCCTTAGGGTTTCTCGTCAATTACGAGAAATCTTGCTTAGTCCTGTCTCAAACCTTATCCTTCATTGGGGCAGACTTGGACACCTTACAGGCAAAGGCTTACCTTCCTCTTCAGAGGGTCCACACGCTAATGTCCCTGGCTCGCCAGCTCCAGTCTCAGAACACTGCCACGGCTCGCCAGTTCCTCATTCTCCTAGGGCACATGGCATCCTCGGTTCAAGTCACTCCCATGACCCGACTAGCCATGAGAGTAACACAATGGATTCTACGACACCAATGGATTCAAGCTTTTCAGCCTCTGTCCTCCATAGTCACAGTCACAAAAGCGCTGCGCCTATCCTTAACCTGGTGGACGACTCAGGTCAACCTCCTTCAGGGCTTACCCTTTCTTCCACCGGATCCGCAAGTAATCCTAACCACCGACGCTTCTCACATCGGTTGGGGAGCCCATGTGGACGACTTTCAAACCCAAGGGTTATGGTCCAAAGAGGAAGCCGAACACCAGATCAATTTCCTGGAACTTCGAGCAATCCGCTTTGCGCTCCGCACTTTCAAAGATCATCTCTTTCATCAGATAATCTTAATCCAGACGGACAACCAAGTGGCCATGTGGTACATAAACAAGCAGGGAGGCACAGGCTCCTTCCTTCTGTGTCAGGAAGCTGCGCAGATCTGGGCGGAAGCCCTCTCCCACTCCATGTACCTCAGGGCCACTTACCTGCCGGGAGTAGACAATGTATTGGCAGACCAGCTGAGCTGTGTCTTCCAACCGCACGAGTGGTCACTCGATCCTCTGGTAGCGACCTCTCTGTTTCACAAGTGGGGTTCTCCCCGCATAGACCTCTTTGCGTCCCCTCAGAACCACAAAGTGGACGATTACTGCTCTCTCATTCGGAGCCGGCACTCTCGGCCGAGGGATGCATTCTCCCTCAAGTGGACAACCGGTCTGCTCTATGCATTCCCTCCACTTCCTCTTGTGTCAAAGACTCTCGTGAAGCTACGCCAGGACGGGGGAACCATGATCCTGACAGCACCTTACTGGCCACGCCAAGTATGGTTTCCAATACTCCAGGATCTCTCCATCCGCAGGCACATTCCTCTGGGAAAGGACCCGCATCTGCTCACTCAAAACGACGGATGCCTCCTCCATCCCAACCTCCAAGCCTTGTCCCTGACGGCATGGATGTTGAAAGGTTAGTCCTTCAGCCTTTCAACCTTTCAGATTCCGTTTCTCGGGTCCTGATAGCTTCACGAAAGCCTTCCACAAGAAAGTCTTACTCATACAAATGGAAAAGGTACACATCATGGTGCACTTCTCAGTCCCTTGATCCCCTTTCCTGTCCAATCTCCAAATTCTTGGACTATTTATGGCATCTCTCTGAATCAGGTCTTAAAACCTCTTCTATCAGAATGCATGTCAGTGCGGTAGCCGCCTTCCATAAGGGTATTGGGGGTAATCCTATTTCAGTACAACCCCTAGTAACACGCTTTCTTAAGGGCTTGCTCCATCTAAAGCCGCCCTTGCGTCCTCCAGCCCCATCCTGGGACCTTAACCTGGTTCTTGGTCGTCTTATGAAACCTCCTTTCGAACCTCTGCACTCCTGTGACTTTAAATATCTCACTTGGAAAGTGTTATTCCTTTTGGCTATTACTTCAGCTCGCAGGGTTAGTGAATTACAGGCCCTAGTTACCTATCCGCCTTACACTAAGCTCCTGCAGGACCGGGCGGTACTCCGCACTCACCCTAAATTTTTACCTAAGGTAGTTTCTGAGTTTCATATCAATCAATCCATCATACTACCTATCTTTTTTCCCAGGCCCCACTCCAACTCTGGAGAGCAGACCCTGCATACCCTAGACTGTAAACGGGCTCTAGCTTTTTACCTAGACCGTACAGTTTCTCACAGGAAGAGCACTCAATTATTCGTCTCTTTCCATCCTAACAAGTTAGGACAACCTGTGGGTAAGCAGGCTCTTTCCTCCTGGTTGGCGGACTGCATTTCTTTTTGCTATGAGCAAGCTGGCATTCCTTTTCAAGACCGTGTTAAAGCACACTCTGTGAGGGCCATGGCGACGTCAGTGGCACACCTTCGATCGGTGCCGCTTCCTGACATCTGCAAAGCTGCAACCTGGAGTTCTCTCCATACCTTTGCAGCCCATTATTGTTTGGACAAGGCTGGAAGACAGGACTCCATCTTCGGCCAGTCTGTCTTGCGTAACCTTTTTCCAACCTGATGTACCAACACCCTTCCACCTTCCCGGTTGGGTGCGGATGCCCTTTCCCAAATTTCTCCTCACGTATTGTGCCTGCTGCACACCGTTGGGTACATTTGGTGCAAGTCGGGACATCCTCAGCTCGGTACTCACCCATTTGTGAGGACAACCATCCTGCTTGTCCTGTGAGAAAGCAAATGTTGCTTACCTGATGTAACAGGTGTTCTCACAGGACAGCAGGATGTTAGTCCTCACGAAACCCGCCCGCCTCCCCGCGGTGTTGGGTTCGTTTTATTTTTACTTTCTAGGCACTGCCTGTAGCTTTGAAAATCAGACTGAAGGGAGACCCCTGCTGGCTGCAGGGTCAGTGCCTTGCTGGGCATGCCCAGTAGGGGCCAGTCAAAGTTCTGTTTAAACTTTGACAGAAGTTTTCCGTGGTGGGCTCCATCCTCGATGTCACCCATTTGTGAGGACTAACATCCTGCTGTCCTGTGAGAACACCTGTTACATCAGGTAAGCAACATTTGCTATACTAACTGAACTAACCACATCCTCTGGCAACAAATTCCAGAGTTTAATTGTGGGTTGAATGAAGAAGAACTTTCCCCGATTAGTTTTAAATGTGCCACATGCTAAATTCATGCCCCCTAGTCTTTCTATTATCTGAAAGACTAAATAACCGATTCACATCTACCTATTCTAGACCTCTCATGATTTTAAACACCTCTATCATATTCCCCCTCAGCTGTCTCTTCTCCAAGCTGAAAAGTCCTAACCTCTTTAGTCTTTCCTCATAGGGGAGCTGTTCCATTCCCCTTATCATTTTGGTCGCCATTCTCTGTACCTTCTCCATCGCAATTATATCTTTTTTGAGATGTGGCGACCAGAATTGTACACAGTATTCAAGGTGGGGGTCTCACCATGGAGCGATACAGAGGCATTATGACATTTTCCGTTTTATTCACCATTCCCTTTCTAATATGGTAATTCCCAATATTCTGTTTGCTTTTTTGACTGCCGCAGCACACTGAACCAATGATTTCAATGTGTTATCCACTATGACCCCTAGATCACTTTCTTGGGTGGTAGCACCTAATATGGAACCTAACATTGTGTAACTATAGCATGGGTTATTTTTCCCTATATGCATCACCTTGCACTTATCCACATTAAATTTCATCTGCCATTTTGATGCCCAGTTTTCCAGTTTCAGAGGTCTTCCTACAATTTATCACAATCTGCTTGTGATTTAACTACTCTGAACAATTTTGTATCATCTGCAAATTTGATTACCTCACTCGTTGTATTTCTTTCCACATCATTTATAAATATATTGAAAAGTAAGGATCCCAGTACAGATCCCTGAGGCACTCCACTGCCCACTCCCTTCCACTGAGGTTACCAGGAAAAGCCCACAAAGCTGATATGAGATCTGAGGGAAGAGAATAATTGAAAAGTGGAAAATTCTTTTGCCATGTCTTCCTGAATATTTCATGTGGTGACCTCATTATATAACATCTAGACCAAATCTCAATAAGGTACCCACTACTACTGAAGTATGAAGAGAAAAAAAATATTCGGCCACATGTTTTCCAGGATGAAAAGGTGTCTATCCTTAACCTTAGTACTAGGCCTAATGATCGAGGTAGCAATTTTGAAGAATATTCAGGTGGAGACAACATCCTTGGTGCAGTTATAGATCAAGGTGAACTTATTCTTGTACTTACTGCAGCAGGAGAAATGCCATAGAAGCTAATGAAAAAATTAAGAGGACTCTTAAAATAAAACTGTAATAATGTACTGCTGTTTTTATGCCATAACCCCTACATTTAAATCATGAGCTCACAAACAGAGCATACTAGACAATGAAAGACAAATATCAAAGGAAAAACTGAAAAAAGCAATTGATAGAAATTTAAGATCTCTGTCAAATCAAAGAAAAGAAGTACTTGAGTGATAAATCCTTAAAACAGCTTGACAAGAACACATAGGGCCTGATTTTTAAAAGCATTTACACACTTAAAATTTGGTTTTATGGGATAAATGCACTTTAGTCGAGTATGTGAGCTTTTGAAAATTGCTACAGTATTTGCCATTGAATTGTCCATAGGATTTATGCGCATACGTGCACTATACGAGAACATGGTTTTTGAAAATTGCTACTATAATAGTTAGATTTACATGTGTATATAATTTGGAAATTACCCCTAAATTCAAAAGGAAAGGAAAAAGACAATTCCTCCTTGGAAAAAACATATGAAGGGGAAAAAAAAAAGCGCCACTTAGCTGGATAAGTTCCGACTTAGCGGGATAAGTGTCGCAGTTTAGTTTATTTATTTTAAATATTTGGCAGTGGTGAGTGGCCATCACTTAGACCTAGAGTCATCATTTTGCTATAAATTTCATTAGGATAGTGCCCGTGATAAAAAAAGGGGCATGGTTAGGGTAATTTTCCAGATACCACAAAACAATATTTTACCACATAGGAATTTAGCACAATGTGCATTAAATTTATCACACTTGTGATATTTTCACATTGCAAGCTGAAAAGTGCCCAGACAGGCTTTTACCTTAGACTCTCTTTATAAGGCTTGCATATAAGTAAAGTATTTATACCACTGTAAGAGGGGCAACTAGTAACTCGGGGTGAGATTTTGGTGGTGGCCGAGGTTTTGGGGGGCAGTTTTACATGCACAGTCAGAGGTACGAACAGCAAGTAGACATCAGTGAAGATGTTTGTGATTTGGAGTGATGACAGGTACACAAATTTGAGATTTGTACTTTGTACTCTCAACCTAGCTTAATAGCAGCTAGGTAGAGAGTGCATCAAGCTAGGTCGAGAGTATATTGTACAAATCTCATCTTTTTATAACTGTCATCGCTCCAAATCACATAAAATCTTCACTGATGTCTACTGTGCTATTCTTGACTGTGCATGTAAAACTGCCCTCCAAAACCTAGGCCACCACCAAAACCTCAAGTTTAGAATGGCCCCTCTTACAGTGGTATAAAAAGATGCCTAATATGATTGTGTACATCCATAGAGACTCTCAGGCTCTCGCTCTATCTCTCTCTCACCCGTGATAATGTGATTTAAGAAATGACCCTGTTAGTTGGAAAAATCTAATTGGCTAAGTATTTATCTGGTTAAGTAGTAGAAGAATGGGTAGGAGTTGAGTTAGCTGCATAAGTTTTCTGGTTAACTCTGATATTCAGAGTTAGATAACTTATCTGGCTAACTCTGGTTGACCCATATAACTATCCTAAAGTTTTCCAGAGAAACTTATCCACATAAAAGGAGAAAGAGAAGGCAAACATCAAAATTATGGAATGACCCAAAGTAACAACAAGAGCTGGAATGTATGTGCATCAAACACAATCAAGTACATTTTCAAAGGAATTATCCATGTAAAATTAGCATATATGCACATAAGTAACTTGTACTCATATACATGCTATTTTATAAACATCAAATGTATGTACATGCATGTTATAAAATCGGGCGTACATTTGTGTGCGCCGGATTGCGCGCACAAATGTACGCCCGCACGTACCTCTTAAAATCCGGCCCATGGTATGCAAATTCTGAAAGGTAGTGTAGGTTTTACTGTCAGAGTAAAGCAGTTTTAAGAGGGAAAAGTAGTACCTCATATTTAAAAGTGACTTTGGTAAGATAGCGTATACGGGGATAATTTCAACAAGTCACATAATGGCAAAGTCTGTTTGCACTTTTCTACTCACACACCTTTCAGAAAGTTAAACTACAACAGTTTTTTGGTTTGGTTCCAGTTCAGACTCAGCTCATATTGTGATTGTTCTGATTAGTTCCGGTGCAGTCCAATAAAGGATAAGTAAGTGGATAAGCAAACATGAACCAATTGGTTCACTTCCAGTTCACATCCTAATGATCATTTGCAAAGTGAAGCAAAGGAAACTATTAGGTACAAATCTTTTACAACTAGTGTCAGCCATAAATATTAAGAAGTATGCATGAAACAAAAATTGAATCCTAAGTACTTGATAATAAATTTAAAATGCTTATTTCATTTGTACTGTCAAAATAAAATGTAAATCTTTCAAGATACAGTATATATAGTCTTATTCTGATTCATTGAAAGGAGAGATGCTATTGCTAGGTGATTACAATCTGCAGGATGCTGATTAGGACATCCTGGTTATGGTGTCATCTAGAAGCAGGGATATCCTGGATTTTAGAAGGAAGAACTGTTCAGGCAACTGGTAACAGAATAGACACGTGAGAGGTAGTTATTAGACCTGGTACTTAAAAATAGGGAGAGTATTTCTGATGTCATAAATGGGGATCACCTGGGATCCAGTTATCACAGGAAGATGTAGTTCATTATTAGAAGATGGGTATTAATGAGTCATTCAAAAGTTGAGGGTTCTGGGCTTTGGGAAGACAAACTTTGTTAAGTTGCTAATGGAAGTTGTGGATAGAACTGAAAGAAGATATTGTAAAGACAGCAAACATTTTTGCTAAGAAGTTATCCTGAGGGAATACTGAGAGCAGAAAATGTTGCTGGTGGATGAAGAGGATCAGTGAATACTGCTTGCTGTGTAATATTAGGACTTAAAAAGTTTGAGGAGAGGTGACATTGTGGAGTATATCAACCTTTAGTATGTGTTCTTTGATTAAAAGCTAGGACAGATAGGTGATTTCTTTTAGTGTGTGTGTGTGTTTGGGCCTTGAACTGAAACAAAAAGCAGGCTAGGAATAGTAAAGGATTTCTTTAGTGTGTTTGTGAGCTAGTGTTATTATATTTTCGTAAGTATTAGAGCTGTGAGTTTAAAGGTTACTTACTTGAGCTGAAAATGTGAGAATTCTGGTTCCTGTGCAATTAGTGACTAGTTTTGGGATCTCCCATCTCCCCTCTCAGACTTATTTTCTGTTAAATAGATACCCTTTGTCCCATTTAAAAGGAAAATCTTCAAAATAGGAGTCAGTTAGTGAGTTTGAATATCATTTAATTAACACAGATTTTAGTTTTTGACTAATTTTAATCTTGTTGCCGGTCATTCACAAACTAACATAAATCACCAAGTTATCAATTTAAAAAAATTAAAGGTGAATTTTAAAAGCCCTATGCATGCCAGAGCCAGGAGATCTGTGTGTGTTTCAGCCCGGGGCGTGCTGCATGGATTTTAAAAAGCACCTGGGTATGCGTTTGTCTCCCAGTATGCACACAAATCAAAAAGTTTAAAAAGGCGTGGGGCATGGTCATGGTCTCAGCAGCGCATGGGCAGAATATGGGCATTCCATAAAAGTGATTTGAAATGTGCGCTTAAGTATTTACGCGCACAAACGCACACCAGAGTCCCTTTCTCGTAACTTTATTTCTGCAGTGGATGGTGTGCAATTTTTAAAATGAAAAAATCAGGGCTTGTAGGCAGGGTTTGAAGGATCGTGGCTAATAGGATAAAAGGGAGGCATATTATCTAGGTGGCTTAGTCCTATCCTTTACCTCGGTGAACTGGCAATGGATTCAGGAAATTGGTAATTGTGTCAGTGCGCATATCTAATAAAATCCCCCCCCCCCTTTTGTGGTAGAGGCAGCATTTGCAGGTGACCATATAAAATTGTGCACACATGTACATGCGTTCTGCCAATTTTATTATTTACATGTCATGCATAGTAGAAGTGAATGTGGACAAGTCCATGGGGCCGGATGAAATACATCCCAGAAAACTACGAGAACACAGAGATTTCCTGACAGGATGCTTAATGTTCAATAGATCCCTGGAAATAGGAGTGGTGCCATGAGACTGGAGTGAGGCACAAGGAGTCTCAGACGGCTTCGACCCTTGTGCCTCACCTTTTTCTCAGCTCTCCCCACTAGCCTTGGGAAGATGGCTACCGCCGCGTCTGCAAGCCGCACTCTCCGGAGTCCCTGGATTGGCTATGGCGTTGCCTCCCGCCATGTTTCTCCCAAAGGCATCCTAGGGTGCGCGCATGCATGCTACCCATGTCTTTATTCCAGCTATGGCGTGAACCTCAGGGGCGTCCCCCTCAAGTGACATCACGCCATCCGGGTATTTAGCCTGTACTTGTTTGCTAGCTCATTGAGTTAGCAAGGATTGGTCTCGGCCGGTCTAAGCTACTCTGCTGATTCCGTGCTGCCACTGGAAGCTCTCTCTCTGCCCCTCGGGGTATTGTCTAACCTGGGTACCCGCTCCTCGGGGGCCCTCTGCTTTATTTCAGGTGCCTTACTGGGATCAGGTACTCGCTCCTCAAGGGCCTGCTCTCCCTGCCTCGGTGCCTGTACCATCTACTTCAGCCTGGTGGAATTGCCAACCTACAGCTACCATCTAGTGAGTAATATAATTCTCAGTCTGTCTCATCTACAGCATTGCCTTTCCTGGGAAACCTACACCAGAATCCCCTATACCAACATGGTGAGACAGGTTCCCTCTTTGCTTCGGTGTTTACTGAAGAGGATGTTGGGGAGGTACCCGTAATGGAGAAGGTTTTCATGGGTAATGATTCAGATGGACTGAATCAAATCACGGTGAACCTAGAAGATGTGGTAGGCCTGATTGACAAACTGAAGAGTAGTAATCACCTGGACCGGATGGTATACACCCCAGAGTTCTGAAGGAACTAAAAATTGAAATTTCAGACCTATTAGTAAAAATGTGTAACCTATCATTAAAATCATCCATTGTACCTGAAGACTGGAGGGTAGCAAATGTAACCCCAATATTTAAAAAGGGCTCCAGGGGCGATCCGGGAAACTACAGACCAGTTAGCATGACTTCAGTGCCAGGAAAAATAGTGGAAAGTGTTCTAAACATCAAAATCACAGAACATATAGAAAGACATGTTTTAATGGAACAAAGTCAGCATGGCTTTACCCAGGGCAAGTCTTGCCTCACAAATCTGCATCACTTTTTTGAAGGAGTTAATAAACACGTGGATAAAGGTGAACCGGTAGATGTAGTATACTTGGATTTTCAGAAGGCGTTTGTCAAAGTTCCTCATGAGAGGCTTCTAGGAAAAGTAAAAAGTCATGGGATAGTGCCCATGGATTGCAAACTGGCTAAAAGACAGGAAACAGAGAGTAGGATTAAATGGACAATTTTCTCAGTGGAAGAGAGTGGACAGTGGAGTGCCTCAGGGATCTGTATTGGGACCCTTATTTTTCAATATATTTATAAATGATCTGGAAAGAAATACGACGAGTGAGATAATCAAATTTGCAGATGACACAAAATTGTTCAGAGTAGTTAAATCACAAGCAGATTGTGATAAATTGCTGGAAGACCTTGTGAGACTGGAAAACTGGGCATCCAAATGGCAGATGAAATTTAATGTGGATAAGTGCAAGGTGATGCATATAGGGAAAAATAACCCATGCTATAATTACACAATGTTGGGTTCCATATTAGGTGCTACAACCCAAGAAAGAGATCTAGGCGTCATAGTGGATAACACATTGAAATTGTCGGTTCAGTGTGCTGCAGCAGTCAAAAAAGCAAACAGAATGTTGGGAATTATTAGAAAGGGAATGGTGAATAAAACGGAAAATGTCATAATGCCTCTGTATCGCTCCATGGTGAGACCGCACCTTGAATACTATGTACAATTCTGGCCGCCGCATCTCAAAAAAGATATAATTGCGATGGAGAAGGTACAGAGAAGGGCTACCAAAATGATAAGGGGAATGGAACAGCTCCCCTAAGAGGAAAGACTAAAGAGATTAGGACTTTTCAGCTTGGAGAAGAGACGGCTGAGGGGGGATATGATAGAGATGTTTAAAATTATGAGAGATCTAGAACGGGTAGATGTGAATCGGGTATTTACTCTTTCGGATAGTAGAAAGACTAGGGGGCACTCCATGAAGTTAGCATGGGGCACATTTAAAATTAATCAGAGAAAGTTCTTTTTTACTCAACGCACAATTAAACTCTGGAATTTGTTGCCAGAGGATGTGGTTAGTGCAGTTAGTATAGCGGTGTTTAAAAAAGGATTGGATAAGTTCTTGGAGGAGAAGTCCATTACCTGCTATTAAGTTCACTTAGAGATTAGCCACTGCCATTAGCAATGGTAACATGGAATAGACTTAGTTTTTGGGTACTTGCCAGGTTCTTATGGCCTGGATTGGCCACTGTTGGAAACAGGATGCTGGGCTTGATGGTCTGACACAGTATGTTTCGGGACTGCTACCTCTGGATCACCTCATTACTGCCACCTCTGGTAGTACACATCAAGCTGTACAATAAAAGATCTAATTCTGTGTTTGTGCATCCTGAGTCTAGCCCAGTACTGTGGCTCCACACGGGGCTCCTCCCTGTGGGCGTGGTCATGTTCCACAGTACCCAAGAATCCACTCAAACACCGCTAAACCATAACAGATTGCTAACTCCATGGATTCAGCTCAGCTCACCGCATTGCAGGCCATTCCAGGCCTGCCCCAGCGAATCTCCGAACAGCAGAATGTGCTGGAGAATTTGACTGCTGCATTCAACCAGCTGCACGCACAGATGAACTTACCCACCACCACCCGCCAGAAGTGACGGTGAAGACAATTGTACCCCTATCTGCTCCAACATGCTTGTCGGGGGAAGTTTGGAAATGTAGAGGTTTTATTAACCAGTGTTGCATGCACTTTTCCTTGCAACCTAGCCATTTTCCTACATCTTATGCCAAGACCACCTATATCTTGTCTTATCTGGTGGAAGAGCGTTGGCTTGGGCCCTTTCTCTGTGGGAGTGCGATGATCCTATCCTACATGATGTTGCCGGATTCCTTGAACAGTTCAGATCAGTTTTTGATGACCCTGCCCAGCATACTACTGCAGGATCTTCATTGGTTCACCTGAAGCAAGGTACTAAACCTTTAGCTGACTTTGCTATAGAATTCAAGACACTGGTGTCTGAATTACATTGTGACCCTAAATGCCTGAGGACCCTCTTCTTTGAAGGACTGAACTCTTGTTTGAAATATGAGCTGGCAGCTCGTGAGATGCCTGAGACCATGGCTGAACTGGTCCCACGATAAAAAAGGAAATCAAACAATCTACAAAGCAAAAAGCCCCATGGTACACCCAAGAACTGAAAACCTCAAAGCGAACACTGAGACAAACTGAAAAACAATGGAGACGAACCCCCACCTCAAACCTGAAAGACAAATACAGAACGCTACTACACAACTATACAACAGATCTCAACACAGCAAAGCGCAATTTCTACACGTCAAGAATTCATGATTACCAATTTAACCCAAGGACCCTCTTCGCCTATGTCAAAGATTTAACCAACCCCATCCAAAATGACACAACGCCTAACTCCAGCAACATCTCCAGCGAAAAACTAGCTCAATTCTTCAAGGACAAAGTCGACAACATTATTGCCAAGATTCCACAAACCCACAACGACCCCACTGCCATCCACCCCCCCATCCACATATGGTCACAATTTGCACCTGTTGCTTCTACAGAAATCGAACCCATCATCAAAAAAACCAACCCTGCATCCCACCCATTAGACCCCATCCCCGTCAAAACCCTAAAACTCATCAGAGAGATCATTGTCAAACCAATAACCTACATCATCAACTTATCCCTCGAACAAGGAATCTTCCCAGAAAAACTCAAAAATGCCATCATCAAACCAATCATCAAAAAACCTCAACTCGACAAATCAGACCCAGCAAACTACAGACCAGTCTCTAACCTCCCATTCCTAGCAAAAATCATAGAAAAAACAGTCAACAACCAACTTACAGACCACCTTGAAACCCATAATGTTCTTCAGCCAGCACAGCACGGTTTCAGAAAATTCCTCAGCACTGAAACCCTCCTCCTCTCCCTTACAGATACCATCCTCAGAGGCCGTGACAAAGGCAAATCGTTCCTCCTGATACTCCTTGACATATCAGCCGCCTTTGACACCATCAATCACAGAACACTCCTCGCCAGACTTAAAGAAATTGGTCTTCAAGACACCACAATCAAATGGTTCAAATCCTACCTCTCAAACAGATCCTACATCGTCAAGACAAACTCATCCGAATCCTCTCAAGTGCCCCTCACACATGGGGTCCCACAGGGTTCTTCCCTTTCCTCAACCCTCTTTAACATTTACCTCCTCCCACTATGCAAATACCTTTCAGATGCAAACCTCACCTACTTCGTCTATGCAGACGACATACAAATACTTCTCCCCATAAACAAGTCCATCCAACTCACCATGGAAAAATGGAACAACCTCAGCTCAAATCTGTCCCAATTACTATCCCAACTATCACTATGCCTCAACCAAGCCAAAACAGAAATCCTTCACATCCACGATGACCGTCCCTCTTATCCCCTCAAGTGCACCCCCTCCAACCACCCAGGAACCTCAATCAACACGGGAGTGCCACAGATCTCACAAATCTCACTCACTCCATCCACAAGAAACCTAGGAGTAACAATTGACAGCCAACTCAACTTTCAACGACACATCTCCAATACAATTAAGGATGGATTCTTCAAACTCCAAACCCTGAAAAAACTTAAACCCCTTCTCCAAGCGCACGACTTCCGAACAGTCCTTCAATCAATTATCCTCTCAAAACTCGACTACTGCAACTCCCTTCTCATCGGCCTACCAGAAATCCACATCAGACCCCTCCAAGTTCTACAAAATGCCGCCGCCAGAATCATCACCAACAACAAAAAATCCTCCCACATCACACCTACCCTCAAAGAACTCCACTGGCTACCCATCACACAAAGAATCCATTACAAAACACTCACCCTCATGCACAAAAAAATACACAACAACAAAATGAACTGGCTAAACAACGCAATACATCCACACCCCACACAAAGAACCCTCAGATCCACCAACACTGGCCTCCTAGCCATCCCCAATCTCAAATCTGCACACCTCAACGCAACCCGCAAACGAGCCATAACAATAGCGGGACCCACCCTATGGAACACCCTCCCCACCTGTCTCAGAAATGAACCATCACTGCAAACCTTCAAAAAACACCTAAAAACATGGCTGTTTTTAAAAGCCTTCCCACCCGACCCTTAACCTGCCCGAACGCAACACACCTCATCCCATACTCAGTCTTCTCACCCCCCTGAATCCCTCACTCCACTACTTCCCCCCACCCCACCTTCCCCCCTCCCTTCCCTCATCCCCCCCACCTCTATTCCTAAATTACCTTACCAACAAGTCCCTAATCCTAAATTTATTTTATCAACAACACATTCATGTACATATGTTATTTTCTATAACCTTTTGTTATATCCTATAACCCTTTGTTCCATGTACCACTGTTATAATATGTTATAATTGGTTTTCTTTTTTTTTTGGTTACCATGTTATAATGTAAAATAGGGCGGACTACGCCCTATTCTCTTGGTTATCTGGAAACCGATGTGATATCTCGATTGAATGTCGGTATATAAAAGAAATAAATAAATAAAATAAATAAGAATTGGTTGCCGACTTCGTGACAAGGTTCAAGATACCAAGACTCCCAGAAGACCCTTTCAGAGTGAAGCTCGAGTTAAGTCCACACCCAGGCCTGTTCCTTCGGGTCCAGTTGCTGGTGAGGAAGAACCAATGCAATTAGGCCGCAGGCACCTGACGTCAGAAGCGAGAAGAACACGGAAGAAGTTGGGGCTTTGTATGTATTGTGGACAAGCTGGCCATGCTGTTCAAACATGCCCTATATGTCCGGGAAACTGGCAGACCTAAGTCCTGTGGGAGGATTTTTCTTAGGTCTTACTGCGCCCTCTCCTCCACTCTCTCTTCCTGTATCCTTGATCTGCGGACCCTTAGAATATCAGACTCTTGCCCTAGTGGACTTAGAGGCAGGAGGTAATTTCATTTTACAACGATTAGTGGAGCACATGCGGATTTCCACTACCACCATGACGTCTCCACTACTCTTATCTTCAATTCATGGAGAGCCCTTACCGGTTGAAGTAACCCAGCTCACCAAACCAGTATGTTTACGGACCGGTGCTCTCCATTCTGAAACTATCTCCTTCTTTGTTTTAGAGAAAGCCATGAACCCTATAGTACTGGGGCTACCGTGGCTGCAGCAGCTTATGCCTCAGTTCAATTGGGCCACTCTGGAACTTTCACATTGGGGTCCAGATTGCCATGGTAAATGTCTGATGGAGGTCGCTCCTATACCCTGAATGCCAACTACCCCATTGATGCCTGGGTTGCTGCCTCAATATGCATCTTTTCAAGATGTATTTTCCAAAGAAGCTGAAAACGTACTACCACCACACAGATCCTATGACTGCGCCATCAATTTGAAGCCTAACACTGAACCACCCAAAGGACAGGACTACCCCCACTCCGTGGTAGAAAATAAAGCCATGTCCGAATATATACAGGAGAACCTTCAAAAAGGCTTGATAAGACCCTCCAAGTCTCATGCTGGCGCAGGCTTCTTCTTTGTGGGGAAGAAGGATGGAACGTTGTGTCCATGTATAGACTACAAAGGTCTAAACAAGATCACTGTGAAAGACCGCTATCCCTTACCACTCATCTCAGAGCTATTTGATAGACTACAGGGAGCCAAAATATTCTCCAAGCTTGATCTCAAGAGAGCCTACAACTTAGTTCGAATCTGCTCTGGTGATGAATGGAAGACAGCCTTCAATACCCGGGATGGTCACTTTGAATATCTAGTGATGCCCTTTGGCCTGTGCAATGCCTCAGCTGTCTTCCAAAACATGATGAACGACATTCTGCGGGTCCTTCTCTACAAATGTGTCATTGTATACTTAGATGACATCTTGATATTTTCCCAAGAAATGACCACTTATCTGGAGGATGTCAAAAGAGTGCTGCAAAGACTCTGTGAGAATCGTCTATACGCCAAGTTGTCTAAGTGCAAGTTTCACAAGGAATCAGTGCCTTTCTTAGGGTACATTGTTTCTAACCAAGGTTTCCAGATGGACCCACAGAAGCTGGAGAGCATTAAGAAATGGACTCAACCCACAGGTCTAAAGGCTCTCAGACGATTTCTGGGTTTCACCAACTACTACTGAACATTCATCAAGAAATACTCCTCACTAACTGTTCCGCTTACAGCTATGATGAAGAAAGGTGCCAACATTGCCAACTGGTCTATGGAGGCAGTAACAGAATTCCAGAAACTAAAAGATGCCTTCTTGAGCAAGCTGTGCCTCTGACATCCAGATCCGACTAGACCCTTCATTGTTGAGGTCGATGCCTCTAATGTCAGCGTAGAGGCTGTGCTAAGACACGCCGGTGATTCTAAGGCCTTACACCCATGCTCATTTTCCTCCCTTCGCTTCTCACCAGTGGAGAAGAACTATGGAATAGGAGATAAAGAGCTCCTGGCTATAAAGATGGCATTTGAGGAGTGGCACCCTGGCTTGAAGGAGCACAACATCAGATCACAGTCTTTACAGACCATAAAAATTTGGAGTACCTCTGCCACGCACAGCACCTAAACCATAGACAAGCGAGATGGTCCCTGTTCTTCAACAGATTTGACTTTGTGCTGAAATACCGCCCTGGAGATAAGAACACCAGAGCAGATGCCCTCCCTCGCTCATTCATCTCTGAGGATGTTCCAGATGAACCGCAGCATATCATTGACCCAAATAGAGTTATCTTGTCAGCTACTCACCCAGTACCTGTGGGTAAAACCATCATACCCAAGAATCTAAGAAAAAAGCTGTTAGCATGGGCTCACGACTCCAAACTGGCTGGACACCCTGGTCAACGCAGAACTCTGGCTAAAGTGCAGAAGTATTATTGGTGGCCCACCATGAAGAAGATACATTCTCCTATGTTGCTTCCTGCTCAAATTGTGCCAGACAGAAACCACCACCCGGTCGTCCTTGGGGCCTACTCCAACCCTTGCCAGTACCGGATGAGCCATGGACACACATTGCTACAGACTTTGTGGTAGATTTACCACTCTCAGGAGGAAACAACATGATCTGGGTAACAGTAGATCATTTCTCAAAGATGGCTCATTTCGTGGCTCTCTCTGGCTTCCCCACAGCCATGGAGCTTGCAAAGCTCTTCGTCACACACATCTTTTGCCTACACGGCATGCCTAAGCACATTGTCTCTGATTGAGGAGCCCAATTCACAGCTAAGTTCTGGAAGGCATTGTGCAAGAAGTTTGATATCTCTCAACGTCACCTCAGCATACCATCCACAGTCTAATGGGCAAACGGAGAGAATGAATAGGACACTCAAGCAGTTCATTCGTGCCTATGTGGGCACTCATCAAAATGAATGGGCTGAACTGTTGCCCTAGGCTGAATTCGCTATCAACTCTCATCCAGCAACATCTACTGGATCAACACCATTTGAAGTTGTCTACGGACGATTACCAATTCCACCACTGCCACTTCCACTGTCAGTGTCGTCCCCGGCAGCTCAATCTACTGCCAAAGATATTCAACAACTATGGACCAAAGAGATGCTTCGTAAAGCAGGACAAGGAGCAAAGAAAGGCTATGATGCTCATCATTGCAAGGCTCCAGATTTCCAGCCTGGTGACAAAGTCTGGCTATCCACAAAGCATTTAAGACTCAAGCTACCTTCACCTCATTTTGCTCCACGCTTCGTTGGACCCTTTCCCATTCTCTGATGACTAGGCAATCTTACATACAGTCTGAAGCTTCCACCATCATTGAAGATTCATAATGCGTTCCATGTCTCACTATTGAAGCCACTAGTCTTTAGTGAGTTCTCAACCAAGACACCTGAACCTACACCCATTGATAAAGAAGAAGACATCGAATACAAGGTAGATGCTATCCTTGACGTAAGAAAGAGGCAGAGTATGGGAATACCTCCTGTCATGGGAGGGTTATAGACCTGAAGGAAACTCTTGGGAACCTTTGGCAAATATCATTGATAAAGAGATGCTTCATCTATTCCATAGAATGCATACTCAGAAACCAAGACCAGGTAGTATGTCTGGTAGGGGCCCTTTGAAGGGGGGTACTGTTGCGTCCGTCGGTCTCAGATGGCTTTGACCCTAGTGCCTCACCTTTTTCTCAGCTCTCCCCGCTAGCCTTGGGAAGATGGCTACCACCGCATCTGCAAGCCACACTCTCCGGCGTCCCTGGAGCGGCTATGGCGTTGCCTCCCGCCATGTTTCTCCCAAGGGTATCCTAGGGTGCGCGCGTGCTACCTATGTCTTTATTCCAGCTATGGTGCAAACCTTGGGGGGGGGGGTTCCCGCTCAAGTGACATCACGCCATCCTGTACTTGTTTGCTAGCTCATTGAGTTAGCAAGGATTGGTCTCGGCCGGTCTAAGCTACTCTGCCGCTTCCGTGCTGCCGCTGGAAGCTCTCTCTCTCTGCCCATCTGGGTATTGTCCAACCTGGGTACCCGCTCCTCGGGGGCCCTCTACTTTATTTCAGGTGCCTTACTGGGATCAGGCACTTGCTCCTCGAGGGCCTGCTCTCCCTGCCTTGGTGCCTGTACCATCTACTTCAGCCTGGTGGAATCGCCAACCTACAGCTACCATCTAGTGAGTAATCTAATTCTCAGTCTGTCTCATCTACAGCATTGCCTTGCCTGGGAAACCTACACCAGAATCCCCTATACGAACGTGGTGAGATGGGTTCCCTCTGCTGAGGATCCCGGGACTGCTACCTCTGGATCACCTCACTACTGCCACCTCTGGTGGTACACATCAAGCTGTACAATAAAAGATCAAACTCTGTGTTTGTGTGTCCTGAGTCTAGCCCAGTAATGTGGCTCCCCACGGGCTCCTCCCCGTGGGCGTGGTCATCTGCCACAGGACTCAAGAATCCACCCAAACACCGCTAAACCATTACATGGAGAAGAGCGGTTGTTGTCCCGCTTCATAAGAGTGGTAGCAGAGAGGAGGCTGGAAGCTACAGGCCGATTAGCCTCACTTCGGTGGTGGGAAAATTGAATGAGACTCTGCTGAAAGAAAGGATACTAAACTATCTACAATGAAGTAAGTTGTTGGACCCAAGGCAGCATGGATTCACCAGAGGAAGGTCCTGTCAGACAAATCTGATTGATTTTTTTGATTGGGTGACTAGAGAATTGAATCAAGGACGAGCACTCAGTGTTATCTATTTGGATTTCAGCAAAGCTTTTGACACTGTTCCACATAGGAGGCTTGTGAACAAAATGAGAAGCGTTGGAGTGATCGTCAAGATGGTGGAGTGGATCACAGACTGGTTGACTGATAGGAGACAGTGTTTAATGGTACATGGAATCTACTCTGAAGAGAGAACCATGTTAAGTGGAGTGCCACAGGAATCTGTATTCTGACCAGTTCTGTTCAGTATCTTTGTGAGCGACATTGTAGAAGGAATAGAAGATAAAGTTTGTCTATTTGCAGATGATACCAAGATCTGCAATAGAGTGGACATGCCTGAAAGGGTAGAGAGAATGAAAAGGGATTTATGAAGGTGGTCGAAGATTTGGCAGTTGGAATTCAGTGCCAACAAGTACAGAGTCATGCATCTGGGATGCAGTAATCCAAAAGAGCGGTATGAGATGAGGGTGGGTGCATGGACCAAGAGCAGAATATTGGGGTAATAGTTTCTGGCAATCTGAAGATGATGATACAATGACAAGGTGATAGATAAAGCCAGAAGAATGCTGGGTTGCATAGAGAGAGGAATAACCCGTAAGAAAATGGAGGAGGTGATGCCCTTGTGCACGTCCTTGGTGAGGCCTCACCTGGAGTAATGTGTTCAGTTCTGGAACCCTTATGTCAAAAGGGATAGAGACAGGATGGAGGCGGTTCAGAGAAGGACTACCAAAATGTTGTGGGGTCAGTATGTGAAAACCTATGAGGAGAGACTGAAGGATATGAATATGTATACCCTGGAAGAGAGGAAGTGCAGGGGTGATATGATACAGACCTTCAGATACCTGAAAGGTTTTATTGATGTGCAAACATCAAACCTTTTCCATTGGAAAGAAATCAGTAGCACTAGGGGTCATAAAATGAAACTTCAAGGAGGACATCTCAGAACCAAAGTCAGAAAATATTTCTTCATGGAGAGGGTAGTGGATGCCTGGAATGCCCTTCCAGACAAGGTGATGAAAACCAAAACAGTGAAAGAATTAAAAGGGCATGGGATAAATACTGTGGAACCCTAAAGGCTAAAGGATGGAAATGAAGAAAAGAGTGCATGGAGGAAATTGATGGTGTGGCAGTTATTACCCTTAACCAATAAGTCTTGATACTGTTGATGCAACTCCATCATTGCTCTCTGCTTCAGCGGCAGGGAGAAAAAGGGAATTGGATTCATTCAGCAGCTGAGGGCTCCAACTTTTATGGTCTGGGGAAACAAGTATGGGGGTAACTTGATGATGCGGGGGTTATTACCTTTAACCAGTAAGACTGATACTTTGATGCAATGAAGAGAAGAGGCATGGGGGTGGCTTGCGGGAATGATGGCTACTACCTGGAGATTAATATCCTTATTCAATAAACATATACACGGTTATTGTCCTTATTCAATAAATATACACATGGTTAATGTGACTCCAACATTGCTCTATGCTTCAATGGCAAGAGGAAATGTGGGAAAAAGGATTTGCATCCACAAAAAAGCAGGGGAGTAGCTTGCTTATTACGGTGGTTATTACCCCAAACCAATTAGCTAGATACTACACTTAGATGCATCTCTACCACTGCTATCTATATCGAGGGCGGGGGTGGAAGGGAAATAGAACTAAAAAGTTATTTAAAAGGGACAAGAGTAACAGATAAGTATGAAAAATAAGTGTGAAAGCTTACTGGGCAGACTGGATGGACTGTTTGGTCTTCTTCTGCTGTCATTTCTATGTTTCTATGTAACTGAAACATTGCTCTCTGCTACAATGGCAAGGCATAACAGGGAATTGGATTCAAAGCAATCAATGAGGTCTAGTACAGGAATCTAATAAGCACAGGGGTAACAGGGAATTGGATTCAAACAGCAAGAATGAGGGCTCTGACTTTTTTGGTCTGGAAAATAGATAAGCATGGGGTAACCTACACGGCACAGCACAAACTACCATAAGGTTACTGGGTAGACTGGATGGATCATTTGGTCCTTTTCTGCTGTCAATTCTATGTTATGTTTCTATGTTAAAGTTACGAGGCAAGGGACCCTGGCACACGCCTGGGTGTGTAAGTATTAACATGTTAATTTCAATGTGAAATCCAGGAATGTCCATGCCCTGCCCAGACCATGTCCATGCCCCACTCCTTTATTTCAACTTTTCATTTGTGTGCGTAGCGGGAATTATGTGCATATCTGGGTGGCTTTTAAAATCTGTTCGGTGCATGCTGGCCCGACATATTCATGTAGCTCCTGGTTTAGGTGCGTACCGGCCTTTTAGAATTCACCTGTTAGGTAGAAAGCTGAAATCCAGAACCTTCAGGGTTGCATTCTCAGAAATGCTCCCTATTTCATATATGGAACCCCAGAGTCATGCAGAGCTCCAGATGCGTAGATGAGACAATGGTATAGGGAAAAGGGTTTTAGATTTGTTGGGAGCTGGGGAGCATTCTTGGGAAGGGGGCTTCCATTCTGACGGGATGAGCTCCACTTTAACCAGAATGGAACCAGGCTAGTGGCACTAATCTTTAAAAAGAAGATAGAGCAGCTATTAAACTAGATGGGTGAAAGCCAACAGTCACTTAGAAGCACATGGTTCGGAGTGATGTATTATTAAAGTATACAAACAAAACAGGGAAGATAGGCATCCTATTAGGTTACAATAAATGGTAAAGTAACCCTGGGGCCTTTAAGTAAAGAACAGACAGAGCAAAAGATCCCAAATTATCCATGTCAACTGATAAGCAGATTGTTGATACAAACAAAAAATATACTTTGAAATGTCTGTATTCAAATGCTAGAAGTCTGAAAAACAAGATGGGAGAATTAGAATATAAAGCACTGAATGAAGAGGTAGATACAGAACCAATGTCAGGAAGTATTTCTTTACGGAGAGGGTGGTGGATGCCTGGAATGCCCTTCCAGAGGAAGTGATGAAGACCAGAAGTGTGAAAGACTTCAAAGGGGCATGGGATAAACACTGTGGATCCATAAAGTCTACAGGATGTAAATGAATGTGGGGAAAAAAAAAAGATTTGCATTCACAAAAAAGCAGGGAGTAGCTTGCTTTTTATGGCAGTTACTACCCCAAACCAAACAAGCCTGATACTTCACTTTCAATGCATATCCAGCATAGCTCTCTGCTTCAACAGCAGGGGAGAAAGTCTGATACTTCAAGCATACCCAGCTTAGCTCTCTGCTTCAACGGCAGGGGAGATAGTCTGACACTTCAAGCATATCCAGCATGACTCTCTGCTTCAACGGCAGAGGAGAAAGTCTGATACTTTAAGCATATCCAGCATAGCTCTCTGCTTCAACGGCAGGGGAGAAAGTCTGACACTTCAACCATATCCAGCATAGCTCTCTGCTTCAACGGCAGGGGAGAAAGACTGATACTTTACTTTCAAAGCATATCCAGCATAACTCTCTGCTTCAACGGCAGGGGGAATGAAGAAAAGTGGATCTATATACAGACAACCAACAAGGACTGAATTACATAGTCTGGGTAAACAAATAAGCATGGGTGTAGCTTGCTTATTGCGGCGGTTACTACCCCTAACTAATTAAGCTAGATATTTCACTTAGATGCAGCTCCAGCACTGCTCTCTACATTAATGGTGGGGGTGGAAGGGAAATAAAACCAAAAGGTTACTAAGAGCCAAGATAAACAGATAAGCATGAAAAAAAAAAAAAGTGCGGAACTTGCTGTGCAGACTGGATGGGCCGTTTCGTCTTCTTCTGCCGTCATTTCTATGTTTCTATCTCAGAGCCTTGGTGGAAGGAGGCTAACCAATGGGACACCAGGGTACAAAATTATATCGAAATGATAAGAAGGATCAAATTGGTGGAGGGGTGGCAGTATATGTTAAAGAGGGCATAGAGTCAAAGAGGATAAAAGTTCTACAGTTACCAAAATGGAGCTGGTGCGCGCACGTGGATACAGTGGTTTTATAACATATGTGCGTATCTGCACGTATATGTGCACATGTTATAAAATGAGCTACATGCACGTACATGTGCGCCTGGCTTTAGATTGACACACTCATGTACGTGCAAATACCGACTTGAGCGCGAAAGTGGGGAGAATTTTAGTAGATACGTAAGCCAACACAATTACCTGTTTCTCCAGTTCATTCCCTGTTCGCTCCAGTAAAGGAAAGGATTTCCTAAACCCCCTAGCTAACTTGCCTCCCTTTTACCCTATTAGCCCTGATGCTTAAAATACTGCTGTCTAGCCTAGTTATTTTATTACTTACACACCGTCCATAGCAGAAGTGAAGCTACGTGGTAGGGGACCCCAACATGTGCTTCTGCACGTAAATACTTACATGCAGATTTCATGTCACAAATTCGGCCTGCCCATTCCCCACCCCTTTTTGCTATCTGTGATTTATGCACTTAGCGGGCGATAAGCGTGTCCTTGTGCGATTTTAAAATCCGTGCGACACGCACCAGGCCAATTCATGTGCATATCTCCCGACTTTGGCGCGTGTAGGGGTTTTAAAATCAACCAGAATAGGGATTGAAATTCCATATGAGAAGGGTTATAAATAGCAGTGGGGGTGTACTTCCGTTCACCTGAATAGGATGAACAGATAGACAATGAAATGCTAGAAATTAGGGAAGCTAACAAAATTAGCAACACAGTAATAATGGGTAATTTTAATTACCCTGGCACTGACTGGGTGAATGTCACATCAGGACATGGCAAGGAAGAAAGGTTTCTAGATGAAATAAATGACTGCTTTATGGAGCAGCTCATACAAGAACCGATAAGAGGAGGAGCTATTTTAGATCTAACCCTTAGTGGAAGGAACACATGATTTGGTGCGAGATATAATAATATTGGGGCCATTTCGCAATAGTGATCATAGCATGACCAAATTTGACTTGATAACTGGAGGGAGAACATTAAGGAACTCTACTGTGATAGCATTTAATTTTCAAAAGGAAAATTATGCGAAAAATGGTTTGTAAAAAACTGGAGCAACTGCAAAGGTTAATATTTTATATCAGGCATGGATGCTGTTTAAGAATACCATCTTGGAAGCCCAGAACAGATATATTCCATGTATTAAAAAATGAGGAATGAAGGCCAAACAACTTCTGACATGATTTAAAGGCGAGGTGAGAGAGGCTATTATAGCAAAAAGAACATCTTTCAATACATGGACAAGGGATCCAAATGAAATAAAAACAGGAAACGGCATAAGCACCAGCAAACTAGATGCAAAGCATTGATAAGGAAGGCTAAGACAGACAGGGTCATTTATCATTAATCATTTATGGCCCTAACAGACGCGTTAAATAGCTCAACACACACTAGTATGCAAATATGACATTTGCTATGCAAGTGAGAGGAATTTGGACAGAGTTAATGGTAATGAGCGGTTCCTAACATCAAATACGATAGAGTAATGTGGGTTTAATGCCAGAAATAACTACACCTTTTTTCTGTGTGTTGTGGCCGCGTTAGCTGTGTGTTCCCAGGCAAATTTTTTTTTTATCACACGAGAGAGAGAGAGAGAGACCAATATGTCACTTTACTATTTATACCATTGTAAGAGGGGGCACTTTTAACTCAGTGTGGGAGTTTGGAGGGGTTGGAGGTAGGTTTTGGGGGGGGGGGGGAAACAGGTTTACATACTCAGTAGGAGGTGTGAATGGCAAAGTTGTCATCACTGAAGATTTTCTGCTATTTGAATCGATGAAAGTTGCATTCTCTACTTAGCTTCAAACAAGCTAGGCAGAGAGTGCAACAAGCTAGGTAGAGAGTGCACTGTACAAATCATCTCCTCTTGAACCTTTCATCGATTTAAATCTTCCTTTTCTGGCCAGACCGGTAGAAAAAGTAAGCTTTGTGTGATTATTAGACTTTTGCAGGAGGCTCGGATTCTCCATCCTCACCAGTGAGGCTTTAGAAAAGCTCATGACATCAAATCTGTTTTAGTGCTCTGGTTAATAGTGTACAATTACATGCACATCGAGGGGATTTTCTCCTGGTTTTCTTAGATCTTTTCACTGCATTGGATGTTGCCATCCAGAGCATCTTGCTACAACCTCTACAGGCATTGGTATAAAGGGAATAGTTGGTGAATGGTTTACTTTTCTTTTGACTGACAGAACCCAGTTTATTTTATAGGCAAATATGTATTCACATCCAAAAAAGCTTTTTTGCAGTGTTGCTTAGGTTTGGTCCTGTTGCAGATTCTTTTTAATATCTATCTGTGGCCCATCTGTTGATTTAATCCAGACTTTCAGTACTGAGTGTAATTTGTTTGCAGATGCTATTCATATCTGTAAAAAGTTGAGACAGACTAAACTACTGCAGTTTACAATGTATCACTTTACTTAGATGCACTGACTTGGTTGAAAGACCATAAAATCCATCTCAGTCCTTCTAAATCAGAACTGTTCAGTAGACAGAATAGGCCCCATTTGACAAGTAATAGATATGGTTTTACAACCTAAGAGGCCAATGTAATAAGCTGGGCTAACCCTAGTGTGGCATTTAACTCCTGTTTTAGCACACGGTATTCTGCGCTAATTTAACCCATGTATGTAGTAGAAGCTTTTGCAATGAAAAATCCCATACTAAAACAGAGGTAACAATTAGCACTAAGATTAGCATATCTCCATGCAAATGCCATAGTAATGACCTATTAGGCATTTCCTGCAATGCAGGGAGGTGCACTCTGGGTCAGACAGCCTGATGCTCATCTTTTTTGTTATTTATAATTTTATTGAGCATATATGCAGAAATATATAACAATAAACCAATAGTCATATCCAGCATATTGTGAAAGTAAATATAGAGTTATAATGAGCAAAAAAAACCAGACAAAAATACTCAATACAGTTTTCAACATTCCCCCGCCTCCTACTCCCCACCTTCTGCCCTCTCTCGCCCCCCACTATATAATTAAGAAAAAAAAAAGGAAGGGGATAAGGAACCATGTATATAGCTAACTCTTAGATGGATTGTAGAAAAATACTTAAAAACAGGTGCCCAAATATTCCGCACTTTTCCTTCTTTCCCCCCAACTTAACAGATAACAATTTCAATTCCACCCGTTTATACACCCCCTCTGACCAATCAGAATATTTGGGTGGTGCAGATTTTCCCCAAGAGGGCAGCAATGTCCTTTTTCCGAGAGCTAGTAATTTCATCCCCAAAGCACATTCCCGCCCTCCCCAGGCCTCAATAGGCCAAAAGGACAAAACAAATATTCGAGGATCATCAGAAATGTTCACTTAAAATATTGACTACCTTCGATGCCATAAGGGCCTTCTGTACCATAGGCATCTGTGAATTGATGCACCAGTCATCGAGTGTCATGGACCTTGATGTGGCGGAGTAGCGGCAACAACCTCTAATATCCCAGGACTGCCATTGAACGCCATGGTACTACTCGATGCCATCAGAGCCCCCTTTGATGCCATCAATGCCATCGATGCCCAGGGGCTATCGATGCCATTGATGTCATTGATCCCATCGAAGTGCATGCAAGGGCCATCGAGGTGAGTAGTCTCGATGCTGTGGTGATCCTTGATTCCATCAAGGTACATAGCCCGGATGCTGTGGCCGCCTTTGATGCCATCGAGGTGAGTGGCCTGAATGCCCTGGCCATCCTCAAGGCTGTTGCGGTTCGTGGCCTTGAGGCCAGTGCGATGTGGAGCTGCCTCGATATCATCGACACTCTCTGCCATCAAGATGCTGGGCTGCCATGGAGGCCATTGGGTGTTTTAGCCAGTGATGCCATTCGTTGCCACTCTCAATAATGTCAAGCACCATCAAAGAGTCACTAGGATTGCCACTGAGCGCCCTAGTCACCCTCAAGGCTATCGATTGCCAGGACCTGAGAGCCTTCGAGTGCCACTGACGCCTTCTGGTGACAGGGGTTTTTGCCTTGGATGGACTTGGTTCTGTCGAGCACCTAGGTTGCCATCTACTAAAGGCACCCTGGACTGCTGAGGCATCCAGGCACAGTGTTCCGGTACCCTCAAGGCCCCTTTGCGGTATCCAGATGGGGCACTGAGGGGCATCAGACTGTCTCATCACTGGCCTACAGCTATTGGGTGCCATAGATGCTGATGATCTCAGGGGCCCTGAGCTGCTGGGATTGGGGGCATTGGAGACCCTGCCTGGCTTCATGCACCTTTGGTGCTAATGAGTTCTAGCGAGGCTATCATCAGCTATAGCTGCTGGCAAGGGATGCCATTGAACTCACTGTATTGATGTCCTTGGATGTATTGGTGAGCCAAGAGGAGCCATTGATGGTGCCAGAGGACATCGGTTCCTTTGGGCATCGATGAGGCATGTTGGGGCTGCAGATCCTCTGCCTGCAGGTGCCCCTGGCATCCTCGGTACCTCAGGTCCATCGATGTCTTCGGGCATCAGGGTCTCTATTGGTTCTGCTGGGCTCTCTATGTCCGCGGTTGCATGTGGAGTGGGGATGGAACTGTTCAAGACATGGTCAAGAGCCGTCGAAGCCCTGGATGCCACATCATTTGGTGCCATTGATGCGATCCATCAGTGAGCGTGAGAGCGCTATGGCCCTATGGGTTCCATCAACATGGTGGGCACCAGAAGATGCAGTCAGATGCCACAGAACATGACCACATAGCACCAGTGGCACTGTTGGTCACCATGGACTTTGCTGCTGCCGTTCCATGAGGGAAACAGTGTGAGCCATTCCCGATGCAATTTCAAGGACTGTATCCAGCCTCTTGGAGCGTTATCAGGTACTTGGGGATACCAGGGGCAACGCCATAGAGCGCCACCCACCACCAAGCCATCATCAGATCCCCAGTGGTACTGGGGAGCCATTGTCAAAATGTTCCTATTCACTCTATTGGGAATTAGTGTAGCACAGCATGAGCGGTCAGGTGTGGCAGGGCATTTACTCTAAGCGTCTCACGTGCTGGCAGGTGGCATTCTCCTTGTCTGTGCAGTACACAGCATGCCAGGGTTCTGCCATCATCGCGTCAAGGTATTAGTCTCCTCATCTGTTCTGTAACTGGCGAGGAAGGCTGCCATCACATACTCTGTGATTGCTTTTCGGCAGTGCACTGTCATCAACTCTGGTGGTGCTTGGTCTTTGCTGTGCCTTGGGATTCTAGCCACTAGCACGGCAACTGAGTTTGTAACTGTGCCACTATCCTTAGGATGGGATACCACTGTATGAGTACCAGTCAGTGTGCTTTTACAGTGGAAGTCACTATTCTTCCAGTTGACGTCTACTGTGTGTGTGTGTGATGTGTGTATCCCTCGTGGTGAGCACAACAGGTGATGTGCCACAGCCACAGGTCTGACCTAAGATTGCGTCTTTGGTTGAACTCCTATGGGAGTGGATACCAGTAGGGTAATGTTAGGAGTCTTCCTCTTCCTTAGAAGAGGAATATCTCTTTCGATCCCTCTCATGTTAAAAATTCACTTTGTGGGGAAGTCCTTGGGCTCTGTCCCTTGCAAGTTTATCGCTGAACTGGAGCCTCGATTCTTATGAATCAGTGCATCTCTTTGTAGGCCAATACCAGGAGATAGCAGCGGCAGTCACTGGACCAGTTTTTCTGGGGTCCCTCCATTGATTACCGTGGTGGCCTACCCCATCTGAGGGTGGCTGCACATGGCAGATTGGTCGCTTCTGAACCTTAGCGCTTTTCTTAGGTCATCTTAAGGCACAGTGGGTCTAGTTTGTGAGGGAGCCATTCCAGAATTGGTCTCCCCATCGTACTAGGAGTCTCATCTTCGGTGTAGATTTCTGGTGAATATTAGAGATTTCTCCCACCAGGAGTCACCTTTGATACCTGAGGAGCTCAATAACGCTGGCAGCCACCACTTACTCCTTGTGCTTGCGTCCTTTTCTTGCCGGGCCCTCCCCCCCCCACCCCCTTTTGCCTTTGTTCCTCCCGCTTGTTACACTTTTCACTTGTCAAGTGACCACACCAAAACATTTGTTGGTATAAACAGGCCGCAGCTTTATTTTTCATTAACATACTCATAAACTTCCTTGGGGCCACCCGAGCCGGTATTCTGTCCGTGACTGCCCGCCATAACCAAGCCAGGCGTCCTTTAGCCCTGGGCCCCCGCCGAGTCCCCGCTCCCAGGCAGGGGTCCCGCCATTTTGGCACATTTGGCGCCCCGCCTTTGCACCCCCTCTGTGCGGACCGGCTCCCACGCCGTCCGGTGATGCCGCTGGCACCACTTCCAATATATCCCCCGGCCCGGGTAACCGCCTAACACCCGCCACCAAGCTGCGACAATCACCCCAACATTACACATATTGTTTTCCTAACTAACAAGTAAGTATTCTGACTAATGCCTTATGCCCATTTGCCTATCCCTCTTGCCCCTTCTTTTTATTTTTTGGGTGGGGTGGGTGGGTGTCGTCTGGGACCCCGGAGCAGGGAAAAAGGGCCTGGTCTCTCACCTCGCGGCTTTTTAAGGGGGGCGCCGCGTCATCGGCCCGTGCCGCTGTCGCCCGCCGATGACGCGGCGTGCCTGTCGCCGCTGATGACGCGCCCCCTCGACCCGAGGCATCCCCGCCCCCCCCTTGCGGCCGCCGCACATTGCCGGTGGCGCGCCGTTATGGGGGCGGCTCGGCCAGTCGCCCGAGCCCCCCTATTGAGTGTTCTACATGGAGGACTACTATTGCCAGTCATTCTCGCCTGTGGGACCCTACCTCAGTGAGGTGGGTTCTAGTCTATCTAATTGGCAAGTATGCCTTTCAACCTATCACCATATCCATAGCTGAGGGAGCTGGGAGACAAGGGACCCCGCAACAGAGGTGCCACTCTTCGGTTGCAGTGGCTTGCAGTCTATATGTCCCATTTTAGGGATAACCCTGTCTGCGAACAGGGAGTCCTGGTTCATGCAATGGTTGTTCAGTTTACTGTTTACTGCCTTCTGTGGGACGTATATGTAATCATGGTGGAGGTATTAATACCTAATGTACACACGACAAGTGCAGAAAGTCTCTTGTTGGCCAAGTAATATATTTATAAACAGTCTTTTAGAGAGTTCCCCGACACAGACCCCGTGTTTCGCCAGTCCGGCTGCGTCAGAAGGGACAAAATTTAATGCCACCAACCTGTTAAAAACAGAATACATATGTATCGACCAAATGAACAAAGGGGTCTGTGTCGGGGGACTCTCTAGAAGACTGTTTATATACAAGTGGAGCTGCTAGATCTGAATTGATACAATTAATTAATTAATTAATTAATTAATTTATTTATTTATTTTAAAACTCTTCTATACCATCGTTGAGTTGGATAATCATCACAACGGTTTACAAAAAGGCACGATAATGAAACAATATGAGTGGTATAGATTACAGATTAACCATGTGCCATCATAGAACGGTAACAATTTAGTATAAAAAACTATGGGCTAGATTTTAAAAGCCCTGCGCGCGTAAATCCTCCTGGATTTACGTGCGCAGGGCACTCGCACGCCGGCGCGCCTATTTTGCATAGGCCGCCGGCACGCACCAAGCCCCGGGACATGCGTAAGTCCTGGGGCTTCGTAAAAGGGGCGGGAGGCGGCGTGTCCGGGGTGTGTCTGGGGTCAGGGGGCAGTCTTGGGCGGGTCAGGGGGCGTGGTGACGGTTCAGGGGCGGGCTGGGAGGGCGGTCCCGAGTCCCCCGGCACTGTGGCCTGTGCCGGGGGATGCGAGGCGGCACGCGCAAGTTACGCCTGCTTCAAGCAGACGTAACTTGCCCAACAAAGGTGGGGGGGGGGGGGGGGGTTTAGGTAGGGCCGGGGGGTGGGTTAGGTAGGGGAAGGGAGGGGAAGGTGGGGTGACGTGGAAGGAAAGTTCCCTCTGAGGCCATTCCAATTTCAGAGCGGCCTCGGAGGGAACGGAGGCAGGCTGCGTGGCTCGGCGTGCGCAGGCTGCCGATTTTGCGCAGCCTTGCGCGCGCTGACCCCGGATTTTATAAGATATGCGTGGCTACGCGCGTATCTTATAAAATCTGGTGTACTTTTTAAAGATCTACCTGTTTGTGTGTAAGTTAAGCTTGTTTGTTAGGAACATATTAGGCGGTTTTAATTTAACATTAAAATGCATTTGTAGGTTACAAGTAATTACTTCTAGTTTGGTGTGTCCTTATCCTTCAACTGTTTTTTTCCTTATCTTTATCTCTGTATAAAGCTTGTTTAAATAGCCAGGTTTTCAGATTGGTTTTGAATATTTTCAAATTTCTCTGCAGCCTTATTTCGAGTGGCATGGTGTTCCATAGCACGGGGCAGCCAGTGACAGTGCTCTTTCCCTTACTTGCATGAGGCGTGCTGATTTGACAGAGGGGACAGTTAGTAAAGCCTTATTAGCATATCTCAGGTTTCTTTGCGGGACATGTACGCGCAGTGCAGTGTTAAGCCAGTCTGCTTTTTCATCGTGGATTAGTTTATGAATTATACATAGTGTCTTATATTGTATTCTTTGTTCAATTGGGAGCCAGTGCAAATCGACGAGTGTTCCGGTAATGTGGTCATTCTTTTTTTTGCCAGTCAAAATTCTAGCAGCTGAATTTTGTAATATTTGTAGTGGCCAATAAATATATTACATGAACAACAGGAGACTTTCTGCACTTATCGTGTGAACACTAATATTGCTGAGTACAGCAGCTGCTCCAGTAGCGGTATTTTGGTATTAATACCTAAGCCAGGTTGGTGGGCAGTCTGATCCAAGATCACACTGACCATTCCCTGGTACCCTTAGGGTTTCCAGCCCAGTGAAGAAATCCTGTTCGACCTGGGTTTGCACTTGCAGCATCCTGGCTTCCTGTCTCTTGGTGGAGTGTTTCTGGATTTCTTTCCTGGGGGATTCATCCTCAGCTTCAGCTATTCCAAGCAGGCTGAGGGCTCTATCTCAGTGGTTAGGAATTTTCAGCTTGGAGAAGAGACGGCTGAGGGGGGATATGATAGAGGTGTTTAAAATCATGAGAGGTCTAGAACAGGTAGATGTGAATCGGTTATTTACTCTTTCAGATAATAGAAAGACTAGGGGGCACTCCATGAAGTTAGCATGTGGCACATTTAAAACAAATCGGAGAAAGTTCTTTTTCACTCAACGCACAATTAAACTATATTTGTTGCCAGAGGATGTAGTTAGTGCAGTTAGTATAGCTGTGTTTAAAAAAGGATTGGATAAGTTCTTGGAGGAGAAGTCCATTACCTGCTATTAATTAAGTTGACAGAAAATAGCCACTACTTTACTAGCAACAGTAACATGGAACAGACTTAGTTTTTGGGTACTTGCCAGGTTCATATGGCCTGGATTGGCCACTGTTGGAAACAGGATGCTGGGCTTGATGGATCCTTGGTCTGACCCAGCATGGCATGTTCTTAAGTGCTTATGTTCTTATGAGATACAATCTAATGACTTGTCCAGTGGTCTACCTCCTTGTGTTCTTCGCTCCTTTTGACTTCCATTTGGAATATTGAGGGGAGGGGAAGAAAAGCTAGGGCATTCTTGGTACATCTTAGTGTATGCCTGCAGGAAAGTTACACCACTTTTTTCCCTATATTTTCGCCAAGTTCTGGCCAGTACTGTCTTTAGTTTTTCTCACTTCACTAGGTTGTCCAAAGTGCTTTTCTGCTCAGTTGAACTATCCTGTAGACAGGATGGATAGCCCTGCCCTTGATAGGGTGTAGTGTGGGTGAGCTTCAGACCTAACTTATCTCCCTGCTCAGAGGTTTGAGATAGCGATCCCATTCAGGGATTGCCTTTCATCCCCTGAACCTCTTCATGCTGCCGTGCATGGTCCGCTATGTTTGGTAATTTGGCATATAGGATCTGTTACATACCATGCTGTTGTTGCTTATCATTCTTAGAGCATTGCTTTGATTTTTCTGCCCATTGTACCTACCAGCAAAATGGAGGAACACTTCTGCAAATGCATTCTGTCCTTCAGATGCCAGTGGACCAAAGTTTTTTTCTGGAGAGCTCTCAGGTCCCAGTTGGGTTTTTGGTTATCTTGTAAAACCGAAGGAAACTATGCGATCTTCTTCCAAGAGTCCTTCTCTTGTTTACATCTCTAGACTTTTTCCTGTATCCAGGAGGTTCTAGACCTACTGTTGTTGTCTGGGTTTACTGATCTGAAACCCTGCTTGGAATTTTTCTGTGATGCAGAGTATGTTTCTTGCTGGCACTTGCATCACTCCCCTGCCTTAGGTGCCTCTGCTGCACATTGGGATTTTGTGTCTCAGTCTGTTTTTTTGTTTTCTTTTTGTAGAACCCAACTCTTCCCGCCTAGACCCCTTTGTGTGTTGGCTACCTCACAGGCAAAAGGTTGAGAGGAGGTGCTTTTAGCACTGTGCAGTTTCCTTCTTTGTCCTTCATGGACAGCCTATAGCTTGGAAATCAGCCATATGTGAGGACTACCATCCTGCTTCTCCTCAAAGAAAACAGAGTTTCTTACCTGTAACAGGTGTTCTCCGAGGACAGCAAGATGTTAGTCCTCATGAAATCCACCCGCCTTCTGTGGGAGTTGGTTTCTCCAAGTATGAGCTATATCATGGATTTAGGGAATCTGCCTAGGGGGCAGGGTGATACCCTACATGTGCAGCTGTAGTTATGTTTGAAAGTTCTAGAATCTTTGAGATCAGCATTCCGGACCGGGTCTCCATATGATGATGTCACCCGGACCGGGGTTCCATCTGATGAAGTCACCCGAACCGGGAATCCATCCAATGATTTCACTCATATGTGAGGATTAACATCTTGCTGTCCTCGGAGAACACCTGTTACAGGTAAGCAACTCTGCTATCACCTTCAGTCGAGTGGGTACTGAATAGGTATGTATGGTAATATGATATTGCTGTTCTGTAATATCAAGGGATCGGGAGCATTTCCATATATCTTTTCAGATATAATCCCATTCCTCCACTTACATCTCCATACCTAACACCTTTTTACAAGCAACTATTACCTTGAGTGGTTCATTTGACTAGGGCCACTGCTTGTCCCTATATATCTGGCTCAAGCAACCCATCACACTTTTATTAACAAAAATTGCCTTCTCCACCAATTTTGGACCCCTCACCACTGTGTCCCTTATCCAAGGGCTGCACACCATATTTTCACAATTGCAAAAAGGCAAAAAATGGAAAGGAATGTAGATGGAACTGCTCACGGAAACCCTGCCATGAACAGAAAATGTCCTGGGTAAATATTGGGAAAAGAACTTAAGGATAGTGTGAGTTACTTAGGCTTTCCATGTGGCCTGTCGACCGTACGATGTGCTCTGTCAACCAAAATCACCAGCGCCATGCTTTCAGGCTGCAGCACTTCAGATAAGAAGCGTTTGACAAAAACAATCATATCCAAAGTTTCTTCTCCCTCCGGGATCCTCATGACACACACATTGCTTCACTGCAAGTGATCCTCCAGGTCAGTTAACTTCCTTTTTAACTCCACCACTTGCTCTTGTAGATCTTGTAGAGTTTGCAGCATTAGGCTCCCAGTCTTCCAGATCAGAGAAAGCTGTTCCAGCTACCCGGAAGGAGAGCTTATCCTATCATCCACTCCTTAAGGGTCTTCATATCTTTGAAAATATCCTCTCACAAGCCTCAGATCTCTTTCACAACTGTATCCATTTGCAGCTCAGTGTCTTTTGAGACCTGGCCTTTCCTGCCAGTCATATTGTCAGCCATGAGCATGTCCCCAGCTTCCCCTGAATCTTTATAATAATCTGTAATCTCGCTAGTCCATTCACCGAAATTGAATCCTCCAATTCCCCATAATTAGCACATATGCTCACCAGAGGACAATTGTAGTCATGGGGTTACGATGGCTCTGAAACAGATGGATGAAATAGGGCTAGCGACGGAGCATTAACAAAGAGCAGCTACCTCCATAAGTGCCTTCTAGCATCCCCGTGCCTATCTTTTTACCGCAAGAAATTTAACTCCTGGGTCTGAGCAGGAGTTAAATTGGTTCAAGTTAATTATTCATAATTGGTTCAAGTTAATTATATATTTTTTAAACTGAGTGCTGTTCCCATAAGAGCTAAGAGGGGATAACCAGAAAAATGCCTCTGAAGATGGCTTTCTGTTGCTTTTTGCTTTAGCCAGGCTGACAGGGTAGCAGCTGGGAGTGGAAGAATAGGGAGCTGCCCTTTTGATCTGCTGTTCAGGGCTGAGTGGTGAGAGAAAGGAAGCAGTGGCCTTTCTAGTCAGCAGCATTGTTTGGGCCAACTGGTAATGGAATGCTACTGCAGGAGACAGGAGACAGTTGAGGAAAATAGCAACCAGAAAATCACTGAGAAAGGAAGGGAAGCAGGTAGCCGTCTGCTCCGCTAACTTTTCACTTAACTCCCCCGGAGACATACTCATCCTTTTACTGAGGATTTGCAGTTTAATGGCATTCGTTAGTTTTGGGGGTGGTAGGAGGACGTTTGACTGTCATCATTCAGTGGAGAAAAAGGTCCTGTCAGTAGTTAATTCATTGCTTTTAGTTCTCTGCCATATTAGTCAGCTACTAGAGATATTTACTATTTAGCCCTAAAGTTTCAGTTCAGTTTGTATTTTTTGTTTGAGGGATTTCTTTTCATTTAATGTTTTCTTCTGTTCAGTTCATTTGCTAAATTAAAAAAAAAAAATTAAACATGAAAACATTCTCCCCTACACCAAAATAAGGGCCTCTGGTGGCCCTGGCTGGCCCTTCCTGGGCCAAAAAATTGACTGGCCCAGTGCTGGGGCCAGGTCTGTGTCCTTCTTTCCCATTTAAAAGTACCAGCAGTGGGGAGCTACTACCCAAGCCCCCACTTACCCCCTTCCTGGATTCTGCTGCCAAAAGGGCAGAAACAATGCCCACTTGCTCTCGCCTGGATACTTTGGCACTTTAAAAATGGTGCTTTCCGCCTGGATGACGTCACCAAAGGACCTGGGTGGACGTTAGTGGGCATTCCTCCTTCTTGTTCGACAGCAGGATCAGTGAAGGGGGTAAGTAGAGACTGGAGTAAGAGCTCCCCAGCCCTGGCACTTTTAAATGGGATTGGTCAAGGGGAATTGAGGGATGGCTCAGGGGTAGGGTAGATTAGCTTTTTGGCCTGGGAAGGTTCAGGCAGGGCTACCAGAGGCCCCCTTTTTTTTAAATGCCACAAATATGAAAATACCAGAACAATTTCAGGTATTTTAATAGGAGGCTATTTTCAGTTTGTTCTATTCAAAACAAATTGAAACTGGCCGCATTCGTTGAATTATTGGCATTTGTTAGAAACAAATGCACATCCCTAACAGTAATGCCTTCATCTTGAGAGGAAGGATCTGACGGCTGTCTTACATGCATTAGTCACTCATTGTTTAGATTACTGCCATGTTCTCTATCTATGTATGCCATAGATCTGTTTCGTGCAATTCCAAATCATGCTGAATACTGCTGTAAAATTAATGATGAGGCTAAGTATATTGATTGTTTTTTTATATATTCTTTAAGACTTGTACTGGCTACCTGTTGGGAGCAGAGTGAAATTTAAACATTTGAGTATGATATTCAAATGTCTTAATCAATTAGTCTTGTATATCTGAGCAAATTGTTGCAGGGTTACCAACTGGGTAGGAGTCTTAGCCTTTCTCAACAGGCATAACCAGTCAATCTTTTGTTGACTTAAGCAAAACTTACTTTGACCCATCATCAGCTTTTAGTTGTATGGTAACCATCTTGTGGAATTTGCTCCTGCTAGAACAGGGGTTCTTATCTCAGACCTAAGGACACACCGAGCTAGTCAATCAAGGTTTCAGGATATCCACACTGAATATGCATGAAAAGATTTGCATTCAATGGAGGCAGTGCATTCAAATCTATCTCATGTATATTCATTATGGATACCCTGAAAACCTGACTGGCTGGGTTGAGAATCCCTGTGCTAGAGATTCGATTTGAGAGTAATTATTTGGCTTACAGGAAAAAAAAATCAAGGTCTGGCTGTTTCTTCAAGCTTTTAGCTTGTGCAGGGGTTGGCAACTCCTATTCTTGATTGCTGTAAGCTGATCTGGTTTCCAGGATATCCACAATAAATATGCATGAGATGCATTTGCATGCAGTGGAGGGAGTGCATGCAAATGCATCTCATGAATATTCCATGTGGCTATCTTGAAAACATGACCAGCCTGTGGCACTTGAGTGCCAGAGTTGCCTACCCCTGAAATAGTGTCTTATAGTTAATGATTGGACAAGTGGAGGAATATGGATTATGATGTGTTGGATGGGTTTCAAATTTGTCTAGTGATTGGGGTTGGGGGCTGGGTCATATTTTGTACTTACTTTTTGTCTTTAAGTTTTTAGTGTGGGGAATTTTGCTGTGTTTTATCAATCTTTCCTGGACCCTAATGATCCTATGCTCATTGGGTGTTAGTTGTTGGGAGTTGCTGGCAGGGTTGGATTTATTATGTACTTATTTGCATGAGATTTCTTTCATTTGTTGCATGTGGGTGGAGCAGTGTTTTCCTATCCTCTCTTGGAGGTACACCCAACCAATCTAGTTTTCAGGATAGCCAAAATGAATATGCATGAGATAGATTTACATTTACTGCCTCTATTGTATGCAAATTTATCGCATACATATTCATTGTGGCAATCCAGAAAACCCAATGGGCTAGGTTGCCTGCAGGAGAGGGTTGGGAAACACTGGTGTAGTTTGTATTCTGTATCAATGCTGTTGTTTTTATATACTCTGCCTTGGGCCTTTTCAGATAAATGTGGATTATCAAGTAAAATAAAATAAATATAAATAAACATTTACCATTCTAAGCATTTAAAAAATTGCATGTTTACTTATATTTCAAACCTTTCAGCATCTTATGAATACACCTATGAATGATAGAGTAGTAATATTTTTTTGTAAACTGCTGTTTTCTAACTCTCATTTTTTTTTTTTTTAGTGTGGCATATTCAGTGCATGTGTCTGAGGATTATCCAGGTAAAAAGCAATGCTTTTTTCAGATCATTCTTGAGAGTTTTCTAATTATAAAGGGCCTGATATTGAAAGCACTTTCAGCACTTGATATCTGGATGAGTAGGACTGAATATCAGCGGCTGCAAGATAGCTGGATAAGTCACTTATCCCTCTATCTCTTAGGGGTCGATGCAATAATTTTCGCGGAAATCGGGTGCTGACTTCTCAGCGCCCGCTTTCTTAACGCACGCATGGCGCCCCCAAGGGGGGCACCATGCAATACGCAAATTAGGGGTCACGCTAGCAAGGAGGTGCTAGGGTCGCTTGCATGACCTTAGCGCCTCCTTGCTAACACAACCCCGCGGCAGCTGCCGGTTATGAAGACCGATAAACTCGGCGACCGTTTTTATTACTGGCAGATGGCTGGTTATGAAAACCGACGCCGAGTTTACCGGCCTCTGTCTTCAATAACTCAGCGGTCTGCCGAGGTTTTTTTTTTGTTTTTGTTTTGTTTTTTACTGAAGAAGTACAGAAAAGCAGTTTTTTCTGCTTTTCTATACTTCTTTTACATGCGCTCAGCTATTAACGCCTGCTCCAGGCAGGTGTTAGTATCTGAGCGATAATTGTGCGTCTGAGACGCACATTTAATTTTTTGAATGCAGGGTGAATGAGTAATAGCCTCATTCACCTGCATTTGCATGTGAGGAGCGCTATCTCATTCACTCCGCGTTGGATGAGGGTTAAATAGGCGCTAATCCCCCTATTGCATTAGGGGTGGATTAGCGCCTATTTAACCTGTGTCCAACAGCGGGTTAAACAGTGCGCTTGTGTGAGCACACTGTATTGCATCGGCCCCTTAGCCAGCTAGATAGAGGGTGGGCAATGGGCAGATCAGGGCAGTTCTATATAGCTGAATAACTTATTCAGCTAAGTAGTGATATTTAGCCTTAGCTGGATAAGTTATATGGGTAAGTTATATGTGCCAACAAGCAAGTTTAACTTAGCTGGATATAACTTGTCCTGCTAAGTAGTGACTTATACGCAGATATTCAGTCGCATAGCCATGCTGCTGAATATCCCTTGTAACTTAGCTGGATAAATCATATACAGCTAAGTTACTTAATAGCCAGCTTTCAATTTTGATCCCAAAATGTCTCACGAGTGTAACTGAGTGCAACAAAATCATTTGTTTCTTTGATTAACCCTCACTTTTATCTTATATGCAATCTTTTTCTCCCTGTGTTAATACAGAACTTGTTTTGGTTTGTAATAAATTGTAAGAGTTTGTCTTCTTGTGATATGGCCCTTTAAAGACAGCATTCGACTGCCTTTTTAAAGACTGATATTGTGCAGATGGGAGTTGCGCAATAATAATTCTTGACTTATTTGAAATGTTTGTCCTCAAGAAGGCTGTTATGTGATATCTAAAGGGCCCATGGGTTTTCAGACATCTGAAAATCACAATTATGAACAGTAGTGCCATATTTTTGTTTCCCTCATTGTTTAGGGCACCGTACTAGAACGGAAAACGACAAGGATATAAGACGTTGGCTTCCATGCTCCTACGCTGTTGTGACTGAAAAACACTCAAGTCCCACACACCTCTTGATAGAATTTTTTTAACAGCACCCAGATGCACACTCATAAGAATATATTTTTTAATGTAGTCAACTTTTTTTTTATGAGACAAATCATGAGGTGTTTTTTTTAAATGCACTTTAGAGTATTGTTTAACACAAATTGTAAGGATTAAATTGTATATGTCAAGATTCAAGAAGGTTAATTTGGAACTGAATGAGAACCCCTAGAGTTGACAAATTTAATATAGTATAACCATAAGCTTTAAATGTATTGGAATGAAGATAACACATGAAATACTGCAAAATCATTTGTTTAGCAGGGATGCAGCTCATAAAACTTAGTCCAAGCAGTTGCTTAGTGCCAAGAGTTGGGTGTTTGCAGATGCCTTTAATTGAAACAAAAACAGTGTATAATATTTCCCCTAACGTGAAACACTTAGATTTCTTCCTTGTGTTTACCTGCACTTTTCTAACAAGTATTTCTAGGTTCAGTTTGAAGTAGTATTTATTGAGCACATATACAGTATCTTTGATGTCTTGGGGTCATAGGCAAACAGAATGCTAATTTTCTTTCTAAATTAGATCAAAGTCCTCTAAATTCTAAGAAATGTAAAGATATGTAGGTTATAATTTTTCTTTTTATTAGACATTTTAAAGTGATACATGTAAATATACACAGTAGAAGCATGTTCTATAATGTTCAGTACATTGATTAGTTGATTTTAGTGTCATAGGGTTGAAAAACATCTATTCTTCATTCTTCGTAAAGCTGTAGAGTTGAGAGTTAGAAACATACATTTTATACCACATGATAAAAAAGAAAAGGGACATCACCTTAAATGTTTTAACTATTTTCAGAGATAATACAGATTTCTCAGCATTCAGACCAGTGGGTTAACCACCTTTACTAGCAGATGGAGATGGAGCAAAGATGACATCACAGTATATATACCCCTGCACTGACATCAGCCCACCAGTATTCCTCGTCTCCAGCTGATGGTGGATATGCATCTCCCTAGAAAAAAAAAAAAAAAGAAGAGAGAGAAGGAGAAAAGAAGGAGATTAATCAGGCACCACTTCTCCTGAGGTGATATTTTGTGGTCCTTCCCTCAGTTGAGTTCTCTTGAGATGATATCTCATGATCCTTCCCTCAGTTGAGTGCCTCAGTTGGGTAGCCATTTTTCTGGTGTGGACTTAGCTGCCAGAAGAGAATCAGCTGAAAAGCTAGCGGGCGCAGGAAGCCAAGCATGGCGGTAAAGGCATTAGCCCTCTCCCCCCCAGCAGCTGGAGACCGACTGTATTCGGCCGGGACGGGCTGAGCTCAGGTAAAGGGATATAAAAAAAAAGAAAAAAAGAAAAGAAAAGAATACATATATAGGAGAGAGGGATAATTTTAGGGATTCCTCTCCTGCTCTTCTGATCTGGTCTCTGAGCCTTGGTGTGTCAATCTGACGTTCATTCCCATCTCTGTGAGGGATTTGGGGAGTCTCGGCAGTTTTGATGGATTGAGCATCCTTTTGTCTAGGCCCTGCTCTCAGACTTCTCTGAATGCCACATGGTAGGCTGTGGTGGTGTTCACGTGCCTCCTTCTGCGCAAGTCTGCCATGAAACAGTGACTGGCGTCGGTTTGCACCTGCACGTCCAGGTTGGGCATCTGTCTGGACTGTGTGGATTGGGTATCCAAATTTTGGGCATCCGTCGTTTGTGCGTTCTTCAGATTCTATTGCCTAAGCTCATCATAAAAGAGTATGCGCTTATGGGACATCCTATCTTAAATATAGTTGTCCCATACTTGGGTGCCATAATTTTGGGCATCCTGACTTTTAGGTGCCCTGTCTGAGCTTGTTTTGTACAGTTGGATGCATAATTGTCAGACGCTTGTTTGTAATCATGCTGCTAGTGGACGTCTTATCCATGGTGCCGGTAGCAAGAATCCTAAGCACCTTGTGAATTGCACTGCTTGCCATATGCGGGCATTACTGCCTGGAGGCTCAGGGAGAGTTATCTCCCGCTGATTTGGCTGAGCCTGGCCCTTCCCAGCAGGATGCGGGAATGGGACTGGAGGGGGATGTCTCAGAAGTTTCGTCTGGTTTTGAGGCTCCCCTAACTGGAATTTCAGCAGGGGAAGACTTCTCCGTGGGCACCTCTCTGATGCCCCCTGGTCTTGGTATGGATCCTTTTGCCCTTTTTATTGGGTGGAATTTTTTTCAAGGGCTGCAGTCCTTTCTAATGAATCGGTGGAACTGGCCAAAACTAGAAGTTTAGAGTCGCAGGCTGCACAATCCTGCAAGTCTGCTGCCTCGGAAAGCGTCGAAGTACGCCCCTGGCCTGCTGATGATGTGAAGTGCTGAAAATCGGAATATAAATAATAAAATAATAAATAATAAATGAGGGTGATACTCCTTGGAAGATATAGTACTTCCTCTGAGTTTGGAGTCATATAGATGGGTCACCAGCTCTGATCTCTCACTGATGATGCTGGGAGTGCAGGGTGTAGGTTCCATGTCTGAGCCAAAGAAGAATCCCATTTTAGTGCCTTGATTGGCCTTGAATGGGGCATGCTGGAAACTAATTTTAAAGGGGACGAGCCTTGGTAGGGCTGTACCCCCTGGGTCCAAAAGCGAGAGAGAACAGTTGTGTTTTCCAAAAGTGGATGTGCTGGTGTGTGCAGTCTCGAAGCAGACGATCTTTCCTGCAGAAGGGGGAGTGGCATTGGAGAATGCGTAGGATAGAAGAATTGAGGCTATTTTTATGCAGGCCTTGAGGCGGTGGCAATAAATTGCAGTTAGCCTTTTGCTGCCTCCTGGCGGCTCACGCTTGTTTGCCTTTATCTCAGGAAGTCGATGAGACTAGTTTGAATGCTGGGGCAGTGATGGAACTGGCTACCGCCTTTTTGGTAAATGCGGTCTGCGCCTTGGTCTGTCTCTCTGCCAGAGGGGTGGCTTCACTGTTAGCGGCCATGTGTCAACTGTGGCTGAGAATTGGTTGGCTGCTACAATTTCAAAGTCTAATCTTATGAAATTGCCCTTAAAGGATCTCTCTTGTTTGGGAGTGAGTTGAATTAAATGCCAATAGGAGGGGAGAGTTCCATGTTCCACGTTTACCAGAGGATTAAAAGCAGGTGCCGTGCTCGTTCAGCGTGAGGGGTTTCAGACATTTTTGACCATACCGAGAAGTGCATTCTCAGCAGGCTTGACTTCTGAGTAGGTCTTAGTCTTTTTGGCCCAGATAGCCAGGCAGGGTGTAGGCTCGGGTGGCAATGCATCCGACCCCCTCAATGAGGGGGTGCTAACCTACCTCCTAGAACTTGAGTTAGGGGTTCGCCTGTCTCCTCTTATCGAAGGTAGGTCAAGATCATGTCAGACCAGTGAGTTCTGGAGATGATAAGGAACAGCCATGGTTCCGGAGTTCTGCATTCCTTGGGATGACTTTATGGTGTCGCCCTGCGACTCTCCAGAAATGAGGCTGGCAGTGGAGGTTACATTGTCAAGGCCCTTTAGCTGGTGGGCCATGTTTCTAGTGCTTAAGTCACAAAAAAGTACAGGCCGCTATTCCATTTATTTAATTGTACCCAAGAAGGGGGTTTCCTTTCACCTGTCCTTGTCCTAAAGAGCGTCAATAGTCATTGTGTGTGGCTCATTTACACATGGAACCTTATGCTCAGTGATAATGGCAGTGCAGTCAGAATTTTTTATGTCTCTGGATTTGTCAGAGGTGTATCTAGATATCCCATTCGGCTGGAGCATCATCGCTTCTGCAGTTTGATGTTTTGGGGCAACATTATCAGTTTTTGAATGCTACCTTTCGGTTTGGCCACCATGCTCAGGACCTTCTCTAAGGTTCTGGTGGTGGTAGCAGTGTTGAGACAGAATGTTATTCTGCTTTACCTGTACCTAGACATTTGGATAATTTGGGCCAAGGGTATGGGGAGTGTCTTTAGGCCTTGTGTAAGGTAGTTTCCTTGTTGCAATTCTAAGTTGGTTGTTGAACTTTGCCAAGAGTAATTTATAGCCATCTCAGATGCTTGAGTGTCTTGGTGTTTGTTTCGACAGAAAGCAAGGCATGGTGTTCCTGCTGAGGCCTGCATTCAGAAATCTATAGCGCAGGTGCGGCTATTGACAGAAGCAATTCGCCCAGCCATATAGTTTTACCTGCTGGTGTTAGGTTGATGGTAGCAACCCTAGAAGTGGTTTCATTGGCAAGGGCACATATGCGTCCTCTTCAGTGCACACTGGTTGCACCAAGGAGTCCATGGTCAGTACTTCTTGATATGGCTTCAGTTACTGGTGAAGATAAGCATCCAAATGCAGTGGTGGTTGAAAGCAGATCATCTAAGGAAGGACATTTCCCTACGTAAGAACATAAGAACATGCCATACTGGGTCAGACCAAGGGTCCATCAAGCCCAGCATCCTGTTTCCAAAAGTGGCCAATCCAGGCCATAAGAAGCTGACAAGTACCCAAAAACTAAGTCTTTCCCATGCTACTGATGCTAATAATAGCAGTGGCTATTTTCTAAATCAACTTAATTAATAACAAGTAATGGACTTCTTCTCCAAGAACTTATCCAATCCTTTTTTAAACCCAGCTACACTAACTGCACTAACCACATCCCCTGGCAACAAATTCCAGAGTTTAATTGTGCGTTGAGTGAAAAAGAACTTTCTCCGATTAGTTTTAAATGTGCCACATGCTAACTTCATGGAGTGCTCCCTAGTTCTTCTATTATCCGAAAGAGTAAATAATCGATTCACATTTACTCATTCTAGACCTCTCATGATTTTAAACACCTCTATCATATCCCCCTTCAGCCATCTCTTCTCCAAGCTGAATAGTCCTAACCTCTTTAGTCTTTCCTCATAGGGGAGCTGTTCCATCCCCTTTATCATTTTGGTCACCCTTCTCTGTACCTTCTCCATCGCACCGATATCTTTTTTGAGATGCGGTGACCAGAATTGTACACAGTATTCAAGGTGCGGTCTCACCATGGAGCGATACAGAGGCATTATGACATTTTCTGTTTTATCTAATAATTCTCAATATTTTGTTTGCATTTTGACTGCCGCAGCACACTGAACCGACAATTTCAATGTGTTATCCACTAAGACGTCTAGATCTCTTTCTTGGGTGGTAGCTCTTAATATGGAACCTAACATTTTATAACTGTAGCATGGATTATTTTTCCCTATATGTTGCGGTCCTGGCCGCGAGCACCGCGGCCAGGTCCTTACCTCCTTATTCCCGGACCTGGTCCCGCCTCCGGAGCCCTGGCTTGCGGCCTCTTTGGCAGCGTTCCCGCTGGGGCTGCGCCGCCGCAAAAGTACCTGAGGACGCCCTGCTCCTAGCCGCGCGCGCACGCCACTTGGGCGCCTTTCTAGCCCGTTTCTCGCCAGTGGTGACTCCGCCCTGTTCCTGACGTCAGACGCCGCGGCCTTGATAAGCCGGCCACAGCCATCCAGTCCTCGCCTTCCAATGGGTTAGCTTCCCGGTTTCCTGTTGCGCTGTGCCCCAGAGTGACTCGCTTGGCTTCATCGCTCCGTACCTGCTACAGTACCTGCTTGGTTCCTGCCTGCCTGCTACAGTACCTGCTTGGTTCCTGTTTACCTGCTACAGTTCCTGCCTGGTTCCAGTACCCAAGTCTTGCTACAGTTCCTGCCTGGTTCCAGTACCCGAGTCCTGCTACAGTTCCTGCCTGGTTCCAGAACCCAAACCCAGTTACAGTATTGCTACTGTCCTAGTCTGGTTCCAGTTACCTGTCCTGATCCACAACCCGCCTAAGCCCCAGCTGCTGGGCGCCTACGGGCTCCTCCCGGCGGGGCTTCGGCTTCCAAGGGTTCCTGCCTGCCTGCTACAGTACCTGCTTGGTTCCTGTTTACCTTCTACAGTTCCTGCCTGGTTCCAGTACCCGAGTCTTGCTACAGTTCCTGCCTGGTTCCAGTACCCGAGTCCTGCTACAGTTCCTGCCTGGTTCCAGAACCCGAACCCAGTTACAGTATTGCTACTGTCTTAGTCTGGTTCCAGTTACCTGTCCTGATCCACAACCCGCCTAAGCCCCAGCTGCTGGGCCCCTACGGGCTCCTCCCGGCGGGGCTTCGGCTTCCAAGGGTGAAGCCACCTAAGTCCCAGCAGTTGGGCTCCTACGGGCTCCTCCCGGGGGAGTACCAGCTTCCAGGGTGAAGAGCATCTACGTCCCGCCTGAACATCTGCTTCCCGGCCTGCTATTCATTAGAAACATTGACCATCTATTCCCAGTCTCCAGCAGGTCGGCCCAAGGGTCCACTAAACTGAGACTCCCACAACAGATTGCAAGGCCATGTACTCGGCGGATGCACCCGCTCCCTCGGATCTGCCCGGGATTGCCCGGCAGATGCTACAGCACCAGAGCTGCATTGATACTTTGGCAGCCATGGTGGAATGGCTATCCTCCCGCCTGGAGTCCTTGCCTCCCACTGGCAGGGCCCCTGAGGGTCACGGCTCTTCGGTGACTCAGTTACCGGCACCCTCCCACTACGCTGGTGATTTAAGGACCTGCCGCGGCTTCCTGAACCAATGTTTTGTACGGTTCTCCTTGTTGCCTCGGCAGTTTCCCTCGGATGCGGTGAAAGTGGCATATATCCTGTCATTGCTCGATGGGAAAGCCTTGATATGGGCTTCTCCCCTTTGGGAAAACAATGATTCTTTGCTAACGGATTTACAACTGTTCATCACGAACTTTCACCAGGCCTTTGATGAGCCCGCCCAAGTAGCCACGGCTATGTCTGACCTGCTGCAGCTTCGTCAGGGGGTTCGCTCCTTGGCAGATTACGCAATGGAGTTTCGGACTTTAGCCCCGGAAGTAGGTTGGCAAGATGGTAGTCTTAAGGCCATCTTCCTGGAAGGCCTCTCTGGACGCATTAAGGATGAGATTGCGGCTCAAGATCTGCCAGAGGACCTCAACGCCTTGATTGAGATGGCTGCTCGCATTGACCGCCGCCTACAGCAACGGGCCAAGGAGCAGCGCTCCTCTTGCCACAGTCCAGCTCGTGGGCCGATACCTGCACCCTCTCCTAAGAGTTCTCGTCCAGACGCCCCCATCTGTGAAACCATGCAGCTGGGACGGGCCCTGCTTTCTGCTGAAGAAAGACAACGTCGCCGTTCGTTGAAGTTGTGTTTATATTGTGGCCAGAAGGGCCACTTCTTGGCACACTGCCAGGAGCGTGCAGAAACCCGCCAAAGCCTAGGAGGTCGGGAGGAGCTCCTCCTAGGCTGTGCTACAGCTCCTCAATGTACAGTCCCTGTTACTCTGGAATACCCTGGAGGATCCTTTGAGACGATGGCATTCCTGGATTCTGGAGCTGGAGGTAATTTCATCCTGCACGACCTAGTCTCCCAGTTGCGGATTCCTACGCATTGTCGGGAGGTCCCATTACGAATTACCTCTAACCAGGGGACGCTCCTTCCTGGTCCCATCCAGATGTCCACGGCACCCATTACGATCCGCACCGGGGCGATCCATTTGGAGGAGATAGCCTTCCTAGTGTTGGATAAGGCTGTCCACCCTGTGGTGCTAGGGTTGCCGTGGTTACAGAAACACGTGCCCACGATTCAGTGGGATACGCTACAGATTGTTAAATGGAGTCTCTTCTGCCTAGCTAATTGTATGAAAGTGCCTAAGACTCCTGCACTTCCGTTGATGCATTCTGCCGTGGGTCCCCCTGCACCTTATGAGGACTTCACGGATGTATTCTCCAAGACCAAGGCGGAGATCCTTCCGCAGCATCGTCCGTATGACTGTGCTATTGACTTGCTACCTGGTACTATGCCCCCTCGAGAAAGGGTTTATCCCTTATCTATACCTGAGACCCGGGCCATGTCCGAGTACATTGCAGAGAATTTGGCCAAGGGGTTTATCCGCCCGTCCAAGTCGCCTGCAGGGGCAGGCTTCTTTCTTGTCAGCAAGAAAGACGGCTCACTGAGGCCGTGTATAGACTATTGAGGCCTAAATTCGATTACCAAGCGAGACTGCTACCCGCTCCCGTTAATCCCGGAGCTCCTTGATCGGCTTCAAGGAGCAAAGATTTTCACAAAGTTGGACTTACGAGGAGCATACAATTTGGTCATAATCCGTCCTGGAGATGAGTTGAAGACCGCGTTTAATACCCGAGACGGGCATTACGAGTACCTCGTGATGCCTTTCGGCTTATGTAATGTCCCGGCGGTGTTCCAGCAACTGATGAATGAGGTGTTACGGGACCTTCTGAACACCTGCATAATTGTTTACCTCGACGACCTGTTAGTCTACTCCCAGGACCTGCCGTCACACCGTCAGCATGTCCGTCAAGTGCTCCAGATACTTAGGGAGCATGGCCTGTACGCGAAACTGGAAAAGTGCAGCTTTGAGAAGACCTCCCTGCCATTCCTAGGCTACACAGTCTCTGCAGCAGGCTTTCAAATGGATCCTGAGAAAGTGGCGGCTATTAAGAATTGGCCCCGGCTGAGGGGTCTTAAAGCGTTGCAATGCTTCCTCGGCTTCTCCAATTTCTACCGTCACTTTATTCCCAATTACTCTCATATTGTGGCTCCGTTAACTGCCCTCACCCGAAAGGGGGCTAACGCAGTGGATTGGCCAACTTCTGCCTGCCAAGCTTTTGAGGCCCTCAAAGAAGCCTTCTTATTAGACACCTGCCTTTGTCATCCGGATCCCAGCCGGCCCTTTGTGTAGCAGGGCCGGCTGGGATCCGGATGATGCTTGGCTTCGTTGCTCCGTTCCTGCTACAGTACCTGCTTGGTTCCTGCCTGCCTGCTACAGTACCTGCTTGGTTCCTTTCTGCTTGCTACAGTACCTGCTTGGTTCCTGTTTACCTGCTACAGTTCCTGCCTGGTTCCAGTACCCAAGTCTTGCTACAGTTTCTGCCTGGTTCCAGTACCCGAGTCTTGCTACCGTTCCTGCCTGGTTCCAGTACCCGTGTCCTGCTATAGTTCCTGCTTGGTTCCAGAACCCGGGTCTTGCTACAGTTCCTGCCTGGTTCCAGTACCCGAGTCCTGCTATAGTTCCTGCCTGGTTCCAGAACTTAACCCAGTTACAGTATTGCTACTATCCTAGTCTGGTTCCAGTTACCTGTCCTGATCCACAACCCGCCTAAGTCCCAGCGGCCAGGCCCCTACGGGCTCCTCCTGGGGGGGGCTTCGGCTCAAGGGTGAAGCCACCTAAGTCCCAGCGGTTGGGTACCTACGGGCTCCTCCCGGAGGAGTACCAGCTTCCAGGGTGAAGAGCCTCTACGTCCCGCCTGAACATCTGCCTCACGGCCTGCTATTCATTAGAGACATTGACCATCTATTCTGTCTCCAGCAGGTCGGCCCAAAGATCCACTAAACTGAGACTCCCACAACACTATATGCATCACCTTGCACTTATCCACATTAAATTTCATCTGCCATTTGGATGCCCAATTTTCCAGTCTCAGAAGGTCTTCCTGCAATATATCACAATCTGCTTGTGCTTTAACTACTCAATAATTTTGTATCATCTGCAAATTTGATTACCTCACTCGTCGTATTCCTTTCCAGATCATTTATAAATATATTGAAAAGCACAGATCCCAGTACAGATCCCTGAGGCACTCCTCTGCCCACTCCCCTCCACTGAGAAAATTGCCCATTTAATCCTACTCTGTTTCCTGTCTTTTAGCCAGTTTGTAATCCACGAAAGGTCATCGCTACCTATCCCATGACTTTTAAATTTTTCTAGAAGCCTCTCATGAGGAACTTTGTCAAACGCCTTCTGAAAATATAAATACACTACATCTACTAAATATACTACATCTACTGCTAAACGTCCCATCACTACCTTTAGCTAAGCTATCCAATGTAAGAAACAGAGCCATATCCATCGCTGGACCTAAAATTTGGAACTCACTACCAGAGTACCTAAGCTCACAAAGTAACACAAAAACATTTAAAAAAGAACTCAAAACATGGCTCTTCAGACAAGCCTTCAAAGATGGAATTGGCTAACCACACATAACATATTTCACACATAACCACTGTAGGTTAAAGAATTACAATCTCGTGGCTATTATAAAGGAAAACTGAACTCTCTAATTACTGATAACTCTATATATAACCACAGGTATATTTAAAACTTAATATTCGCAGGCTCAACTAGCATCGATATTCATTTTTTTCTCACACAATTTACAGAATTCGGAATTTGTTTCTTAACTCACCTCACGTTGCTAAAAAAAAAACAAAAACAAACTGATATAAATTATATAAGTTAATTCACATCCTGTATTTCAGGAACCTGTTTGATACCAGTTGCGTACAGAATGTATTGAATTGTTGTTCTATCCAAATTTATTGAGTTGTTGACTCACATCTTGAATTTCATGAACCTGTTTGATTCCAGTTGCTTATAGAATGTATTGAGTTGTGCTATCTGAATGTATTGAGTTGTTACATCTGTAAACCAGAGTGTAGGCAGCTGGCTGAACTTCGGTATATAAAAACATTTAAATAAATAAACAAACAAATAAATAAATAAATACCTGTTCACCTTTATCTACATGTTTATTAACCCCTTCCAAAAAGTGAAGCAAATTTGTGAGGCAAGTCTTGCCTTGGGTAAAGCCATGCTGACTTTGTTCCATAAACCATGTCTTTCTATATGTTCTGTGATTTTGATATTTAGAACACTTTCCACTATTTTTATTGGCACTGAAGTTAGGCTAACTGGATTGCCCCTGGAGCCCTTTTTAAATATTGGGATTACATTGGCCACCCTCCAGACTTCAGGTACAATGGATGATTTTAATGATAGGTTACAAATTTTTACTAAAAGATCTGAACTTTCATTTTTGAGTTCCTCCAGAACCCTGGGGTGTATAACATCCGGTCCAGGTGATTTACTACTCTTCAGTTTAGCAGGACAAACAGTAGTGATCGGTGTAGCAAAGGATTCTTTATTGGAATATGCCCGACTCTGGCCGAGTTTCACTCACGTAGGAGCTGCCTCAGGGGCTACTGTTCCAATGATTATTTCTCATATGTAACACTTCGATATGAAAGCAACACAAATTGTTGATTTGAATTCTTGATATTTACAGTTCAATCAGAGTCTTTGATGGGAAATCCAATGTCAGTGAATTTCTGAAATACCTGTTTCGCATAGTCCACAGAAATTCACTGACATTGGATTTCCCATCAAGACATATGAGAAATAATCATTGGAACAGTAGCCCCTGAGGCAGCTCCTACGTGAGTGAAACTCGGCCAGAGTCGGGCATATTCCAATAAAGAATCCCTTGCTACACCGATCACTACTGTTTGTCCTGCTTTCCTGCAATATTGATCGGCTTCCGCTTTGCTTTTTGGGCCCTACTCTTCAGTTTATCAGTCAAGCCTACCACATCTTCTAGGTTCATCGTGATTTGGTTCAGTCCATCTGAATTATTACCCAAGAAAACCTTCTCTGGAATTGGTATCTCCCCTCATCCTCTTCAGTAAAGAGAATTGTTTAATCTTTCCGCTGTAGCCTTATCTTCTCTAAGTGCCCCTTTAACCACTCGATCATCTAACGGTCCAAATGACTACCTCGCAGGCTTTCTGCATCAGATATATTGTAAAAAGTTTTTACTGTGAATTTTTGCCTCTATGCCAACTTCTTTTCAAATTCTCTCTTAACCTGTCTTATCAATGTCTTACATTTAACTTGCCAACGCTTATGGACTGTCCGGGACTCATAACTGATGTGAGCCTTCAGGGTTGGGAGGCTCACTGTCAGGAGTGGATAGTGTGGAGGCACTGGACTACAGTCTCTCTGGAGCATTGATCATCTGGAAGCATGTACCATACATTTGGCATGCTTGCTGTTCGTTGACTGCTAGCAGGCTCAACCGAACAAATATGCTGAATATGGATCTCTATATTGATGTGGAAGAAGAGAGATTAAATTTCACTTAATTTGTGCATCCCCTTAACACTTACATTCTCATGACAAGATCTTGATTATGCTGTTCCAGTTGGTGTTATTTGCCATTAGTTGGTTTTTGGCATGAGAGCTGTTGATGTTGTTTTCTTTAGCATTTATGTATTTTGGGCCCACGCATTAAGTATTTTTTCCTATAGACACAAAATGAGAAAAACATTTTAATGCTAGTGGTTTTGGAGAATACATGTTGTATGTAAGTGTCTTTACCCTAAAGAAAGTTGCAGGAATGAGACAGAAATGAATGAATGGGTGAATAATAAATGAACTCTCTTTAATTTTTATTTTGTTGTTTTATTAAAGAAAATATATAAATAAGTCCCAGATACAATTCAGATTTGTCACTTTTATGTTGCTGGTGTGGCAGTTACTTCATTTACCAGAAGGCATGGAGGTTACTATCCTTAACCAATAAGCCTTGATGCTTGTAATTCAACTGCAACATTACTCCCTACTTAGATGGCTAGAAGTACGGAAATGAAGAATAGCGTGCAGCGGTGTAACTTGCTGGTGCAGCAGTTACTACCCTTAATAGATACTCCCTGCTTAGACGGCAGGGGGGAAAAGAAGAATTGGATTCAGACCTCAACCGAGGTCCCTGACTTCTATGGTCTAGCATATTGATACACAGACACAAGGAAAAAAGCACAGGACTGCTTCCTTGGACAAGTCATAAAGGAAATGAAGAAAGCGTGCATGGGGTAGCTTGCCAGTCTGGCAGTTACTACCCTTAGCAGAAAGCATGGAGATTACTACCTTTAACCAATAAGCCTTGATGTTTTAAATGCGACTGAAATATTGCTCTCTGCTTCAACAGCAGGGGAAAAAGGGGAATTTGATTCAGACAACAACCAAGAGATTCCTGACTTCTGCGGTCTGGGGTACTGATAAACAGACCTAAGGAAAAAAGTACAGGACTTCTTCTATGGGCAGGTCCATAAGCAAAGCATGTCAAACAACACTGTCTGAATTTTCAAGAAAGCTCTTCACCCGGTAAAAAATGTTACTAGCTGAAATTTTTATGGGTATCATAAGGCTTGGGTATAATTGCACAGAGAGTCAGTTACTACCCTTAAAAGAAATATGGGAGTAACCTGCGCAGAGTGGCAGTTACTACCTTAAGCTTACTGGGCAGACTGGATCGACCATTTGACCTTTTCTGTCATCATTACTAAATATATGTAATTCTTTCTTATGCACTAGAAATCACATTTGTTGGTAGCATTCTAAAATAAGAGGCTTTTCTTTATCCTACTATTTTCTGACATATATAAGCCTGCCTCTTGCTGTCATAAAGTGGATTAATTTAGTATTGCATGCATGCCAGAGAAATCTGAAATCTCTTCTCTGTAAAGATAATACCAGATATTTAGAAAAAGGGTTTGCTATGTGGTTTTGAGTAAAGCCCAGAGTAGCTTAGAATATTGAATCATGCAGGCTGTCCACAGAACATGACTCAGTGTTTTGACTTTTTCCACATTCTTACTTGCATAGATTAGAAAAGGTTTTACTAATATCATGTAGTTAAGCAAGATTATTAAAACAAGTTAATGCATTTTATCTACACTTTTGTAAAAATGACAAATTTGAGTGGGAGTTTTCTTTTTTTGCATGATAAATTACTATTCATTATCACCAATATTAGTATTAAACTGAATTTCTCACCATTTTTGCAATTTTAGGATAGCCAGAAGGATTATTTTATATGAGACATATGATTTTCAATTATTTTTTTTTACTGAATAGATATTGAAATAACCTTTTCCAAAGCAGATGAATGTCAGTTTTGTGCATAATGGTGTCAATATTCCAAAAAATCTGAGCTCTTAAATTTAGGCCTGAGGAGGCCATTTATCAAATCACGTTACGGCCTTATCGCGTGTGTTACAGCATTATCACACGCGATAAATACAGCAGTGCACAATATGTATGCAAATTTGAAATTAGTAGTCAAGTGGGAGGACTTTGGGTGAGATTAATGGAAATTAGGGTGTGCTAGTGTTGTGGGCATTAGACTATCTGTTGTGCCCGTCGGTCGCAGACAGCTGCGACTTTTGCTGCTCACCTCTTTGTGCCCTGTGTAGGGAGGATGGCCACCTTGGCCAAGGAATGCCTTGGAGGGCGCCGCCCTCCAAGGCATTCCCGGGACGGTGCTATGCTCCAGGCAGCCATATTACTTCTGGGGTGACCTAGGGCACGCGTGTGCTCCTGCCCCTGCCTTAACCACGTTATGGCGGGAACCTCGGGGGCGTCCCCAGCGCATGACGTCACTGCCTACGTATATATAATCTCTTCAGGCCAGCATGCCACCAAGTTAGCAAGGATTCCTGTCCTGCTCAGTTCCACCATTCTGGGACTTTGCTTCATTGTTCCTGCATTCCTGTCTGAGTGATCTAGGTACCCGCTTCTCGGGGGCCTTGCCGCACTCAGGGCTATCCGCTCCTTGGAGATTCATCTCTACTTGCCTCACTTCTCTAACCCAGTGAGTCTCTTCCTATTTCCACAGACGACCCTTCAATGCTCCTGTACCTCAGGTCTCCACGGTGCCTACCACTACAGCTGGCTACTCTGTTCAGAGTGAGTACTGGATCTGCTCTACAACTTCCTCCTTCTTCTCTGTGTGGATTCTCGGGTTACCCCGCTCTGCAGACCACTACCGGATCGACACTGTCTTGGGCAAATGTCTACCACCAGCCTCCGGCCTACCCTGCTCTGCAGACCACTACTGGAGACAGCCTGCCCAAGTTTCTATGTGAGAAGGTATTCCCTGGGTTACTCCACGCTGCGGACCACTATCAGGACAGCCTACACAAGCTTCATCTAGAGGAAGTACTCCCTGGCTTACCCCACGCTGCAGGCCACTACTGGAGAGACCAGGTTACTGGTCATCTACTTGGGATTGAGTCTATTAACCCGCTCCTCGGGTTATCTTGCTATATAATAAACTAATGCCTCTGGTGTCCATCACTGCTGAGACCCCACCTGTTGTGGTGAGTCCCCACAGGGCTCCTCTCTGTGGGTAGAGTCAGCTCTTGCCACAGCCCAAGGGTCCACTAACTAGTTCTAAACACACAGAACGTAACACTATCGTACATTATTGCAGGATTTGTCATGGGAAATTATTCCTTTTTTTGGCAGTACATTGAGAAAATAATTTATCACAGCTGATATCTCGGATTGTGCTATTATTGTGGTGAATATCGAACATGATAAAAAACTGTAATGATAATGGACACATCTACCAGTCCTTTCTTGCCCAATAAAACCACTGGTTCTTACCCGGTCTACCTTCCTAAAGCCATATTGTTTGTGGTGAGCGTAATTATCTTGGCATACTGTATGCATCGGTAGGCTGTCCGCAGATGACAGCAAACGGATCTACACCACCTCAAGAACAGCCAAGGCCTGTTCCAAGCCCTCCTAGGGAAGTAGCAGCAGTGCAGGCAGAGCCACGGGCCCAGCAGGATCACGGCCGGGCCCAGTGGCCGGCACGCAGGCAGCCAAGGCGCAGTAGATTTAGGGAGCATATCTTTCCTCCACAGTTGCTGTGCCATCTAGACGGAAGAAGCCTGCTGGGCCCGTTCTCACTACAGAGTTGCTGTGCCATCTAGACAGAAGAAGCCTGCTGGGCCCGTTCTCATGCCTTTTCGCTCCACCTCCTCTTCCGGAGTGGGAATTTTCTTCGTGGGGAAGAAAGACGGGATGCTCCGCCCCTGCATCGACTATTGTGGTCTGAACACTATCACCCAGAAGGACCGTTACCCTCTGTCACTCATCATGGAGCTCTTTGACCGACTCCAAGGGGCCAAAATATTTTCCAAGTTGGATCTCAGAGGAGCCTATAACCTGGTCCTCATCCGAGAGGATGATGAATGGAAGACGGCTTTTAATACCAGAGACGGCCACTACAAATACCTCGTTATGTCATTCGGCCTCTGTAACGCCCCAGCCGTCATCCAGAACTTAATGAACGAGGTGTTCTGGGACATGCTATACAAATGCGTTGTAGTGTATTTCAATGACATCCTGGTATTCTCTAAGGATCTTCAAACCCATTGCCATGATGTCGAGAGAACCAACTGTTCGCTAAGTTAGAGAACACCGTTCCTTTCCTGGGCTACATCGTTCCAGCCAGGGCTTCCGGATGGACCCAGAGAAGCTCAAAGGCATTTGGGACTGGCCTCAACCCACTGGCCTTCGTTCCCCGCAGAGGGTTCTCGCCTTTGCTAATTACTATCGATCCCTTATCCACCACTATTCCACCCTGGCAGCCCCTCTCACGGCCCTTACCTGCAAGGGGACGAACCCTTCACAGTGGCCGCCTGAGGCTGTCACAGCATTCCAGAAGCTAAAGGCTGCCTTCCTCCATGAACCCTGTCTCCAGCATCCCGATCCTTGGTGCCCATTCATAGTGGAAGTGGACGCTTCCGCCGAAGGAGTTGGTGCAGTCTTGAGTCAGTACTCCGCCAATAACACGCTCCATCCCTGCTCCTTCTCCAAACGATTTGGTGGTCGACAACCACTTCCTCCACTACCACTGCCCCTGTTGATGCCACCACCAGCGGCACAACTGACCGCCCAAGAACTACATTGCCTCTGGGGGCTCAAGCAGCAGCTGCTATATAGGGCAGTACAAAGAACTAAAAAATTCTCTGACGCCCATCGCAGAGCAAGCCCACAGTTCGAACCTGGTGACAAGGTTTGGCTCAGCACATGGTATATCTATCTCAAACTCTCCTCGGCATGCTTAGCACCGTGGTACATCGGGCCCTTCCCGCTGCTCCGCCGCCTGGGCCCAGTTACTTACAAGCTTCGCTTACCGCCCTCACTAAGGATCCACAACTCCTTCCACGTTTCCTTGTTGAAACCTCTGGTCCTGTCTTGGCCCTCAAGGAAACCACAGCCACTCCCATCAGAAGTGGACATCACATACCAAGTACACGATGTCCTGGATGTGTGAAAATGTGGGCGAAGATGGGAGTACTTGTTCGCCTGGGAAGGCTTTGGTCCAGAGGAGAATAGCTGGGAGCCAGCTTCCAATATTTTGGACAAGAACCTCCTTGCACAATTCCACGCTGCCCAGCCTCAAAAACCAAAACTCCCTGGGAGGGGGCCTAGAAGGGGGATACTGTTACACCCACCAGCCGCGGCTACCCACGGCTGGCACTATTCACCCCATACCTCGCTCTTTTCCCAGCTCTCGGTACTCTCGTGGCCGCAGCTAGTCACTGCCGCTATGCTCCACTGTAACCCCGGGACTCCATGTGGCAGCTGGGACACCACCAACCTGCGCTTCAACTTGGGCCTTCTCTAGGTGTGTGCGCACGCCGCCAGGCCTCCTTTTAAAGGACCAATGGCGGGAACTCAGGGGCCATCCCCAGGTGATGACATCAGACCCCCGGGCTATTTAAGGATGGCCTCTCTCACCTACTAACTGACTTGACAATGAGTCCCTGGTTCCTACTTCGGTGATCCCTGCTTCATTGTTCCTGACTTGCTGATCCTGCTCCACGGGACCCTGCTTCAGTGCTCCTGCTCCACGGGACCCTGCTTCAGTGCTCTTGCTCCATGGGACTCTGCTTCAACGCTCCCGCTCCACAGGGTTCTGCTTCAGCGCTCCTGCTTCAGTGCTCTGGTTCCATGGGATCCTGCTTCAGCACTCCTATTCCTCGGGACCCTGCTTCAGCACTCCTGCTTCAATGCTCCTGCCCCACGGGGCCCTGCTTCAGTGCTTCCACTCCACGGGGCCCTGCTTCAGTACACCTGCTCCACTGGGCCTGCTTTAGCACTCCTTCTGCACTGTACTCGGCTCCAACATCCCAGCCTCAGCACTCGGCTCTTGCCTGCTGGACTATGGCCATCAGCACCGTGGCCCCAGATCGGGCCCTCTTGGCCTCCCAGGCCTTGGCTTGACCTGTACTCCTTCCTCTGGGCCACCCAGACTTAGAACCGGACTTGACCACCGCTTCTTGCCGCCTGCCCTCGACCTTGGACAGGACCTCCGTTTTTCCACCTTCCTCGTCTGGCCGCTCCCCGAGGACCAGCCATGCTGAAGTCTGCCTAAGACCAGCTGGCCCCGGCACCCAAGGGCTCAACCTGCGGGGAATGTGGGCTGGTACTGGCGAAGTTCCTGTTGGCCTCTGCTTCCTGGTCAGCCTTGCCTCCCGATGGTGGGGACCTGTGGGGATCACCCCCATATAGGTAGCTCCAACTCCAGCTCGGGCCAAGGGTCCACAATCCCTAACAATTTGTAGTGTTGCTTTTAAAGGTCAGGGTTGTTACTGTTTGAGTGCTGACTGTTAGTGCTATTTTGGTATGGAAAATGTATTGTATTATAATTTGTAATTCAGTTTACTTATGGCTTTTTGAGGGCCAAGCTCACACTTTATAATAGGCCTAATACTATATATGTTGCAAGTGTCTTGCGTTTTTGCAGGATTTTCTGGTTGACCCATTGTAAATATAATATACCTAATGTAAATGATGTTTTTACCTCAAAAGACTTTTTCATATAAGATATGTTGTAAATGCTTAGGGGTAGATTTTCAAAACTAATGCGCGTGCGTCCATGTGATTTATGTGCGTAGGCTTTTGAAAATCTGCCCCTTAATTTGTAATTGTGTGTAGGAGGTCTGGGAGGAGGAGGGGACTGGGTGCAAGGCTGTAAAATTTGCCTAGGTGGCCAATACCCTTGCACCAGCCTGGAGAGAGGTCTTCATACACACACACACAAACAAACCATTCACCCTTTCCCACTTCCACAGGGGTCAAATGTTGGGGAAGGGTGGGAGGCAGGTGGTAGAGTTCCTGGGAGTGTGACTAGGTTACCAACTTCCTGGAAATATCAATAGAACTCTACTACGTGGGTAGGCACACCGATGCGTGTGCCGGTACTTCTGCCAGCGCATCGACGCACTAGCACTTCTGCTGGCACACCCAAACTTTAAGCCGGATCACCAACGCACTAGCGTCAATACTTCGGCCCTTTGATGCACAACAGCGCGAACATCATTACAGCACCTGACGCTATGTATTCAAATTACTGGAGGACTTACAGTTTTTCTGCCAATTCTGAACCGACAGCATCAAAGCCCGCCTGACAGAACTTCAACGCCCTGCATAAACACCTTCAACAGCTGGCCAGCCTCCCTACTGTCTCCTCCTGCAGGATACTCCTCCCAATGGTTCCTATCCATCAGGCTCTTCCACAGGGTACCCTCAATCCCTGCTGAGCTACTATATAAACCGGTCTCTCCATCATAAAATATACGGGGGACAGAACCATGAGGTGGGCACTAGGATAGTCTGTGACCCAAGCAACAGATGTTGGGAATACTTTGAAATTTTCAACATTTCTGCAGAGCCTATGACCTTGTTTCACTCACTATCCTTAATCTTTGTGGAGCAAGAATAGGGAATTTCCCTTTTTTGGGACTGCTGACCTCCCGTCAGATAAATCTCACATTCCGTCTGCGGAAATCTTTCCCTCCATGATACAAATTCCTCCGACCTCGATCGTGATGGAAACCACGATGAAGATAGTAAAAAAAAAAAAAATAAAGGAACGAAAGTCTACAAATGCATTCCCTTCGGCAAGGATGGTATATATCTCGACGCCTTCGATACAGAGGCGTTCTACTCTACATGCATTTGACGATTCAGAAATACATAATTTTTGTGGCATAGTTTTTTCACGTGTGTCTCCGGCCTCTAAAACCTCTGTCCCAGGATGCTCGACCCCACAAGCATTCCATGACATGGAGGAATGTTCACAACACCTTCTTCGTTCCATTTATGAAGGCTTCGACACTTCAGTGGAATCCAGTGCAGCTCATCATTGGGCTTCCTTATGGATGAGCGCCATTCGTGACGGCGTTCACAAAAGAGAAAAAAAATAAATAAAATAAAATAAATAAATATTAGGCAAACTCCCCTTGTCCTCCCAACAATCTCATTGGGGATAAGCTAGTGAAAACAGTCGCTCAGCTGCGGAAGCAGAGAATGGGGGTCATGTCTCTGACCGCCCCCTTCGCAACGCCTCATCAAGACCCTATCCCAGATGACCTGTCTACCCACATCATCCTTATGGGCCGTATCAATTTTACCGGCCCCCGTCATTCTGACAGAGTCATTTTCGATCTTCACAACCGCAGGCACGGCGACAGCGTTCACACCACTCCTCCCCAGGCCTTGATGACCCCTCAGCGTATTTAAGGGTCCTTGTGCTCACTGACTGTGGTAGGAGGCAGGTTCTCCCACAAATTTCTATCCCAGGAACACATTACAGCAGAGTTTTGGTCTGCACATTGTACGGGAAATACACTCTCTCAGCTTCCCTTCTCTCCCCTTTTTCCCCGCACCTGGTCCGCCTTGAACCACCACAATCCACACTACTGGCTTCTGTCCTCGCACCTTCACCAGGGCTTACTCCCAATACTTCTTCCTTCCCAAGAAGTACAATAGCCTCCGGCCATCCAGAATCTTCCCTTCTCTCCTCAGATACCTACTGAGGAAAGAATTCTCTGCCCCAGAGGTTTTTTCACGAACGAACTCGGGATCCAGATTGCTAGGGGAAAAGAAGGAACAGGGTGAGCTATATAGAGGGGACAGTTATGAACACCTCAACCCAAAAGGGAATGAGGTCAACATGAACACTGCAAGGTATAAGGTAACTCCTTAAAAGTAATTATGACAGGATCCAGTACAGTTTTTCTATCTGGGCGAATACCTGCGGGTGGCCACTAACCAATCCACCCTGCGAACCAATCTTCCCATATACACATTTTCTTGTCTAGTCAATCTACGCCTGCTCATCGCCTACGTAAAATCCCATCTACAACCCATTCAGGCCTTCATGCTCTTTTGACTTCATTCAGGGAAGGGCCTCCTTTCTGGGGCCCCGGGTGCCTGCCCTGACAACATGTGCTGGTTGCATCCAAGCGGCAACCACTACCCTAAGCCTGACAAACCCTCATCATTCTCAATCACGGGACAGCTTCAATCTATGTCATCCCTCACATGCCACTGCATATGCGTCTCTACACACAGGCCTCAGCTCCCAATAGAGTCAGTGCTTCCATCCTTTTTTTCCATTCCTGTCACACTCACTTCCAGCATGTACACAGATTGGGAGTGCTGGCTGACTACATCGGTGCTGCCTGCAGGCTTGACTCTCCGACCCCCTCTGTCTCACATGCTATGCTTCTACCAGAGATTCAAGGGCTGTCGTCCACTGGGAAATGGGTGCGACACATGACTCGCCCAAAATTTCGGACCCCCGACACACTCTTCGAACATTCAGGCAAGCCCTCCACAGACAGACTCCTATGGTCCACCCGGACAACCAGGTTCCCCTGTTCTACATCACCAAAGAAGGATCAAACAAAGGTTCCTAGTCCCCTGCAGAGCAGCTGTAGGAATCCTCGAAGGGGTAGAAAGCAGATCCATCTCCCTTCACCCTACTTACCTACCAGTAATTAACAACTCCAGAGCATACAAGCGTCACAGAACATTTCATACCTTTGACTGCAAACTTCATCAGGAAGTGACAAATCAAAATCTTTAGCACTAAGGGGTCTCCAACATCTCAACCTCTTTGCAACTGAACAGTACAGAATACTTTACCTTTTTTTCCTGGCTGTACCCCATTGCCTTCTAACTACCACAAAGGGCATTCCTCATAAACTGGAAGGCGGCCTACTCTCTCCCATAACCCGCCTTCCCCACAAACAGCGCAAGCCTAATTTTCGTCACTCTAGTGTCGAGCCGGCAGCCATGGGATGCCTTCCTAATTCAGATAGCAGTGGAACAACCAATCCCTCTGAGAAACAACCTATGCCTCCTCACCCAAGCCGTGCTTCACTGCTCCACCTGCTTCACTCATCTCTGAATTTCACTGCATGGTAATTGCATGGCTCATATTCCAACTCTGGGATATTTCTCCTCATCTTGGAGTTCTTCAGATCTCATTCCGAATCAACCTCTACTCACATCAACCACTGGCAGAACGAGATGCACTGCACCTCCCGCTGCTCAGCTAATAATGCACTATGCTCACCTGCCCACCGGAACGTTTCCTGGCTTTCCTCCAACCCCTTTGCGGGAGCCATCTGGCCATCTTCAGTCAGAGTACACCTCAGGGCCATAGCATTCTCCTCTCAATTTGGAGCCTTTCGCTTGCCCCCCGCTCGCTTCGGTCTCATGTTGGGAGTCCTGCGTCTCTGGTCCCAGGCCGAAAGCCCATAGTTCCGTGGCATATACACAGGGTGCTGGGGCAAAGGCATGCTTCCATCCTAAGAACCCCTAGACACTTGCCATCTTAGGTACCCCTCCTGGAAATTGCCGTTTCGGTCACTCTCACCTTCCCCAAGCACATCAGCGAGCTACAAGCCCTGCTATAGTAACCCCCCTACCTAGAGTTTTTAACACGGCAGGTTTTACGGTACGTACGCATTCCACCTTCCTCCCACCAGAGTTTTTTCGGCTTCCACATCAGCCGAACCATCACCCTCCAGTTTTTCCCCAAAACCTCAGGCCTACCAAGGCGAGCTTAGACTCCACGCACTAGGTTAACCGAGCACTCAATTCTGAGCACTGTCACACTCCTGACTGCAAAGCCTCAAAGTTTTTCGTCTCCTTTAACTTGAAGGCCTTAGACTCCCTGTCTTCAAGGGCACGGTCTTCTCCTGCATCTCGAGCTACATTCTTTCTGCTTTCAACAGCATACAGAGACCCTGCCCGCCTCCCCTAAAGCACACCGGGTCCCTGCTGTGGCTTCTTCACTAGATCATCTCCATGAACGGACTATCCTGCCTATTGCAACATAGCCCAATGGGCCTCGCTACATCTGTTCACCTCCTGCTACTGCTTAGACAGGCAGACTGCAGATGACACACATTTGAACCACAACTCTCAGGGAGCACACGTCTCATCCATGGCAACAGCAAGACATAAAAACTGTCCGCCTGTTATCTATGTCTTGAGTGCATTATTTTCCCTCGTTTTTAATCATGAACACATGATATGGGCTATATCCACTCAATACTTCACCTGGGGACTCCCAGACAGCATGGCTAATTCATGCTGCTTATCTATGGGAAAAGAGCAAGTTTGTTCACCATAAACGCTATTTTCCATAGATAGCAGATGAATTAGCCATGCTGACTCTCCTGCCTCCCCGGACAGTTTTCCACCATTGCATCTTGTCTTGCTTTGATACGGAGGAGACTCGAGGTGGCGCAGGATGGTGCAGGTAGGCGCACCTCGCTGGCAAAAATCAGTTTAGCTTTGAAAGCTCCGCCACCTAGTGGCATGGAGGATATCCCAGACAGCATGGCTAATTCATCTGCTATCTATGGAAAACACCATTTACGGTGAGCAAACTTGCTCTTCTTATCTATATTTCTAGCAGTTTCTGTACCTTATGAATAATTTCTGCCTATGTACATTTTTTTGCTTCTCTAAATGTTTTACTGCTAACAGCAAGTAATTTCAGTGAGATCTGCACAGTGAGCTTGGTTTGATCTTGTCAAAAGCACAAACAGGTCAAACGCCAGCTTTTAAAATTCTACAGTTATTACAGAGAAAAAGTCTGTGAGGACCTTTGGACCAGTCATACTAGGGCTTCTTTTATATAGCCTTCTATTTGATATACATCTAATGCTGGTCCATTAGGGAGCCTCTGGTGGTGGGCTTCTGTATTGCTGTTTTAGCTTCATGGTTTTTGCAGGATATTTGCTGAGCCAGAGGCCCATAGCTCCAGTGCAAGATCCCTTGGCCTTTAACACCCAAGGTTACAGGTTTGATCTCTGCTTCCCCTGACAATAGTGAGGAGTTGATGATAAAATGAAGATGGCTCAGGCTAATCTTTGCTTGCTGGATGAGCCTGGAGGAACAGGGATCCTTTAGGTATGTTGTGGGCTTGAGGAGAGAGTTGACTTCATCAGTTGTCCAGAAAACAGTGTGAGGGATTGGAGTGTGGTGGAGGAGAAGATATACTTGGTGATGATGTCAAGTTCTGTTCATATGTAGCTGATTTTAGTCAGAAAAGTTTGGATAGTTTATTACAGTTGGATTCTATTATAAGGGAAGAGGTTAGTGTGCTAGTGAATCCCAGTAGTTTGTTGACTGTAGGGGAAAGTTCTCTTGGTGAGTTTTTCACTTGGACTATTGTCTTAGAGAAGTATGTCTTCTTGGTATCTGTGGTGGCCTTGTGGTAGTTTGCCTGGTACATCCTGCAGTTGATTATGTTAGTTAGAGATCTTGATTTTTGCTAGCATTATTCCAGTTTCTATTCCATTTGTTTGAGTTCTTTTAATTCAGTGAGTACCAGGGAATGGGTTTAGGATGCTTGATGTGGGTGATTTTCTTTGGTGTGAGTATATTGATGGCTTCCATGAGACCTGCATTCCTGGAGTTAATCAATAGGATGATTGAGGTTATTGGGTTGGATTTGGAAGGATTGGGTAGGTTGTCTGGGCTCATATCTTGGAGGGCTTGCAGAAGCATTTGGGGCTCAAGTGGGTGGTTGGTTTGGTGGTTATCATTTTTGAGAGTGTTCTGAATGGGAGCAATTGCATTTTGAGGCATATTAGATAGTGATCTGAACAGGAAAGTGGTGGGATTTAGGGGTAGTTGATTGGCAGCTCTCAGAGTAGTTTGTGCAATGTGAATACCAGGTCAAAGGTATAGCCAGCTTTGTGTTGAATTGTTGATTCATTTGGTTATTCCTAGGACATCCAATTTAGTGCAGTGCTAGAAACATTTATCTCCATCAGCCGTAAGATGAAAATTGCGTGACCCAAGGAATCAAACATGGAGCTTAGGTCTAAGAAGACAAGGAAAATATCATTACCTATATCTAGATCTATAAGAACATCTTTGGATAATGATGTGAGTGTAGTCTGATTCCCATATGTTGTTCTAATGTCAGATTGGAAAGGGTTCAACAGATCCTATTTCTCAGATATATCTGCAATTGTGTCAAACCACTTTGTCTTTAAATAATTCATATTAATAGCTATGTCCACAAGAACAAGCTAACCTCCCAATACAAATCATACATTTTAAAAAGTAAAAAACCACCAGGGCCCACAAAAGGGCACATAAAGAGTTCTGATTTCTGTAAGTGTTAACAGAACAGGAAGTGATTGTAAGAAAAATTACCACACTAAGTATATATTTCATGCTGTACATGTATCAGTGTGGTTTCTGCAAAGGAATCTGATAGGCATAGATACAGTACTGCTGTGATTTACTTGAATTCATATTTTTAACAGTGAAATAAAAATCGAACCTAAAATGAGTATTTAGATGATTAATTGTAGTAGTCTCAACTAAATTATCAAACAATTTGCTTGCTAGTACTGCTACTTCAAATGAAAAATTATGGGCATCAGCTTACTTAACAGATTAACAACTTTTTAAAATGCTGAGTTTTTAGTTTATTAAATTAGTGCACTAGTTGTAGCTGTGTTAGGAAATGCACTATGCTGTTATATCAGATATTGTATATCTGTGCATGATATCTCTGCATTATTTTTTTTTTCTGACTAAAGCAAAACTAGTATATGATCAGGGTACAATATTTGCATGTTTAAGGGTACTCAAAGATGAAACATGGTAAAAGTGTAATTTCTGCAATCTGTACTAATTATTAATTTCCCGTAGAAAGATTTGCAAAAGTGATAAAATCTCTTTTTCTTTCCTAGATAATACCTATGTGTCAAGTTCAGTTAATGATGAAGATGTGCTAGTTACGACAGAACCAATTCCAGTAATTTTCCACAGAATTGCAACAGGTATTATTAAAGATTTTTATTGGTATAGGTGAGGGGGAGAGAATATTGATTTATATGCATAAGTAGAGGTATTTATAGATGAAAGATATTTTAGCTCTCCTTTCAGTTTACATTTAAAATAGGAGATTAAATTACTAGATTAAAAAAGGCATGTGGTGGTACTTCATTAATAATAAGTGGTTTTGGGTAGACGAGAAAACAATTTTGTTCTTTTCAATTTATTCATATACAATATGAGGCCAATATTCAGTAGGCCGATTAGTAGAAAGGTTATCCGGATAAGTGGCTGAATATGCCACATTTGCCATTTAGACGGGTGACTTTTGGGTTGTCCTTCTAAATGGCTTTTGAATCTGGACCAATATGTGTTCATTTGAGGTATAATAATCCAAAGGAGCTGTATGTGATGGTGGGCGAGAGACTGATGTGCATGGACTGGGAGAGAGACATCAAGGTGATAGTATCTGATGAGCTGAAGGTAGCAAAGCAATGTGACAAGGAGGTGGCTACAGCTGGAGGAAACTGGGCTCTATACAGAGAGGCACAACCAGCAAGAACAAAGAGGTGATAATGCCCCTGTACAGGTCTTTGATGAGTACTGTAATCAGATCTAGAGGATAGAGACATAATGGATATGGTCCTGAGAAAAGCAACCAAAATGCTGTGAGATCTGTACCGCAAGGCTTATGATATGAGACTGGAGGACCTAACTATGTATAATCTAGAGGAGAGGAGAGACAGGGGCGATAGGATACTGACTTTGAAATACCTTAAAGGGATAAATGATACACAAGAATCAAACCTTTTCCAATGGAAAGGAAGCTATAGAACCAGGAGTCATGATCTGAAACTCCAAGGCAGTACACTCAGGAACAATGTCAGGAAATATTTCTTCATAGAAAGGGTGGTGGATGCATGGAATGCCCACCTAAAAGAGCTGGTGAAGACAAACATGGTAATAGAATTCAAAAGGGAATGAGATAAACTTAGAGGATCTTTAATTGCTAGAGGATGAAATGATGTTGCTAACTTTTAGATATGGCATTTCTGAATGGGGTAACCTGCATGGAACACAATTAATACCCTTAACAGAAGGCTTGGGGGTGAGGGGGAGGGGTAATGCTGCACGGAGTGACAGCTACTACCCTTAACAGAAGGTGTAGGGGTAAAGCTGCACGGAGCGACAATCACTATCCTTTACAGAAGACACTGGGGGGTAACCTGCATGGAGCAGCTATTACTACGAAGCAACTTGCTGGGTAGACTTTATCTGCTGGCATTTACTATGTGTTCGGTATAAGGAAATCCTAAAGAGAACTATGCTAGTATTATTTTAGTACATTTATAATATAGGGGACACTTTTCAGACTGTTTGCATTAGGATAAAAAGGCTGCACATACTTCTGTGGAATTAGAATGGAAAAGACACTAAGGGTGTCTTAGGATCTTCATTACTAGGCCAGTCTGCAAAGAGTAATGCTGTGGAACAGAAAACAGAGCTAAGCAATTTGTTTTTGCATGTGTCTAAAGTCTTTGGATCTGATTAAGAAATGAAGGATTAAGTCATAATTGTCTTAAATCAAGAATTATTTTAAACCCACACCTGGAATATTACATCATAAATGAAACTGCAGTAGTTCCCCATTTTGTAGGAGATAAACATGTTTTCCAGTTGAAAGAATGAAAAACATTACATGATGCTCCATCTAAGATGGAAGACAAAAGGACATCTGGTCCTTGGATCTAAAATGGTGGATAAGATCTAAGACGGAGGAAAGGGGAGTATTATAGCTTACTTCATACTAATTACTAGTCAGTATATCTTTGGATGAAGGAATAAACCCCATCCATGATTGGCTCTATGAGGGGATGATGTAATGAGAATATGATGAAAGGAAGAAGATAGTCAAAGAATAATGTATTGATTGGCTGTGTATGTGTGTAATGAAAAATGAAAAGTATATAAAGAGCTGCCTGTGTAGGATGGGGGGAGCAAACTGAATTTTTAGATTTTATTGTTAGATCTATACTTTTTGCAATAAACCACATAAAAGAGGAAGGTTTGGTTTCATGTCAGATTTTCTTGCTAAAAGCACTCTGCCACTTTAAGAATTTGCTCCCGGAGACAAAAAGGGACCTGTGAGCAGTTTTATTCTGATATCAGGATTTTTGGAAAAGAAATATGGAACATTTTCCTGAATTCTGTATTTCTTACCTGTGAGCTGTGCACCAGTTTCCGAAGAAGGAGTATGTGCATACTTTGCTTTGAATCTTGTTGTGGATACAAAATACAAAATACACCTGCTTTTTCTGTGGGTTGGTTATTGCTGGAAAAGTATGCGCCAAGATTTAAAATGTCATCTACGTGTAAACTTTTCCTTTCCTGACCAAAACATGTTCCCGGGAATGCTATCTCTCAATACAGATAAAAGTTTCTCTTTGTGGAACAATGGACATGCTTTTAGCTGTTTTGAGGGAGAGTAGTTTTCAGATATCTGGTTAATGGGGGTAATATGCTTTTACCCCATAAATTGCTTTGAAAATTGTCCTATCAAATCCATCAAATTCTTAACATTTCACACAGAACTGATCCATGTTTGCTGAAGTTTGGAGGGAAACAATCAGATTCAGATTTGGATTCGGATAAATTTGCTGGCATGACAATTTTACATGTGTTGACAAAGTAATATACAGAATGATTAAAATAAATCGGTAGGAAAACAAAGGAAAACATTACAAAATGGTAATAAGAAGTAAAGGGGTAAGTTACAGAACATACAACATCAGGAACATGTCTCAGATTTGGTGCTGCTCCATATTGTCACTGGTCAGGTTTCATCTCAGGCCTGTGGCAGAATACTCTTCTTGTCCCCTTTGTTTTTAGCCAAAGTAATTGATAATGCTGTTTTATGTCAGTTTTCAGATTTCCTGGCTGAGTATTCCACACTAGACTAATTTCAGTTTGGATTTAGAAAGCACCATAACACTGAATCTCTTTGCTCTCAAACTTAGACAGTAAATTGGGGTTTTGACTCAGGCACAAAGTATATGCTTGTGCTACTCTATCTACCCTCTGCTTTTGTTACGGTAAAACATAATATTCTTCTCTCCCGCCTTTCCACTCTTGAGATCTCTGGTGCTATGCTGACTTGGTTCACATCTTTTCTCTCTCACTATACCCAACAGATTAAAATTAATGCAGAGCTGTCATCTTGGCATCCCATTCATACTGGTGTACCCCAAGATTCAGCATTATCAGCAGTCCTTTTTAATGTTTATATAACACTGTGCTGACTGCTTTCTGACCTTGGGGTCCAGTATAAACTATATGTGGAAGATATCCAGTTCCTGTTCCAGCTAAAATCTTCATGGGAACTGACTACCCAGTCCACTATTCATTGCTGGCTTTGTCATAACAGGTTTATTTATTTATTTATTTAAATTCTTTTACTATACCGATACTCAAGACGAGGTCTTATCGTACCGGTTTACAATAGAACAAGGGGAAACCAATTAACAACTATGTAGAAGTTAAAGTTACAATAAACAGGGAGCGAAACATGGGAGATGGAAGACAGGAAAGATATATTAACGATAACAACTGAAGGTTAACGCTAAATGTTGACAAGTCCAAAATCATCATTTTATCATGTACCATTGACTCTGGTATTTGACATAAGAACATAAGAACATGCCATACTGGGTCAGAACAAGGGTCCATCAAGCCCAGCATCCTGTTTCCAACAGTGGCCAATCCAGGCCATAAGAACCTGGCAAGTACCCAAAAACTAAGTCTATTCCATGTTACCATTGCTAGTAATATACAACAGTATATAAGCAATAATAAACCTTAATAGCGGTGGTTATTATCTAAGTCAACTTAATTAATAGCAGGTAATGGACTTCTCGTCCAAGAACTTATCCAATCCTTTTTTAAATACAGCTATACTAACTGCACTAACCACATCCTCTGGCAACAAATTCCAGTGTTTAATTGTGCGTTGAGTGAAAAAGAACTTTCTCCGATTAGTTTTAAATGTGCCACATGCTAACTTCATGGAATGCCCCCTAGTCTTTCTATTATTCGAAAGAGTAGAAAAACGATTCACATCTACCCGTTCTCTAGACCTCTCATGATTTTAAACACCTCTATCATATCCCCCCTCAACTGTCTCTTCTCCAAGCTGAAAAGTCCTAACCTCTAGTCTTTCCTCATAGGGGAGCTGTTCACATTCAGCACATTCCCATTCTTTCCAAAGTATAAAGCCTAGGCGAAATCCTTGATCCAGCTCTTTTCATGAAATCCCTCATTAACTCCATAGTTAGCGCCTCATGTGTTAATCTATGTCTATTATGACACCTAGACTAATTTCTTAATAATTCTGATTTCCCTACCATTCTGCAATCACTGATATTTTCTGGATTAGATTTTTGCAACTCCCTGTTTATTGGTTTGCACATGTAAACTCTTAGGTCCATATAGCTTGTTCAGAATTCCTCCACTCGAATTTTGACTGGCTCAAAAATTCACTATCACATAACTCCTGTTTTATACTCGCTGTATTCGCTTCCAGTTTATTGACTCATCTAGTACAAAATGGCTGTTATTATCCACAATCTTATTTATTTATTTATTTATTTTTAACTTTTATATACCGACATTCCTGTATAGAATATAAATCACACCGGTTTACACGGTTCAAAAAAGGTTTGGATAAGTTCTTGGAGGAGAAGTCCATTAATGGCTATTAATCAATTATACTTAGGGAATAGCCACTGCTATTAATTGCATCAGTAGCATGGGTTCTTCTTAGTGTTTGGGTAATTGCCAGGTTCTTGTGGCCTGGTTTTTGGCCTCTGTTGGAAACAGGATGCTGGGCTTGATGGACCCTTGGTCTGTCCCAGCATGGCAATTTCTTATGTTCTTATGTTCTTATGTTCTTAACTTGAAAACATCGCCTCGGAACGTTACATGGAACAAGAGGGAAAAATAAATAACTGAGATACATTTGAATGTTACATGGAAACAAGCGGGGAAAACAACTGGGATACTGGGACTTCGAAAAGGCCCATTGAAACAACCAGGGAGCATAACATTACTCGAAAGTAGATAATGCATACTTAATCAATGGATAAATAAATACTTAATAATACTTAATAAACACATTAGGCAAAGTATCTGAGCCATAAGACAAAAATCAAATAACTTGGAAAAGGGAGGAGGAAAAGCATCCATTTAACAAAGGTATTTAAGTAGGAATGTGGATCTGGATGAGGTCAGGGGTCCCCCCCGAAGACTTGCCAAAAGTCCCTGGTTGTCCAACGGGGGTCCTGGAGCGATCTCCTGCACTCGGGCCGTCGGCTGCCAGTATTCAAAATGACGCCGATAGCCTTTGCCCTTACTATGTCACAGGGGCTATTGGTGCCATTTTGAATACCGGGAGCAGACAGCCCGAGTGCAGGAGATCTCTCGAGGACCCCCGCTGGACCATCAGGGACTTTTGGCAAGCCTTGGGGGGGGTGGGTCAGGAGGGTGGGGGTTTATTCGTTAGTGATTCGTTGTATTCGTGGGGGTTCCCCATACGTTTTGTGACCCCCACGAATACAATGAATATGGCATATACGTTGCGGATTGCCAATACGTTGCAAACGAATGCACACCCCTATTAAATCCCATGATGCTAACACCCAGGAGTAAGCAGTGGCTTTCCCCAAGCCTACTTGGAGGCTAATATTCAAAAGTCATTTAGATAAATAACTTAAAGTTATCCATCTAAATGGCAAGATTTGGGATATTCAGCCCTTTATCCAGCTAGATTTTAGATTTTAGCCGGATAAGTAAATATCCGGCTAAAATCTAGCCAGATAAAAAAGAGGCGTTTCAGGGACGTTTGGGGGAGGATTCAAGTTATTTGGTTAATTTAGCTGAATTTCTGTTTTATTTGGTTCTGTTAACCAGGTAACTTTAGGCCTGCGTCCGAGCAGGCCTAAAGTTATCCAGTCTTGTGTGGCTGGATAACTTGCTACTTATCCAGGTTTCTTGAAAAGATATCCAGGTAAATAGTGCTGTCAAAAACAAAACAAAAGCAAAAAAACAAAACAAAACAGAAGTAAAGGGTCCTGTGGCCCAATTCTCTTCCCCCATCTCCACATTTCATATAAGATCCAGTTTGGGGGAGTTTCCAAGATGGCGGTTCGAATGGCGGTGCTACTGCTCTCTCCGGATTTCTTCTAAACATTCCTGGTTTTGGTAAATCGGGAGGTTTTCTACTTTTTCAATATGCCGCATAAACGTAAGGGGAAGGTTCGGGTGTACCCAGCAGAGCCCGTTACCACCCCTGAGCAGAGACTGATATCGCAGTATGCTGTCCCATTACAGATGATGCCGGGGTTAAGCCCTGGGCGTCATCTGTAATGGGTAAGGAGAGGAGACTTACTCTCGTCGGGGGATGTTACTCTGTCCCCGCCGGATCCTAGACCCCCTCCATCGGATTCCTCATCGGGGGCATCGGTGGATGCGGAGGCAGAGAATGGTCTATCCGTCGGAGGCCTTGAGCCGGCTGGGATCCCCGATGTTGAACTGGAAGTAAACCCTGCCTTGGGAGAGCCAGCGCTTCGAGACCCCGAGAGTGGAGGGGCAGTTGGAGGCCCTGAATCTGCTGTAAGGGAAAGAGAAGTGCAAGTAGTCTCCCGTGGAATATCAAGTCAGAGGTTTGAGGATTTAAAAAAAAAAACGGAGGTGGTGACAATGGACTCCCCCTGGGAGTTCATGGCAAGTATGTCAAAACAGTTACAGGAACAGTCACTTCGGGTGGGGAATGTGGAAGGAAAATTGGACTTAATAATAAGAGAAGATGATTTAGCTGCACACCAGCAGTCTCAGATTGTGGAAGCAATTAAACAAGATGGGAAAGATATACAAGTAATGTCTGGAGGTCTTGCACGCGAAAACTCCAGCTTATCACGGAGACTGGAATCGGTCGAAAATTACTTAAGACATTTAAACATTAGATGTCTGAATTTTCCTAAGATAATGGGAGAATTGCCTTTACTTATGTTGAAACGATACTTCAAAGAGGTTTTAAAAATTCAAGATGATAGAATTCCACCATTTAAGAAGATCAGCTTTCTGAGTCAGAAAACTGTTATTAATCAGGAAAAAAGGGAGATAAAACCAGAGTTTCTAAATTTGACTCAATATCTAGAGAATTCGGACTTTGAAGTAGTGGACAGAGCGACATTGTTTGTGTCATGTTATTCAGAACAAGATTTTGCTTTCATTATGAAAGCTTATTTCAAGAATTTAAATGCTCTATTCCACGGACCGAAAGTTCGACTGTTCCCAGATTTGGCCAGACCCACTCAAACAAGGAGAAAAGAGTTTTTGCTACTAAAGCCTGAAGTAACAGTGATTGGGGCGATGTTTTTATTGCGCTACCCATGTCGCTGTATTGTAAAAAAGTCCAATAATACTTTTGTTTTCTTTATACCTGAACATCTGAAGCAGTTTCTTGTAACTAGACGACAGGACAGTGCCATTGAATAGATCTAGGACATAAAGGAATGTAATTGGACCGCCTATCTTTGAAGTTTATCTTTAAATATTATTGCTGCAATGTGTCTTCCTCTTAACAATAGAAAATACTCTCCTAAATTTTCCTTTTCTTTGGGTTCAGTAGTAATGTAGAGATTTTATAAAGTGGTGTAGTGTATAACTTTAAAATATTTCTTATTACTATTGTAACCATAATTTGATGCAAAGTGTATTCTTTGTTTAATTATTGTATAATTTTCAGAAATTAAAAAAAAAAAAAAAAGATCCAGTTTGGCCATTCAATTCACAGCCCCTAAACTCTCCGTGTATTAATGAAAACCTTGGCGATCCCGAGGTCATAACTGCCCCCACCCCTTCCCCATTTAAAATCATTTGTTAATCTGGCTTCCCACCCCTGGATGCTCCTAAATGCCCAGGCTGCACCCTCCCCAACCCCTCACGATATCAGAAACATCCCTCTGCCAGGAATGAGCTCTATACTCACCTGTTTTCAGTGATCCAGGGCTGTTTCTGTTAGAAGAAGAGCTGGAGGCATAAACTTGCTAAAGGTTTACTTATAGGGCCCATGATCTACAGTGGGTCTACTGCAGGTTCAGATTCTCTTGTACGCCTTCTGAGTTTAGGGATAGAATGGCCAAGTCATCTGCTTATAGCAGTCATTTGACTTGTGAGTCATTTAATTTTAGCTCTGGAACTAAGGAGCTCACTGGTACTGTGGGGAGGTCATTGATGTAGATATTGAAGAGGGTGGGGATCAAGTTACATCCCTGTCTCACTCCTCCTTCCTGTCTGTACAATCAGGAGTAGTGCAATAGAAATTATCTGAATAAAAAAGTAGTTTTAAATGTAATATAATTTTGATTACATAAGTTATTTTGAGGATCTATAATGAATATGGTAGGCTTATTCATGAAATACATTGAATGCAAAGCTTGCAATGATAAAAATATGTGTAGTGCAATGTAATATAGAAAGATTTAAGCACAAAGATATAGAAAGATAGATGATAGTGTGGGAAAGATCATGAGAAAGGAGACAAATTAATAAAAATCAGTCAGTAAAGTATTACAAGAAATTTGATTTATACTAAAAAAAATTGACTTTTGTGTAAAGTTTTAATAGTTTAATCTATTTAATGTTATTTTCAGAATTGAGAAAAACTAGTGATGTTACCAACTGCTTATCCATAAAATCAAAACTACAGAAGGAAAATGGAGAGGTAAACTCTTTTTTATTTGTATAATTATATTCTATAGCATACACTGTTTAATAAGGCAATAACTGTCATAGATCCTGTGGTCTTGCAAGCTAATTTTAAAGGCAAACTGTCTTCAGTTGAGCTCTGGGGGGTGGCTGGAGAAAGAAGAAGTTTGATCAGGCCATTGATCCCTTCGTCTTTGTCTCAGGGGGAGGGGGAGATGATTTTACTTGGGTTCTGTTTGCTTGAAATATTTTAGCATGCAAGTAATATGGACATTAAACTTTTTTGTGTTAATGTTAGTGCTGCAGTTGGCTATTGAGGGCAAATTTTACTGTGACCTTGCTAAAATGTCTTCCAAAGAAAGTTAATCCCATCTTAATATGCATGGCAAAATTTTATCAACTTGCACACACAAATTTATTTAGAGTGATTTTTGTTTTCAAGGGCAGGCAGGATGGCAGTCCTCACACATGGGTGACATCATCTGATGGAGCCTGGCATGGAAAACTTATGTCAAAGTTTCTAGAACTTTGACTGTGCCTCACTGGGTATGTCCATGCTTACCATTATACCATGTGTCCACATGGGGTTCCTTCTTTCTTTATTTTCCATAGAGCTCTCTGGTTGTGGCTTTGTGCCTCTCACACCTGTTCTGGGCCTGTTTTTGTTTTTTTTTGCCAGATTCACAGGATCATTCGTCACTGAGTCCCATGATTTTATTTCTTATAGTTTTTCTTAGGTAAGGTTTTTAGGTCATTTATTTAAATTTTTATTTGATTTCCTTACCTGAGATGGGGTTTTGACTGGGTTGCAGAGAACCTAGCCAGTTTCCCAGTACCTGTAGTGGAGGACCTGTTATGGTTTCAAGGTGTTTGAGTGTATTCTTGGGTATTGTGGAAGATGACCACGCCCACGGGGAGGAGCCCCGTGGGGAGCCACAGTACTAGGCTAGACTCAGGACGCATAAACACAGAGATTTGTATTTTCTTGTACAGCTGATGTATACCACCAGAGGTGGCAGTAGTGAGGTGATCCAGGGGTAGCAGTCCAGGGACCCTCGGCAGAGGGAACCCGTCTCACCAAGATGGTATAGGGATATCCAGGTGTAGGTTTCCCAGCATGGCACAGCTGTAGATGAGACAGACTGAGAATTAGATTACTCACTAGATGGTAGCTGTAAGGTTGATGATTCCACCAGGCAGAAGTAGATGGTAACAGGCACCGAGGCAGGGAGAGCAGGCCCTCGAGTGAGTACCTGATCCCAGTAAGGCACCTGAAAGAAAGCAGAGGGCCCCGAGGAGCAGGTACTCAGGTTAGAGAATACCCCGAAGAGCAGAGAGAGCTTCCAGCGGCAGCAAGGAAGTGGCAGAGTAGCTTAGACCGGACGAATGCAATCCATTCACGATCCTTGCTAACTCAATGAGCTAGCAAATAAGCGTAGGCTAAATATCCGGATGGCGTGACGTCACTCGAGGGGGACGCCCCCGAGGTTCCCGCCATGACGTGGATAAAAACGTGGGTGGTGTGTGCGCGCGCACCCTAGGAGGCCCTTAGGAGAAACATGGCGTGCGGCTTTGCCATAGCTGTTCCTAGGATGCCGGAGAATGTGGCTTGCAGATGCAGCGGTAGCCATCTTCCCAAGGCTAGTGGGGAGAGCAGAGAAAAAGGTGAGGCACAAGGGTTGAAGCCGTCTTGAGACCGACGGACGCAACAGGACCTTCCTGTTGGAGGGAAGCTACAGTTGTACTTAAACCACTAGCCAATTTAACTTTGGACATGTGGGTCCTCAGCATAATCCAAAAAGGGTACAGATTAAACCTAATGGGTTTCCTGCCAAATTAGCCCCTGGACTCTAGTTGGGGGTTAATTGCATCATGAACCACTTTGCACGGAACTCTCTTTCCTCTTAATGCCAATGCGATCGATCATTAAAACTTAAAGTGAATTCTTCTAAGTCAGAAGCTATGTGATTTGTGAGAAAACAGCTTGTTTTCTCTCCCTGTACCACATACAGAAACTATTCCCACCTTAGGTGTGACTCTTGATTCTGCTGTCAGTCTCTCCACATATTTCTAATCTGTTACAGAAATCCTATTCTTACGATTCATTAGGCACCTCCAATCATTTTTAGATGCCTCAGACTTGAAATTTCTTACTCAAGCCTTGATATTCCTGAATCAAGCTTTGATATTTAGTCGAATTGATTATTGTAATTCCCTGTTTCATAGACTAATCTGTAACCAGAACAGACGATTACAAACTGTTCAGAACACAACCTCCAAGGTAATCTTCAGTAAGAGAAAATTTGATTATGTCACTCCTATTCTGTACAACCTTCATTGGCTTCCAGTTTCTTTATGAGTACTGTTCAAAGTAGGTTAATTGACTTTTAAGGTCTTTTGATTTGGAATCCCTTCTTATTTAGCACATCTTATAGTACCTCATTCTCCATCACGTACACTTCAATTTTCACAGCAAAAACTTTTGGTTCTACCATCCTCTAGACAAATTAAGTTATTTATTATGTACACGAGAGATTTGTTTTCTTGGCTGACACCTTGCTTGTTTAATAATCTGCTATTACAACTATGCTGTGAGAAAGACTATTTGAAATTCAGGAAGACACTAAAAGCTTTTCTTTTCTCCAAGGATTTCTCTGAATTTTCTTAAATGTTTTGTTTCTAATAGCCATTGTTATATTTACTTTTCTTTTATTCTGAATTTGTTTGTATACAGACTTTGTTTTATTTGGTTTTGTCGATTTTATGAATTATTTGTTTTATGTTTATTTTATCCAGATTATCCTCCATGTTTCTTGGTTATTTTAAACAGTTTGATTAGGTTGTACTTTGGAATTTTTTTCATCCTTGCCTTGTCATCACTTATGCTGTTCTGGTCTTCCTTGCTCCACCAGACCTACAGCCTAGAGTCCGACCGTGCTCCCTTGTTGTTCATGGGCATGCTTCTCTGTTACGTTTCCGGGAGACCCTGCGAGGCCCACCTAAGTTCAAGTGGCCCGGGTCCCTATGGGCTCCACCCGGGGGGACCGCAGGTTTCCAGTGGTGAAACTCATCCTAGCCTCTGTCTCCTCCTGTGCTCCGCCCCCTTGGGGCAGGTGCTTCCTGGTCCCAGGGAGCCATTCTCCACTGCTCCAGGACAAGGGTCCACCTCCAAGCACAACCCTATATATGTCACTCCATGGCACATCTCCATATGAGGAGAAGCCAATGGACCTTGAGGTCTCAGTGGCTGCAAGCCACTTAAGACTACCAAGACAGTATCCAGACCACAAGACAACTCATGGACCCACTGTCCTGGTGGCAAAACAATTCCAATCTGATCAGGGAAATTCTCTTCCAGATTTCTCCAGTAAAAATTATCCTTACAACGGATGCGTCTAACCTGGGCTGGGGAGCTCATGTAAAGGTGCTCTGCTTGCAGGAACTGTGGTCAGCTTGAGAAAAATCTCATTAGATAAATTTTCTGGAACTTTGGATGATCCGGCACACTCTAGAAGCTTTCAGATATCAGCTACCCAACAAAGTTATCCTTGTCCAGACAGACAACTAAGTTGCAATGTAATGTATTAACAAGCAGGGAGGTACAGGATCGTAATTCCTGTGTCAGGAGGCCATCCAGCTGTGGGCGTGGGCAGTCTCTAAGGAGATGGTGCTCAGGGTCTGTTACGACTGTCGCTTACCGACGTCTCCACTCTGCCCTCCTTACCTCTCTGGTGACTCCTCCTGCGGTTGGCGGACATTTGGCTGCCGCGGCGTCTGCCTGCCGTCCTCTCCGGCGTCCCTGGACTGGCTTGGGTGCTGCCTCCCACCATGTTGTTCAGCTGCCTTAGGGCGTGTGCTGCGTGGCCTTGCTTCAAGTACCTTCAGTGGCGCGAACCTCAGGGGCGTCCCCCTGTGATGACGTCATGTATCCAGGATATAAAAGGCCTATGCGATTGCTAGCTAATCGAGTTATCAAAGGTTAGGTTTATGAACCAGGTTTCTATTGGATGGGATTTGCTCTCCGTACCTTGCAACTCTGCCTCCTTCGGGCCTACTCTATTTAGGGTACCCACTCCTTGGGGGCCTCTCTCTCTCTTATCTTTCTGGTCGCAGTCTGGAACCGGTACTCGCTCCTCAAGGGCCCATGTTCCTGGACTGGCTACTTGGATTCCACTTCTGCCAGAAAGACACCGCTGCCTATAACATCCGTGAGTTACCATCTCTGCCTCTCAGAGCTATTCCCTGGAACCAGGTACTCGCTCCTCGAGGGCTTTCCTCTACTCCAGCTCCTGTGCTCCATACTGAGAGTCCGCTGCATGAGTACATTACCAACGAGGCTCTGTTCCTGAACTCTGCATATCCTGCTACTACTCACAATCTCAGTTCTCTCTATTACAGCACAGCCATTGGGATCACTGTTCCAGAGCCTGAGGAACTACAAACCTAACCGGGCTACTTCCAGCTCACTACCGCCACCTCTGGTGGTTCACCAATCCTGTTTAAAAAAGAACTAGTGTGTGTGTGTCTCCTACGCTGAGCCTGACCTCTGGCCCCTCACGGGATTTCCCCCATGGGCGTGGTCATCTGCCACCGGTCCAGGGATCCACCCAAAACCCTTACAAATAATAACAGGGTCATGTATTTGGCGGATGTGGAGAATGTCCTCAAGGACAGGCTGAGTCAATTCTTGGAATGCCATGAGTGATCCCATGACCAAAGGGTGACGACTCAGATCTTCCATCACTGGTTCATATTGGTGGTGGATGTATACATGTCCCCTCGGGACACGATGGTCCCACTCTTCTGGGTATGTGGCAAACTAGCCTCTGATGCCTTTGCCCTGAATTGGGGCAGATGATTACTGTTCACCTATCCTCCAATCCCACTCAAAGAGATAGGGGGACCTTTTGGCTGAGACAGATCTGGTTCCTGCTTCTTTTGGAGATGTTCATCAGAGAACCCCCTCAGACTGGGGAATTCCCAGATCTCATCACTCAGGATCAGGGCAGGAATTGCCATCCCAATTTTAGGTCTCTATCGCTCACCACTTGAATGTTGAGAGGTTGATTTTGCAACCACTTGAATTGTCTGACAATATATTTCGAGTTCTTTTAGCTTCGAGGAAGGATTCCACTAGAAGATCCTATGGATTTAAGTGGAAGAGGTTTGCTGTGCGGTATAAGAAAAAGTCTCTAGATGCCTTTCTCCTGTTCTACACAAAACATAAGAACATAAGAAGTTGCCATACTGGGTCAGACTGAGGGTCCATCAAACCCAGTACCTTGTTTACAACTATGGCCAATCCAGGATACAAGTACCTGGCAAATACCCGAACAGTAAACAAATCCCATGCTACTACTGCCAGTAATAAGCTGTGGCTGTTCCCTAAGTCAGTTTGATTAATAGCAGTTTATGGACTGCTCCTCCAGGAATTTCTCCAAACCTTTTTTAAACCCATCTACACTAACTGCTTTAACCATAAGCTCTGGAAATGAATTTCAGAGTTTAATTGTGCATTGAGTGAAACATTTTTTTCTCCAATTTGTTTTAAATGTGCTACTTGCTAACCTCATGGAGTGTCCCCTAGTCCTTGTATTATCTGCTTGATTACCTTCTACATTTCTCTGAGTCTGATCTCAAGACCAACTTAATAAGAATTAACCTTAGTGCAATTGGCACCTACCATCACCATACAGAAGATAAGCCCATCTCTGTGCAAACTTTAGTTGTCTTGTTTCTGCAGAACTTGCTTCATTTGAAGCCCTCCATCAGGCCTTCTGATATGTCTTGGGAGCTCAATGTTGTTCTTTCCCAGCTGCTAAAAATCTCCCTTTGAGCCGGAGATGCAATCTGCGAGCCAATTAGACTATATCTAATTGGCTCGCAGATTGCATCTTCTTCTGTTATGTCCAGGTGGATCTGAATCTGGTAGCCATGTCAAGGCTTATTCTGTCTGAGCTTTGGCAGTGTCGGTGGCTCACCCCATAGAGGAGATCTTCAAGGTTGTGACATAGCAGTCCCTCCATTCTTTCACTTCTCATTACTGTTTGGACAGGGATGGCCAACACAATAGTAGATTTGGTCACTTTGTCCTCTGGAACTTGTTTGAGGTATAAAACTGACTCCTTTCCCACCTAGGGCCTGTTTTTGTTCCAGGATGCTCCTCACAGATAAGTATAAAAATGGAAAAAAGGCTTGTTGCCAACAAAAATATGATTGTGCCCCTTGGCATTTTCAATTGTTTTTCTCCTTTTTTTTGTTGAGGGAAGACTAGCTAGGGATTCCTCATGTGTGAGGAATGACATCCTGCTTGTTCTGGTAGAAAGCAGAGTTGCTTACCTGTAACAGGTGTTGTCTGAGTACATCAGAATAACAGTCCTCATGAAACCTACTCACCATAGAGCTGGTATCACTATTTTTTGTTTTAATTGCTAAATGCAAGACTGAAGGAATCCTGCATGGGCGTGTGGTATAAAGGCATATGGGGGCATGCCCAGTGAAGCAGAGTAAATGTCTAGAAACTTTGGCATACATTTTTCATGACGAGCTCTGTTGGATGATGTCATGCATTGTGAGGACTGACATTCTGCTGTCCTTGGAGAACAGGTAAGCAACTCTGCTTGTATAGGGCCCTTAGAATTCTGTAGAAAAAGGGAGACTTTCTAAACAGGCTTATATGGCAAAATGTAAAAAGTGTAATTGCTATATTAAAGTCATTTATTATTTTTATAAGGAATCAAGACACAGTAGTACACTGGAAGAAGATTCAGAAGGAGACAATGACTCAGAGGAGTTTTATTATGGAGGACAGGTACGTTTGATTATTATGTTTGAGTATTTAAAGCTAAAATTCATTGTATGCCTTCCATTAAGAAGAATTGTTGTTTGCAATATTTTGGAAGTTACAAAATTGATGTGACAAAATGTTTTGCTCATAATGTTGTCTGACGTTTCTGCAGTCACTGTGATTAGTGTAAAACACATGCTAAAGAGTGCGTGTTCTTTGGACCCTTGCCCACCACAGGGGTAGGGTTAAAACAGTTTGCTTGCATTAGTGAATTCTTCTTTACAAAATGGTATTTGTCCATCAAGTTTAAAATGGTCTGTTATCTCCCCTTTGCTTAAGAAATCCCAACTAGATCCCTCTTGTTATGAAATCATCATCTCATTGTACACTTGCCTTTTATGGCAAAAGTTTTTTAGAAAGTTGTAACTTCCCAAATTTCTAAATTTGTGGAAAGAACAGATGGTTTAGCAAATATTCAGTCTGAATTCCTACCAGGTTATAATACAGAAGGTATCCTGTTATCTTTATTGGATGATGTTACAATACCTGGATGTGGGTAAATTGGTGATGTTGTGGCAGTTAGATTTATCTAGCACCTTTTACTTGGATTTTGAAATATTATTTGGAAGATGCTGGCAGGTGGGTTTGGGGAATAAAGTTATTGAATGATTGGATCTCTTCCTTCTTACATGATAGACTTCAAATGATCCACATAAGAGAAGATTATTTCACGTTGGAGGAAGAACAATGTGGGTTGCCACAGTGATCTTATTTGCCCCCTTTACACTTTAATATTTTTATGCAGCCCCTGGCAGATTTATTTCAAGAGTTGAGAGTCATGGAATATGTGTACACTGATAATATCCAGTTTCTGGTACCAGTATATAACCCACTGAGGCACACCCCCTTTTAAAGGATGCCTCTGGCACACCCCTTTCCAGAACAAGCAACTCCTGAATCGCATCCAGAAGGTGGAAGAAACATGAGGTCTTGCATAGGTTAACCAAATGGAGTCCTTCCAGTCAGCCCCAGCCACTTCGAGGGTCTGCAAGGTCTGAGTGATCAAGGTCAGTCACTCATCTCAATGAGAGAAATGGAGAAGAGTTCTATGTGGCTCCAAATTCAAGGGAATCTCCCCTTCCACAACAAGACTTTGCTGTTCGGCCAAGCTTTCCCATAATTTCAAGTTTCTTCCACAGCTCCCACAGACTGTCCCTACCCAGGGCCCATTTTCATGTTTAATCAGCCATAGTAACTTTTCTCCCTCTCCCCTCCATTAGTCAACTTCCCTCCCCAGTCCGCTTGAAATCCCTCAAGTCCATCTCCTTCTAACTGTACACATTGTTTTTTTTCCTAGTTATGTTTTTCCAAGTTGTTCTCATCCTTGTTCATTGTAAGACATATTACTGTCATTATTTATTTGCCTGTTGGAATGTAAACCGGAGTGATAAGTAACTCTGTTACCTGAACCTCGGTATAAAAAAGTTATAAATAAATAAATAAATAAGACAGCCACTGTCATCAGCATCAGTGTCTTCTCAATCTATATGCATTTGAACCTTGAAGAGTGGTCAGGCATAGTGGCGGTCTGGGGCTGGAAAGAAGCTGAAGAGTAGTTAGGCGTAGCGGTGGTCAAATCCAGAGAGTCCGTCCAACTCATAGACGAAACAGGAACAAGGAGAACAGGAACCGGGAACCACAGGAAAACAGGAACACAATGATGAGATGATTCTAGGAGCAGCAACGAGTACTCGGAGTATGAGGAGACCTGTTGCAAAGGCAACGCTATGGAGCGAGGCCTGAGCTTTTATACACTGAAGAGTCTGAAGTCAGCATCCGGGTCCGCAGCCAGGTTCCCGCCGCGGGCCCTTTAAAAGAATCAATGGTGCGTGCGTGGCTAGGAAGGGGCGCGGCGCTGATGGCAGCGTCTCTCTCCGGGCCATGTGGAGAGGCCCGATGATCAGGGACATCTTGGCTGGCAACATTGGATAGCGTGCCAGGACCGGAGGCACTGGAGGAACCCGAGGTCGGAGCTGGTGGCCCACCACTGCCAGTGAAGAGGAGCCATGAACTGGAGTCTGTCTGAAAAGGTGAGAGGGCTGCGGAGCAGCCCTCTCACCTTTTCAGACAGACTCCACGTGTAGACCTCTCACGTGTAGGCGGCACGTGTAACAAGTTTGAACCCTGGCGAACACTATTCACCCAAGTGTGTGGTCTTATTTACATGTCCTAGGGTTGATGGCTGCCACTTTGGAAGTAGTTCCCTGGGCACGGGCGCATATGCGACCCCTTCAATGTGTGTTGCTTTCCCGATGTAACCCGTAGTCGCAGGACCATGCAATGAGGTTGCTCTTATCATTAGAGGTAACGTCTCAGTTGCATGGCTGTAACAAGCTGTTCATCTCAGGAATAGAGTTTCCTTGGAGATGCTGGTTTGGTTGATACTCATGACAAATGTGAGCCTTCTGAGCTGGGGAGCTCGCTGTTAGGAGTTGATGGTGCAAGGTCGCTGGAAAACAGAGAAGCGACAGGGGAACAACAGATTGGAATCGCTGAGCGTCTAGAAGCTCGAGCAGCCCGGATAATGTCGGACATTGTGGCAGTGGTGATTTACATCTATCATCAAGGTGGAACCAATAGTCAACAGGTGTCAAAGGAAGTAGAGGCCTCATGATGTGGGTGGAACAACATCTTCTAGGCATGTCCACCTCTCACATTGTCTGAAAGGAAAATATTCAGAGCATATTTCCTTAGCAGGAGAAACTTTGGCCAAGGAGGTTGGGAGCTGGCAGATGAAGCCTTTTGGCTCCTTGTGAACTGATGGGGCGTACCAGACCTAGACCTGTTGGGGACCTTCAAAATTGCGAATGTTCCACACTTTTTTCTGTCGCAGGTGGAACCTAAAGGTGCTAGGCATCGACACTCTCATTCAGAAGTGGACGTGAGGCACCCTGCTGTATGTGTTCTCGCCCTGCCCTCTGATGGACAGGATTGTCTGGAAGATTGCAAGTCACGCCAACACTGTCCTTTTAGTTGCACCAGATTGGACTAGAAGGCCATGATATGTAGATCTCCAGAGGCAGCTGGTGAGCAATCCCCTCAGGCTACCACCTTGGAAGGATTTGTTGTGGCAGGGACCCATCCTACATAAGGGTCTTGGCCGCTTTTGTCTTGCGGTTGGCCTTTGAATGGGATCAGTTGTTGAAGTGGGGTTATTTGCCTGTGGTGATTTATGCTGTACTCCAGGCCAGGAAATTTTATCTATTTCCCTAGCCTAGAAGAAATTTGTCGAGGCCTGGTGTTCTGAGTGAGGCTTTTCACCATTAAGGTGGATATTCCTTTACTTTTGGAATTCTTACAGGATGTAACAAGCATGGAGGGCTTTCTCTTTCTTTTCCGATGTATCTCATTTCTTGAAGGGAGTTTTAACACTTTTACCCCCATCCCCCTTGCGGCTTCTGGAGCCTCGGTGGGACCATATTTGGTCCTAGTATTCTTGGTAGGTCTGGCTTTTCAGATGCTGCATGTGCTTTCCTTATGGCTGCCTTCCTTGCAGTTAATATGTTTGATATGTTGGGTATCCAAGTGGCAGGCTCTTCTTGCATGAGCCTCTTATGTGTATGACTACAGGAGTGGTACAGCTTCAGACGATGCCCTCATCTTTGGCCAAAGTGGTTTCAGAGTCTCATTTGAATAAGTCTATTTCCCTGCCCACCTTGGACAGGAGCAGAGATGAAAGTTAATATTGTCTTTTGCGTTCCTTGGATGTCCAGCAACATTTACTGCATCTCTTAGAGGTGACTAAATCTGTTTGGTAGTCAGATTGCCTGTTTGGCTCCATGGTGGCAGTGAACAGGGAGTACTGGTGATGCAGGAAATGATAGCCCATTGGGTTAAAGAAGTCATTATGCCTGCCTATGTGGCTGCTGAGGTTTCTTTGCCGAAACAAATTAGACCACATTCCACAAGGGCTGAGGCAGTATTGTGGGTGGAACTTCGTTTGTTGTCACCCTACTATTTAGCTAGATACTTTAAACAGTTATCCAACTAACAGGCCGATACAGTACAGTGCGCTCCAGTGGAGTGCACTGTACTGTATTGGCCCAAATCTGGGCTAAATCGGCCCAAATCTGGGCTAACAGTGCGCTCCAGTGGAGCGCACTGTTAGCCCAGATTTGGACGCGCGTTTTTGACGCGCTAGCTTTACCCCTTATACAATAAGGGGTAATAGTGCATCGAAAACGCGCGTCCAACCCCCCCGAAACTAACAGCGCCCGCAACATGCAAATGCACATTGATGGGCCTATTAGTTATTCCCGCGCAATACAGAAAGTGAAATGTGCAGCCAAGCCACACATTTTACTTTCAGAAATTAACGCCTGCCCAAAGGCTGGTGTTAATTTAGGCCAGCACCAGGGAAGTGTACAGAAAAACAGAAAAAACTGCTTTTCTGTACACCCTCCGACTTAATATAATAGCGATATTAAGTCGGAGGCCCCAAAAGTAAAAAAAAAAAGTAAAAATTAAAAAAAAAAAAATTAAAAATCGGCTTGTGACCCGCAGGTCAGAAGATGGACACTCAATTATTCCGGCGTCCGATTTCTGAACCCGTGGCTGTCAGCGGGTTTGAGAACCGACGCCGGAAAAATTGAGCGTCGGCTGTCAAACCCACTGACAGCCACTGCTCCTGTCAAAAAGGAGGTGCTAGGGACACGCTAGTGTCCTTAGCGCCTCCTTTTACTTCAGGCCCTAATTTGCATAGGCCACCCTCCTGAATCGCGCACCCAGTGGCCTGTGCGCGCCCTGGGAGAGTGGGCGCTCGCCAGCCCTCCCGCGCCTTTTTCTGTATCGGCCTGTAAGTGGTGGTTGCTGAACATGCTAAATATTGTAACAGTACCACTTAGTCGTATATGTCTGAACTTATCCTGCTAAGTGGTGCTGAATATTAACCTCTTTGCTACTTAATAACTGTAGTAAAGTAATTTAGAAAATAAGGTTTTGCTGACTTGCAATTTATGTAAGTAAGAATTCCTTCTGAACAAGGGCCTGCTTGTAGTTAATGTCTTTTCTTGAGGAATGAAGTGAAGCCAGTGACAACAGATGACATTAATTAACAGGAAACACATTGTTCAAAGTGTATCATTGCTGTTATAAGCTATAAATTGTATTAGGGTATTTAAAGAGTTTTTAATATATTTTTTTAGAAATCAACCAGTAACATGGTCAAAACATTTCTGAGGGAAAAATATCCTATATTCCAGTCGGTCACTTGGCATCTTATCATTCTTTTTAACTCAAAGTAAATATTAAGAGTAGTTTAATACCATTAAATAACTGATTTACTGTATAATGTGATATCATAGCAACAACATTTTTGTATGATTTCTATCTTTCAATAAATAGTGTCACAACCTGCAAATAATCCAATGAATGAATTGAATTATTCTGCCTCTACAGCACCTATTAATGTAAAACTTTGTTTTATTTTTCTTTGGAAATTAATTTCTGTATGTGTTTGGATGACCCATTTTCACCAAAAGCTGTTTCTATTACAGAGCTAAAGTTGGTTTATGAAAGTATAGTAAAATAGGAGAAAAAAGGAGAAATTACTTTGTCACTTATGCCCTTGATTCAGCAATATTTTTCAATCAAATTTGTTTGTCCTACAGGATATACTTATGTTTTCCAGTTGAGACAATGTAATTTGATTATTGATGCCTTTTATGTTTTTGCAGTTGTACAGTAACTTGATTATTTGCAATACAGCTGGTTTATGGCTTTGATGTTCTTGTGTGAATATAAGCCATAAGTTCATTTAGTAATGGTGCACACATTTTTTTACATAATTGAATATCAAGTATAAACTGTCATTAATCTATTTAACTTGATCAGCATGCCAGTCATTCCAAAAAAGTAGAACTTTTATATTTTCTGTCCTTTTCCAGGTTAGCTATGATGGAGAGCTTCACAAACACCCACAGTTGGAAGCTGATTTGGCAGCTGTGAGAGAGATCTATGGGCCTAATGCTGTATCTCTCAGGTAAACGCTTGTTAAATAGAACTATATACTGCAGTTTTTTATTTTATTTTCCTATTGCAGTGAAATGTCCTCCTTCAACATGTATAAATGCAGTGTAGGGGACTAGATGAGAAGACAGTGGATAGTGATGGAAAAATATTCAATCACAAGGTTTATATGACAGCAGAAAAAAACTGAAATGACCCATCTTCTCTGCCCAGCAGTTTTTATGGTTGTAACTGCTGCTGTGTACAGATTACCCCCTATGCTTTTTACTTAGGGTTGTAACTGCCAATTTGTGCAGGTTATCCTCATGCCTTTCTTGGAAGCACAATACAATCATTTCAGTATGATTTAGGGTTCAACTATTGCTCCATGCAGGTTACTACAGTGATTGCTTTTCATCTTTTTGCCAGTAAGGGATCCTCTGTATTTATCCCATGTTTATGTATATTTTTGCTTTTGTCTCATCTCACCTTCTCCTACAGAAGGGCATTACATGCATCCACCACCCTTTCTCTAAAAAACAAATTTGATGATGATCCTGCATATTTTCATTTCAAACTATGGCCTAGATTTATCAAAATGCACTAAATATCACAAGTGATAGGAAAAGGGGTGTGTTTTATGGTAATAGGCTATTTATCGCAAAGTACACTATGCATAGGTATTACTGCGATAACTTTTTCACACTTTGCAGTAAGTACTACAATTGCTACCTACAACCACTTGGGGAGGGGGAGGGGGAGGGGGAGGGAGGGAGAGAGAGAGAGAGAGAGAGAGAGTTAGAGTTATAAGGCCCTCATACTAGGTAAGTATTTATACCTCTATAGGAGGCCCACCAGCTACTCGAGGTGAGGTTTAGGTACTAGTGTAGGGATTAGCGGCCAGTTTGACATGCCGAGTGCGATGTACGAACAGAACAGGGCACTCTTGTGAAGATTTGATGACCTTCGGAGTGAAAAAACTCACCCAAAGATTAGATTTGTGCAATGTTCCCTCAGCCTAGCTTGATTTTACCCAGGTAGAGAGTCCATCAAGCTAGGTTGGTGTTATGGTGTTTTCGCATACATCAAAGGCGCTTTCACATACGTTAAAGGTGCTTTTTGCATGTGAAAATGCCTTAACACATGCGAAAATGTCATATAGCACTTTGATAAATGACCCCTTATGACCTCTAGGTATACAGCTTGCTTTCCATTTGAAAAGCTTTATTTGTGCATTATTATCTTTTAGATATTTAAATGTCTGTATTATATTCTTTCTGTATCTTCTCTCCTCTAGCGTATACATGTCCAGGTCCTAAAGTCTCATCTCATATGACTTTTGGTGGAGATCCCACACCATTTTTGATGCCTTTCTCTGGACTGCCTCTTGTCTACCTCTGTCTTTTTTGATATATGGCCTTCAGAATTGAACACAGTATTTTAAGTGCGGCTTCACCAGTGACCTGTACAGGGGCATTGTCACTTCCTTTTTCCTACTGGTTATACCTCTTTGTGCATCCCAGCATCACTCTGGCTCTAGTCATTGCCATTTTACTCTGTTTCATCATCTTGAGATATGTTTCCTCATATGTGCACTTCAGCATCTTACCCCTCCTCCTGCCTGAGTACAGCACCCTTGGATTTCTGCACTTTTTGCATTCAGTCTTAATTGCCAAGCCCTTGAGCACTCCTCAAACTTTCCTAGGTCATTTGCATTCTGTCTACTCCCTCAGATGTGACCACTCATTTGCCTGCATTGGAAATAACTATAAAGGAATACAGGAGGGGGGACAATTATCTTCCCCACCTACATTTTTTATGAAGGAAGAATGCCCTCCTTCCATACACATACATGAACTTATTTTGGAGTATAGTTATAGCCATGGCCTACACCCATACAAGTGCAGAAAGACAGTACAGGAAACACGGCTGTGGAAAGAAACTCCTCTTTTTAATAGCTATCCTGCTCCTCTTCCCTCCATCTATGTCTATTTCTCTCTGCATTTCTCTTTCTCTCTATATATGTGTGTTATGTATAATATTCTGATGTCATTTCCGGCTGGGCTCAGCCGGCTGGGCTCAGCTTTTTGTTTGGTAGTTAAATGCCAATTGATATTTGGGCCAATTGAAAAATTGGCCCAAATATCACACTGAAATGTAAATTAAGTATTTGCTATGAATTTTTTATTTTTATGTTCCTGGGGGTACACGGGACATCTCAAACTCTTTCAAGGGGCACAATAGTAGATGTTAACTGTGCTAGGGTCTTTGCAACATTGTCTGAGAATTAATATATAGTATTTCTCTGATGGTACAGTTATAATCTTGCATCTGTTATCTATACTCTAGACCACGACCAAAACCTCACCTTGAGTTACTAGCTGACCCTCCTATAGTGGGCTCTCTCTCCTTCTCTACTCTGCTCTACTCCACTCTACTCTATTCTATTCTACTCTACTCCACTCCACGCCTCTCCTCTCCTCTCCTCTCTCTGTTCCCCTCCCCAAAAATGCCCAAAATGGAATTTGCAATATTTATCGCATATCACACAGCTTAACGCCAGGAAAAAAGGGGTAGTTATTTCCAGGATTAAAAGTGTGCGATAATGCCCCTCATTTTCATTAATCCCACTCAAACCCCTCCCCAATCCCGTCCCTTTGAATAAATTTGCCAAATTTACATTCACGCTGTGTGCTGTGATAACTATCACGTGCATTATGGTGTTATCATGGTTATTAACACCATAACGTATTTTGATGAATGATCCTATTTATTTATTAACAGACCCTACTCTTTCCATGATTTCTCTCAAATAGTTTTAGTTTATCAAAATCCCAGAATTGCTCACAGAGTCTGTTTTTTGGAAAAAGGCTTGATACTGCCGACTTTGATCACTTGGCAAGCAGGTATATTATCCAGATATTCAGAGGAATCAACCCAGGTATAGTTATTTGGATAAAGTAGGCTTGCTATTTGTGTGGACTAAATTATATACACATATTTTTCTGGATAATGCTCAATATGGTGCTATTAAGTTAAATATGCTAGCCCACCCTAACTATTCCTCCAGCTCCACCCTTTTTTGTTTGAGTCCTCACAGTTAAAGTTCCCCATAAATATTTTGAATATGGATCTCTCTGTTAATAAGTCTCCTAATAAAACAGGATTTTGGGATCCAAGATGGCCGTGGCAGAGCAGTTCGCGTGAGCTCCATATGTTTCTTTCCTTATTGAGCTGCGTTTGTGCAGGTTATCCTCATGCCTTTCTTGGAAGCACAATACAATCATTTCAGTATGATTTAGGGTTCAACTATTGCTCCATGCAGGTTACTACAGTGATTGCTTTTCATCTTTTTGCCAGTAAGGGATCCTCTGTATTTATCCCATGTTTATGTATATTTTTGCTTTTGTCTCATCTCACCTTCTCCTACAGAAGGGCATTACATGCATCCACCACCCTTTCTCTAAAAAACAAATTTGATGATGATCCTGCATATTTTCATTTCAAACTATGGCCTAGATTTATCAAAATGCACTAAATATCACAAGTGATAGGAAAAGGGGTGTGTTTTATGGTAATAGGCTATTTATCGCAAAGTACACTATGCATAGGTATTACTGCGATAACTTTTTCACACTTTGCAGTAAGTACTACAATTGCTACCTACAACCACTTGGGGAGGGGAAGGGGGAGGGGGAGGGGGAGGGAGGGAGGGAGGGAGGGAGGGAGAGAGAGAGAGAGAGAGAGAGTTATAAGGCCCTCATACTAGGTAAGTATTTATACCTCTATAGGAGGCCCACCAGCTACTCGAGGTGAGGTTTAGGTACTAGTGTAGGGATTAGCGGCCAGTTTGACATGCCGAGTGCGATGTACGAACAGAACAGGGCACTCTTGTGAAGATTTGATGACCTTCGGAGTGAAAAAACTCACCCAAAGATTAGATTTGTGCAATGTTCCCTCAGCCTAGCTTGATTTTACCCAGGTAGAGAGTCCATCAAGCTAGGTTGGTGTTATGGTGTTTTCGCATACATCAAAGGCGCTTTCACATACGTTAAAGGTGCTTTTTGCATGTGAAAATGCCTTAACACATGCGAAAATGTCATATAGCACTTTGATAAATGACCCCTTATGACCTCTAGGTATACAGCTTGCTTTCCATTTGAAAAGCTTTATTTGTGCATTATTATCTTTTAGATATTTAAATGTCTGTATTATATTCTTTCTGTATCTTCTCTCCTCTAGCGTATACATGTCCAGGTCCTAAAGTCTCATCTCATATGACTTTTGGTGGAGATCCCACACCATTTTTGATGCCTTTCTCTGGACTGCCTCTTGTCTACCTCTGTCTTTTTTGATATATGGCCTTCAGAATTGAACACAGTATTTTAAGTGCGGCTTCACCAGTGACCTGTACAGGGGCATTGTCACTTCCTTTTTCCTACTGGTTATACCTCTTTGTGCATCCCAGCATCACTCTGGCTCTAGTCATTGCCATTTTACTCTGTTTCATCATCTTGAGATATGTTTCCTCATATGTGCACTTCAGCATCTTACCCCTCCTCCTGCCTGAGTACAGCACCCTTGGATTTCTGCACTTTTTGCATTCAGTCTTAATTGCCAAGCCCTTGAGCACTCCTCAAACTTTCCTAGGTCATTTGCATTCTGTCTACTCCCTCAGATGTGACCACTCATTTGCCTGCATTGGAAATAACTATAAAGGAATACAGGAGGGGGGACAATTATCTTCCCCACCTACATTTTTTATGAAGGAAGAATGCCCTCCTTCCATACACATACATGAACTTATTTTGGAGTATAGTTATAGCCATGGCCTACACCCATACAAGTGCAGAAAGACAGTACAGGAAACACGGCTGTGGAAAGAAACTCCTCTTTTTAATAGCTATCCTGCTCCTCTTCCCTCCATCTATGTCTATTTCTCTCTGCATTTCTCTTTCTCTCTATATATGTGTGTTATGTATAATATTCTGATGTCATTTCCGGCTGGGCTCAGCCGGCTGGGCTCAGCTTTTTGTTTGGTAGTTAAATGCCAATTGATATTTGGGCCAATTGAAAAATTGGCCCAAATATCACACTGAAATGTAAATTAAGTATTTGCTATGAATTTTTTATTTTTATGTTCCTGGGGGTACACGGGACATCTCAAACTCTTTCAAGGGGCACAATAGTAGATGTTAACTGTGCTAGGGTCTTTGCAACATTGTCTGAGAATTAATATATAGTATTTCTCTGATGGTACAGTTATAATCTTGCATCTGTTATCTATACTCTAGACCACGACCAAAACCTCACCTTGAGTTACTAGCTGACCCTCCTATAGTGGGCTCTCTCTCCTTCTCTACTCTGCTCTACTCCACTCTACTCTATTCTATTCTACTCTACTCCACTCCACGCCTCTCCTCTCCTCTCCTCTCTCTGTTCCCCTCCCCAAAAATGCCCAAAATGGAATTTGCAATATTTATCGCATATCACACAGCTTAACGCCAGGAAAAAAGGGGTAGTTATTTCCAGGATTAAAAGTGTGCGATAATGCCCCTCATTTTCATTAATCCCACTCAAACCCCTCCCCAATCCCGTCCCTTTGAATAAATTTGCCAAATTTACATTCACGCTGTGTGCTGTGATAACTATCACGTGCATTATGGTGTTATCATGGTTATTAACACCATAACGTATTTTGATGAATGATCCTATTTATTTATTAACAGACCCTACTCTTTCCATGATTTCTCTCAAATAGTTTTAGTTTATCAAAATCCCAGAATTGCTCACAGAGTCTGTTTTTTGGAAAAAGGCTTGATACTGCCGACTTTGATCACTTGGCAAGCAGGTATATTATCCAGATATTCAGAGGAATCAACCCAGGTATAGTTATTTGGATAAAGTAGGCTTGCTATTTGTGTGGACTAAATTATATACACATATTTTTCTGGATAATGCTCAATATGGTGCTATTAAGTTAAATATGCTAGCCCACCCTAACTATTCCTCCAGCTCCACCCTTTTTTGTTTGAGTCCTCACAGTTAAAGTTCCCCATAAATATTTTGAATATGGATCTCTCTGTTAATAAGTCTCCTAATAAAACAGGATTTTGGGATCCAAGATGGCCGTGGCAGAGCAGTTCGCGTGAGCTCCATATGTTTCTTTCCTTATTGAGCTGCGTTTGCCTGTCTTTAATGCTGGATACTGCTTGAAAACTCAGGGCAAAGGAGATAACTTACCCTGCAGTTTCTTCTGACTGCTCTGTTTCTGGTCCAATGGACACTCACATCGTATGCAGGACCCGATCGGGAGTGTTGTCCTTGGAGGAGGAGACTGGAGAGGCTTTGCTGGCTTCCCCTCCGGACCTGTCAACTTCTCTCTCCCCGATTGTGAGGGTTCCTCCGGCGAACCTGGCTGCCTTCAGGAACCTGGATATGCTGTTGGGAGGGGTAGTTGCCGATGTTGCTGATGCCCCACGATCCCGTACAGGGCCAGACCATTCAGAGAGCAATGAAGGAGATGCCAGTGGAGGCCCCTATGTGGGCTGTTCCGGCTCATCGATGGAGGGAACTATTCAGATCCAGGCTGAAGCTGCCTCCACCCTAGATACAAGACCTTTGTGTAGATTTTCACAGCCTACCCTGGTAAGACCCAATTTAATAATGCTTGATTCTGTATGGGAGGCGATAGAAAATCTTGGAATCTCAATTTTCCTGCAGCTGAATCCTGTTGTGGACAGAATTAATGTAAATGAAACTAGTTAATCTCTTGGAAAAGTCGAGGGACTATCTTCAAAAGGGAATTGGTTAAACAAGAGATACAAGGTTTGAATCCTACCCAGGATTTACCTATAAAAGAAACCAGCTTTTGCATAATAAACTTGAGAATTTGGAAAATGTAAATCGTGGAAAAAATCCCCGTTTTATAAATTTTCCTAAAATCCCACACACGTCTGCTAAAGATATGTTTAGGAAATATGGAAATTCTGAAGGTTCCAGAGACAGTGATACCTTCATTATCTAAATTGTATTATATACCTCCTTTCAAGAGGCAAGAAAATCAGGCAGGTTCCCAGGGTATGGATTCCCTAATTCCAAACATGGATATATCTCTGCTCCTGGAAACATCGGATAGTGCTCTTGTGGAAGCGGCCATGATGGTGGTCACCTTTGCCTTTGGGTCCTGAGATTATTCTTCAGGCATCGTTCTGAGCCTTTTCTTCACTTTAAAATTAGGGTTTACCCTGATGTTTCCAGACTAACACAGAAGAGGAGGCAACAATTTTTATTGACGCGACCCAGAGTTACACAGATTTTTTGTCCTGAAATATAAGTATCTTCTAAGATATAAGGATCTTTCCTATGTATTTCCTACTCCTTTTCAATTAGCCTTTTTTCTTAGTGATAAACCGATCTTGCAGCCTGGGGGTGGGTGGCAGGAGTTAGCTCAGCCTGTTCCTCCTTTAGATGGATGAAGACCCTTAAATTGAACAGCCCGCTATATTAGCATTGCTTTTTCTTTTTCCTTATTCCCTCTTTGGGGGTTTCTTTGAAATTATGATATTGAATCCCCTATTGTGGACTTATGGAATTGAAGAATGATTGTATTCCTCATGTTTCTATTGTTATTTGTATGCTTTTCTTTTTCTGTCCAAGATTGTTTTCTTGAAAATTTCATACATTAAATAATAATAATAATAATAACACAAAACAGGAATTTCAAATTCTCTGTGTTGCTTTTTAGTTTCCAGTTAATATTTTCTTAGTTTACTATTTATGATAAATATTATCAGCATTATTGCTAGACAGTGAGAATGGACTAGACTGTTGCATTTGTCTACTGTGTTTTCCTGAGTTGATCAGGAAAATAGGATAATCATTGTCCAGTGATTTCAATTAATTGTCTCATATATGCCAAGGAAAGCATACTTATTTGTGGGTTAATCTGACAAATTATGGGCCCGATTAGCTAAGACATTTTTTCCATTCAGTGTCTGAGTGGAAAATGCTTAGGGGCAGATTTTAAAAGCCCAGCGCGCGTAAATCCAGCCGGATTTATGCGCGCTTATGTTGCATAGGCCACCGACGCACGCAAAGCCCCGGGATGAGCGTAAGTCCCGGGGCTTTGCTTGGGGGGCGTGTCGGGGGCATGTCGGGGGCGGCGCGGCATTCGGGGGCGTTCCGGGGGCATGGCCGAGGCCTCCAAACCAGCCTATGTGCCGGGGAATGGCGCGCCGGCAGCCCGCAGGCACGCGCAAGGTAGGGGGGGATTTAGTTAGGGCTGGGGGGTGGGTTAGGTAGGGGAAGGGAGGGGAAGGTAGGGGGGCCAGAAAAAAAAGTTACCTCCGAGGCCGCTCCGATTTCGGAGCGCCTTGGAGGGAACGGAGGCAGGCTGCTCGGCTCGGCGCGTGCAGGTTGCACAATTGTGCACCCCCCTGCGCGCGCCCACCCTGGATTTTATAACAATAATTTAAACATTTTCTCAAGACCATACGCCAATAAGAGTGAACAGACTTTTTATATGCTGGACTGCAGAAGAGGGGCAGATTTTAAAACCTGCGCGCGGGCGCAGATTTGTTCGTGCAACCCGACGCGAAGAAATCTATGCCAGATTTTATAACATGAGCGCGCAGCCGCGCGCATATTATAAAATCCAGGGTCGGCGTGCGCAAGGGGGTGCACAATTGTGTAACTTGCGCGTGCCGAGCCGCTCAGCCTGCCTCCATTTCCTCCGAGGCCGCTCCGAAATCGGAGCGGCCTCGGAGGGAACTTTCCTTCCGCCCCCCCTACCTTCCCCTCCCTTCCCCTCCCTAACCCCCCCAGCCCTACCTAGAACCCCCCCATACCTTTGTTGAAGAAGAGGTAGGTGTAACTTACGTGCGCTGGCCGATGGCCGGCCCGCGATCCTGGGCACAGCGGCAAATGGCCGCTGTGTCTGGAAGGTCAGGCCTCGCCCCCGCCCTGCCCCGGACTGCCCACTCCCCGCCCCTTTTTGCAAGCCCCGGGACATAAGCGCGTCCCGGGGCTTGCGTGCGCCGCCGAGTCTATGCAAGATAAGCTCGGTGCGCGCAGGGGCAACTTTTCAGGGTTACGCGCGTATCGTATGCGCGTAACCCTTTGAAAATCTGCCCCTTGATGTTCTAATTCGAGAAAATAGTCTTAGAGAATGTCTTCACAGCTATTCAACCCAGTCAAATAGGGTTTCCATCTGGATTTCTGATTGCATTTCTTATTGTTATACTCGGGGCAACAACTTCAATGCAAGGTGAAAACCCATCAAGTCAGGGCTATGGCAACTTCCTTATCCCATTTTCACTCTGCGTCCATAGAAGATATTTACAAAGATGGCACCTGGTCTTCTGTCCACACATTCACTAATCATTACTGCCTTGATAATGCTTCATGTCAAGACAGCAGTTTTGGCCAAGCAGATCTCAAAAGCTTGTTTAAATCCTTCAACTTTCTTGCCAACCAAACATAGGTTGCATGATATTCACTAATTAGTAAGAACATAATAAATATTGGGAGGGTGCACTTGTGTGGTTGTTTACTGTCCTACTTGTCCATGGAGAATGCAAAGTTGCATTTCTATAACAGGTATTCTCCATGGACAGCAGGATATGATTAATTTGCTTCTGGGATGGAGAATTTTTGTGGTGGTGTCTATGTAGGAATATCCTTGCATTCTCGGGAAAACTACCTTGAGTTTTCTAAGCTCTGGGAGAGCTGTTCCTCCTTAACTCCATCTAATGATGTCACCCAATTATGTGGCTGAGTTGTCTTGCTGTCCATAGAGAACACTTGTTACAGGTAAGCAACTGTGCTTTAAGAGAAGTGTATGAATTGTGTTCTCTTTAATTAAGCTGTGTTAGACCTACCCACAGAAATATCAAACCTGTGTATATATAACGTTTTGGAGGAAAAGTTGACTTGGTGGCAACAGTGACATATTGTACGGCAAGCATCATGGTATGAAAAACATTAATATTTTTGTAGTTCTAGGCATGTGGTGTTAAGTCTGGAGACTATCGGCTATAAACATTCATATTAATATAATAGATGATGGAAATTAAAAAAAACCAGTTAGGCCATCCCTGCCTACTTATTTCTCACCACATGTTAAAGTCATTCAGTTTTAGTAAACTGGTATAACCTACTTTGATATAAATCAATAGTTTGTTTTAGGATAGTACTATTTAGATTTATGTTTTACATATAATCCTACATAGAGTAACAACTTTTCTCTTTTTTAGGGAATATGGAGCAATTGATGATGTTGATATTGATCTGCATATTGATGTTAGCTTTCTTGATGTAAGTAATATGATTGTTTAATAAACTTTTAAGCTTTTTAAATAATGTACAGAGCAAAGTGCTTATAAATGCTGTATGAAATGTTCCATTTGTACTTTGTGAGATGTCAATATTATAATTGCTGTTGAACGTATTCAGCTTTCTGAAATTTGGCAAAATCCCCAGGAATTGAAATTGGACCTTATATTGTAGAACTGTAATTATCACTAGAGCTAATTTCTGACAAATAAACTTGCAATAGTCATTTTTGTGCATATTTTGCATATTTCACTTGTTTGCATTTACTGTGCAGACTGTACAAAGCCTCAGAACTCATCTAGTTTAAAGGAGAACTGCCTTTTATAGAGGTTAGACTCATCCTAATTGTCAGAGAATATTTAGTTATTTATTTAAAAGTGATTATATACCACCTTTACAACACATGTTGATCAAAACAGTTTACAACTGCTAATATACATAATTAAAATAACATAAAATTGACACACTATAAAACAAAAAAATTAAAGGAAAAGGGCTTACAAACTTGGTCTAGTGCCATAAGAATCTGGTGGTAGAGATGTATGTATAAATCTGTGCTATCCGATTAAAGCTGTTTTTCATAATTCTAAGATTTTTTTACATTTGATTGAATTATACAGTCTAACTCATATAGGGCCTCATTTTCCAATATCGCTAATAAGCATGTGTATCACGAGTTGCACTATCACCTATGTGAAAGGCTGTTATCGCAATTTGCACTATTAGCCCAATTTGGGCTACATTGCTGGTATATCGTGGTTCACGATGTCTCGTGACAGGCCTGTTTCAGAGAGAGAGAGAGAGAGAGAGCTTTTGTTACTTGCTCAGTCTTCTGAAAGATACAATGCTAGAGCAAAGAGTACTAGTAGTGGGATATTTGCTGCTTCAGCCTATACAACAACAACAACAGGCAAGGGATAATCCAACGCCTCCTAGGGAAGTACCCACACTGGACCCAGAGCTGCAAGCCCAGTGGAGCACACTGGCCCACATCAGGTCTTGCCATGCAGGAGGGCACTGAGGGAGCACATTTGTTATCCATACAACACATTGTTGGGGATGCCAGAGAACCACGTAGTTATGAGGTATTGCCTGAGCTCTCAGGCTATCAGGGAATTATATTAAGAACTAAGAGGGGATCTGGATCTGGTCACAGAAAGGTCCTGCGCTATACCAGGCCTCACCAAACTACTGTGTGCCCTGGATTTTATGTCATCTGGCTCCTTCTAAACAGCAGTCGGGGTCATTGGGAGAATGTCCCAAAGTCTTTTTCCCACTGTCTGGGCCAGGCATAACAGCTGTACCTAGCCACATTAATCAGACTTGAAGAGAGACTTTTATGCCATTGCCACCTTCAAATAGTCTGAGAGCTATTGACTGCACTCACATAGCCATCATCTCAGCCCATGGCAGGGAGGAGATCTACTGCAACAGAAAGCTCTTCCACTCCATCAAATAGTGCAAATAGTGCAAGAGGTCAGTGACGCTTGACTGTGCATCCTGAACATGGTCACCAGGTACCCAAGAGCTGTGCATGATATACTTAGGAAATCTGCCCTGTTTGAAGACCGCCTCCATGGAGACGGTTGGCTCATAAGTAAGATCAGGGTTTCTTTCTGTAGTCCCTCTCCAGCTAGGTGTTTACAGCAAACGGCAGTGACAAGGGGGGCTGACAGAAATATGACTGCATTGGTTACATGACAAGTTGATTGCACAGTTAGGTAAACAAGCCATCCTGCCAGGGCCTAGTTTTTTCTCTCCATGCTATAGAGGCTTACTATTGCTATGTGTTTCTACAAAGCACTTTCTACTAAGGTCAGTGTGTGACCGAGCACTGCAAACTTTCAACTGATCAGCATAAAACAAGGGGCAGTTGAAATCTTCTCTCTTGGAGATGTTGAAAAGTTACTTGTCTACCCAAACCTTTATGGGTGCACAGTGCAGAGACTCCCTGATAGTGCTCTGTCAGCGCTTGGCTAACGGTGCCCATATTGGTATCTTGTCTGCAACGCTTTGTCTCTGACAACCAGGATGTCAGCCATAGTTTGTCTTCACCATCACAGGGGTATATGGATTCAGTGGAAGCTGTGGAAGTAGCCTTTTCGGACAATCCTTTTCAATGTGTCTGACAAACATGCATCTCTGGAGGACATGCTGAACAGCCAGGGACATGAACAGTCATACCACAAGGTTTTCTAGTGGCAGCTGTGATGTACAACTTTAGTGTTACAGGCGTGCTAGAACCGGGTAGAGATTGCTTGCTTTTGAGTGACATGTACACATTTTGTATGTACCCCAGAATCATGTTTCCAATCATGAAGATCGGACACAACATAACAAAGTGCAATAGCATACATATATAAGCGGATTTTAAAAGCCCTGTGTATCTTGCTCCATCATGCGCCACACAGATTTTAAGAGGCGCCCGAGTAAACACATATTTCCTGGTACACCCACAAATCAGGAAATAAAAAAGGTGCGGTGCATGGTCAGAGTCTGGGTGGGGCATGGGTAGGACATGGGCATTCCAGGTCTGTAATCTGAAATATGCATGTATTTATGCACACAAGTGTGCGCTGGGGTCCTCTATTGTATAACTTTACTTCTGCTATGGATGGCATGTAAATTTTAAAATAAAAAAAAGTCAAAGCTAGTCAGCAGGATTTGAAGAGTCGGGACTAATAGGATAAAAGGGAGAAAGGTTAATTAGGGGGGTTAGGAAGTCCTAGCCTTTTTCTGGGTGAACTGAGAATGGACTGGGGAAACTGGTAATTAAGTCAACATGCGTATCTAATAAAATCCTCCACTTAAGCGATAGAGCTGGCATTTGCATGCACAAGCATACATCCACACAAAATTGTGTGCACAAGTACACGCATACAGATGATTTTATATTATATGTGCATATACGCACACATGGTATAAAATGGTCACGTCCATTCATGCGAGCCAGCATACACGCGTCCATGAGTGCCCATGCAGCTGTTTAAAAGTTACCGTCATAGTGTTCCCGTAAAACGCCACATGGACTAAGGGTTTAGAACTAGTTTTTTATGCCTCATATCTAGTTAGAGCATGGCTTGTAGTGCTGTGGGTTGGCAGTGAGATAAGTCACGGGGAAGTGAGTGATGAGGCCGTTCTCTCTTTGGCACAGGAGATTCTGGCTGTGGTTGCAGGACCTGGCTTCTCATGCCCATTGCTCTTCCAAACATGCAAACAGAGAGGAGGTACAAGAGGCCTTATGTTCTATCCACTGTGTCATAGAATGCACCTTTGGACTTCTCAAAAGTAGATTTTGCTGTTTAGACAAAATGGGGGAGGGGAGCTTTAATGTATGCCTCACCCAGAGTCGTTGACATAGTGCTGCTCTGCTGTGTATTCTGCAATCTGGCTCTATGGTATGGCACCCCAGTAGACATTGTTCCAGATCTACCTGAGTATCCCCGTGTTCCCCTGAAGAAGCCGAAGAGAACACACAGACTGGCAGCTAGCTTTGGCAAAGTGTTATATAATGCTACTTTGCCTGATAGTCATCATCTAGTCCTTCCCCTTCCATGGAAGAGAGCCCAGCAGAGTGGCTTGTGCTGGTCTCATCTCTATCTTTCTTTTGCTCACAGGTCCTCTGTCTGGGTCAGTGTGTAACAGAAACCACTTATGCCTAGTTAGCAACATCATGATAATGGAGCAGTAGGTGCAATAGACAGTAGTAGACAAAGAAGACACAAAATAAACCTAACACCAAAGAGATACGGCTGTCCTAATATATGCAGGTTGTAGGAACATATCGACAAATTTGGCCAATGGTTCCAGGATGGAACCATTGGCAGAAACGATGGGTCGGCATGGGGATCTCTGTAAAGTTTTATGGATTTTGGGGACTCCATAAATCACTGGTGTACGAGGAAAAGAGACGTTTAAGTAATTGTATTCTTTAATTTATTTTATTTATTTACGATTTTTATATACCGATGTTCATTTCAAAAAGAGATATCACATCGGTTTACAATAAGGTACAATAGGCAATTCACTATCCCCTAAAAGGGCTTACAATCTAAAATTTTTGTACCTGAGGCTACGAGATTACAAAAATAAAATCATCAAAATCAAAGTTCTTAACAATTAAGCAAAAGGTATAACAAGGAGCATATTAAACAAATAACACAAAGGGTGCACAAAGGGGAGTGCCCCTTTGTCGCACCCCTTCGGCGCGCGGCACCTGCTGGCTTGGCGCCTTTCAAACTGCCCGGATCCGTTTGCGATGATGTCAGGGGAGGGGGCAGATCTCAGAATCATGGCTTTCCCCACAGAAATCTCTCCTCAGTTTCAAAGGCAGTTTTTTCAATTTTTTTTTTGTCTTTTTACCTTGGATGTTAGCTGTTACAAGGTGATCAGCACTGGTGGGTAGCCCTCCCCATCACAAGCGCCTGCTGGCTTGGCGCCTTTCAAACTTCCCGGATCCGTTTGTGATGATGTCAGGGGAGGGGGCGGGTCTCAGAATCATGGCTTTCCCCACAGAAATCTCTCCTCAGTTTCAAAGGCAGTTTTTTCAAATTTTTTTTTGTCTTTTTACCTTGGATGTTAGCTGTTACAAGGTGATCAGCACTGGTGGGTAGCCCTCCCCATCACAAGTGCCTGCTGGCTTGGCGCCTTTCAAACTGCCCAGATCAGTTTGCAATGATGTCAGGGGAGGGGGAGGGTCTCAGAATCATGGCTTTCCCCACAGAAATCTCTTCTCAGTTTTAATGGTTAGAAAGTCTTTTATTTGTGCGTCTTGAAGAAATTTTTGAATCTTCAAATGTAGTTCTGAAGTAGGTTCGGATTGCAAAGGCTTGTAATATGTTTGGTCCCCTAGTTGACAGAGGATCTCCGTGCGATAATCACTGCAATTCATAATGACTGTAGCTCCCCCTTTATCTGCCGGCTTGATAACAATCTCTGTGTTTTTCGCTAATGATTTCAATGCTTGGTTTTCTGCTGTAGATAGATTGTAAAACGTGTGGTATGGTCTAGACTCAATCTAGGCAACTTCCTGTAAGACCAATGTCTGGAAGGCTTTAATCTGTTCATCAACAATCTCCGGAGGAATCCAATGAGACTTCAATTTCACAATTTATGTATCTTGGGGAGCTTCAGGAAAATGTGGAAAAAAAGTGTTTGATCATTAAAAGCCAAAAAACCCTATATAATGATATGCAACATGCAAATGAATTATGTTTATTAGTGGGAAGAAAAGATAGCCCACGATTTAAAAACTCGTTCTTCATTTGCCGTCAGATTGTGACTGGACAGGTTAATTATCGATGACTGCTTATGTTTTGAGAGCTAGTGAAGGGTTTGTGCCATTGGGATTCCTCTTCGTTGGCTGCTTGCTGATTTGTTTTTCTGCCATGGGATCGAGGTGGACGGGAGGAATAATGACATCTGTCTAAAAAAGATTGCCGTTGTGGACGAGGGTCTTGTTGTTTATCAGATCCGCTTGACGAGTCGTCTGATGTGGCAAATGTCACTTTTTTAGGTTTGGGAGTGCTGTCTTCTTTTTTATTAAGCCACGTGTATACACACTGGCATTAGCATAATCTGTCTTATCTCTTTTAAATGTAGCTATTTTGTTCCATTTAATATCTGCTTTGAATTTATCAATGGATTGTTGTAAATCTTCCATAGAATTTTGAACAATTTCGATCTCTGTGTTGGCTTTGTATTCATCCTCAATAACCACTATTTCGGCTTTTATTTCTTCTGTGCCAACTTTGGTATATTCAATGATAAGAAGCATGAGGTCCAGGGAGCATTTGTTTAAAATTGCTGCCCATTTAGAGTGAAAATTGCGTCTTTCTGTAAACATAAGAGGTGCCTTATTAATACGTAAGCCGCGGGGTATAATTTGTTGCTTGACGTATTTAATCATGGTGATATCATGTAGTTCTGCTCTGGTGTTTCTTTTATGAAGATTGACTAAATCTGCTAATAAATCAGATGATGGCGCTATTATTGTGGAATTTGAGAATAATGATGCTTCTTGTGCTATGAGCACAACGTGTTCGGTAGAGGCGGCCATGTTAACTTGGGATAATTAGTGAAACAATCAAAATAAATACCCAAAGATAGCAAGAAAAATCGAACTGAACAAGTTGATATAAATTCTGCTATTATATGAAGCTCTTATCCAATCTCTTAATAAAGGTATAATGCGACCATCATATAATGTCACAGTGTGCTTGCGGCTTATATGTGAACATGGGGAGAACAAAATATGGAGAATGCCAAAAATGGGAAACGACGTTGGAAAACCCACGGCCATTTTGTTAAGATGCCAAATATGGAAAATTATGTTAGTAAGCCTGCGGCCATTTTTTAAAAAGGCAAATATGGGAAATGACGTTGGTGTGCCAGCAGCCATTTTTAAAAGGCTTCTCATATGAAGGAATACCATTCCACTTTACTATAAGTGACCACCCCAATGAACTGATAGCTGTATATATAATGAGTGCTATACATGGCGACCCTCCATATGCTACAATAAGTGCCTCCCTTCCAAATTGCTGACCGCTGTGCAGGTATACTATTTTAGACTTGTCCAGACTACCTAGACTTACTTCTATTCTGAGAATTATACCCAAGTGCCAACCAGGGAGGATACAAGAGTTATGACAACACTTGGGAAATTTCAAACAACATTCATGGCAGATAAAGACTAAAAGGCCTATCTATTCTAATCAAATAAGCTTTAGAAGCATTGTCATTCAGAATTTTCATGTATGCCTCGCACACAGCCTGAATATTCAAGGAGTAGAAGTACTATTGTAGTATGCCACTTCTTTATTAGATGGAAAGTCGAGAGAAACATGGGTGTAGTCAGTTACCCCATCACATTTAGCATACCAGTGTATCAAAAAAAGCATGTTTCATCTCTTAAACTTGTGCCTTCTAGTAGTCCCTGACCTGTTCCAATGTGGTACTTGGTTGAAATGTCTGGGAAAGGATGACTGGTCCATTCCGCTACTTATACCCACTGTATTTTAGAACTGATTAGAAATTGTAAGTCACTGAGTAGCTTTACCAATCCAGGTATGGCATACCCACAAGCTGTGAAAGGATCAATATCACTCCAAATAAGAACAAAATCGCCCTAGAGCTCAACCTGTATCTGCGTACCACATCCGTCTCTGATAATCCCTGCAGTGTTGTCCTTGTTCAAAATGTATGCTACGTACAGGACCTCCTGATGATTGTTTGAGCCAGGTGATCAATCCTTTTTCTTCCTCCTTTCTTCTTCATTGCCTCATCTTCATCTTCACTTTCTCTTTCTTCCCTAGTTCTAATTCTAGCCCCAACACAAGAAAGGTAGGTGAGCAACATGAAGAATCACAAGTAAATCATTTTGGTACAACAGAGAAGCTGACATAACAACCCACACTAACACTAGCCATCAGAAATGTGAGTTAACTTTACTACACATGTGATCAGGAGTTAAAAAACTTGTGTTAAGCCATCAGGGCTTTAACACACTTCCCTGCACTGGCAGGCCGAAAACAGTACAGTGCGCTTGGTCGAGCACACTGTTTAATCACCTGTTTGGACATGCGTTTTCGATGTGCTACTATTACCTCTTATACTGTAAGGGGTAACAGCGCGTGGAAAATGTGCTACCAAACCCCCAAAATTAATAGCGCTCATCACATGCAGAAGCATGTTGATGAGCCTATAAGTTATTCGCCTGGAATACTGAAAGTAAAATATGCGGCCAACTGCTTTTCTGTACACCCTCCGACTTAATATCATAGCGATATTAAGTCGAAGGCACCAAAAATGGACGCCAGTTTTGCTGGCGTCCATTTTCCGAACCCGTGGCTGTCAGCGGGTTCGATAACCGATGCCAGTAAAATTGTGTCGGTTGTCGGACCCGCTGACAGCCTCCTTATTAGCGCGCGGCCTTCTTTGAATACAAAATTGCGCGATTAGGAGAAGTGCCTGGGCGTGCATCGGGAGAGCGGGCGCTCGACTCGGAGCGCTGGCTCTCCCACACCTCTTAGTGCATCGGCCTGTGGGAGTAATAGCGAATTCCTTCACTAACATTGGATTTACATGCAAGTGTACTAAAATGTGCATACACATTTTGATTTGCAAAACTCCTTGTTAAATGAGGGATAAAGTTGTGCCCACAGTTTTGCCATGTTGGTGCTATAGATCTACCTTCTTCATAGGGATCTGTTGTCATAATCAGGCTGGCCTCAGCCAGAATATTCAGAAACTAGCTCCTCTCTGGATCTTTTCTCCTGTTTCATATTCATTAATAACTCTGTGGGGTTCCTTCAGCTTATTACACAGACTCAACCTAATGTACTACAAACTGCCTGATTTTATTGATTAATATTGCTTCTCTCTGTTCTTCCTGTTCATTATGTATTGATTTCCTTACATATAAGCCCTTTTTTTAGTTATACACTTGCTTAATGATCCCTGTTTTTAGTCCCTAACCTATTAAACTTTTTATTTGTCTTATTTTTCCCTCCTTCCTCCTCTTTGTCTTGGGTAGTAAACTTTTATAATTTAAACCAGATTTATTAAGTAGTAATTTGCATTAGTTTCTAAATTATGTTTCTCATAGAGTTAAATTAGGCATTTGGTTTATGACAACCATTTATATTGCAGTTTAAAACCCATCCTGGCATATAATGTCATTGGTACACTGTGTTTTGAATTTGTAGTCTCTAACCATATTTGTGTGGTTGAACAGCTTCCAATTTTACTTAATAAGAGTCATATGACAGCAAGTTACTATATTATAGAAAACAATTTGATTTACAATTTTAATCTTTAATTTAATAATTTTATTTTTTTTTTATTTCAGGTATAGAAAGCTAGGCAAGTCCAAAAGAGACTAAATAGGACTTTAATAAAAGAGACTAAATTGCAAGATGGATACTGGGTACAGCAGATTAAGATGGAAGAGGAAAGGGTTGATTGAAAACTATAGGATTATATTTAGAAAGGTTCCAAACTAATAAATGTATTGGGTATTTCAGGATTATTTTAGCAAGATAAAGCACTCTTGGACTGCAAAAGTGATAGCAATTGGGCAGCAATACTCTCAGCCTACAGCTTGGAGCATTATGAGGTCAATATTCAAAGCCATTTAGTTGGATGACTCACAAGTTATTTGGCTAAATGGAAACATTTTGAAAATTTGGCCATTTGGCTAAATTATAACTGGGTAAGTCCTTATCTAGCTATAATTTAGCTGGATATAAAGAGGCATTCTGGGAGCTTTCCAGAACAGGCCAAATATATCTTGCTAACATAGCTGATTTTCAATTGTAGCAGTCTAACAGGGTCATTTATCAAATTGCGTTATGGCGTTATCGCAGGCATTAGGGCCCTAATGCCGGTGATAACACCATATTGATGCGATAAATAACGCATCGCAAGATGCATATGCAAATTTTTAAAATTTAGTCAAAATGAAGGAGTTTGGGCGGAGTTTATGAAAATGAGGGGTATTTAACATTGCGTGAGATAGCGTAACGCAAGCTATTGCACGATTTAATGCTGGAATTAACTACACCCTTTTTTGGGGGCGTTATGCTGTGTGTTGTGCCTGAAATGAGATTTGCGATAAATATCGCAAATCCTGTTTCGGGCAAGGAGGGAGTGGAGAAGAAAAAGAAAGAAAGAAAGAGAGAGCAAGTGAGAAACTGGGGAGGCACACATTAGGCAATTTTTTTATACCACTGTAAGATGGGCCATTCTGAACGCAGGGTGATGTTTTGGTGGTGGCCTAGGTTTTGCGGGGAAGTTTTACATGTACAGTCAGAAGTACGAACAGCTCAGTAGATATCAGTGAAGATTTTATGTGATTTGGAGTATTGAAAGGTACACAAAGATGAGATTTGTACAAAGTATTCTTGACCTAGCTTGATGCACTCTCGACCTAGCTGCTATCAAGCTAGGTCGAGAGTGCAATGTATTTATCTCATCTTTGTGGACCTATCATCACTCCCAATCACACAAAATCTTCATTAATATCTACTGTGCTGTTCATACCTCTGACTGTACATGAAAAAATTCCCCCACCCCCACAAACCTAGGCCACCACCAAAACCTCACCCCGAGTTACTATTTGGCTGTCTCACAGTGATATAAATAGTTTACTCATAAAGAGTCTCTCTCTCTCTTGCCCAAAATGCCGAAATTTATAGCAAAATGATGAATGTAAGTTAACCAGATAACTTTAGACCAGTAGAGGCTTGTTCTAGTTTCAGCTTAAACCCCATAGGAGCAGGGGGAGACTGCCAGACAAAAATAACTCCAAATTGCTGACAATACATAGTTATAAATATGTTGGAGTAGTCAAATCAGATTACTACAGATTTTTTGTTTTGTATTGTTTCTCATTAGGAAGAAATTGCTGTTGCTTGGGATGTAATCCGCACAGAGCCTATAATAGTGCGCCTGCACTGTTCCCTTACACAATATCTAAATGGCCCAGGTGAGATTTTAATTATTTTTCTTTGTTTGCCACAAACTTGATGTTTCCTGTAAATGTGTATTCCCATAGTTACTGCAACATTGTTCCTCATTTGGTAACAAGAAAATTAGTAGCCATATGGCACAGTATAGCTGTTTAAAGATGAAATTCAGGGCTTCCTAACACAATGTGTTGTTGGTAATTTAGAATGATTGGTTAATGAATTACTGTCAAGGCTGGTAAAGAAAAAGGCCGTATGTTGTTTGCTGTACATCCTTTTTGTGATGTTTGATGTTTTATTTTATCTAAATTTGATAGAGTTGAAGAGTTGTTGTCATACTGAAGAGACAGACATTTGTTTTTCCGTCGATAAACAGGGCTGAATTAGCCATAACATGTGAGTGACACCAAATGGACCTCTTTCTCATAGCTAGTAGAGCTTTTGGTCTACTGAATATGTGTGAAAATTCCTGCTCGGGCATTGTTTCTTGAGTGCTCTCAGTCTTTTTTCATTCAAGTACTAGCACAGACATGCACTTATTCTCTATCTCTCTCTTTGTTTTTTTCTTTAAACATTTATAAAACTTTATCTTTAAGGTTGCTTCACTGCCTCAGCAGCCCCCAAACAGTACTTTTCAGTATTACCTTTAAAAAAAAGAAAATTTTTTTTATCTGAATGTCTTCCAAGAAAAAAGCCACAGTAAGTAGGTTTAAAGACTTTGTGTTTGGCAGAAAAATGTCCATCTCGTAAACGCTACAGTAAGGCCTCTTTCTAAAGCACAGCTTTGTCCACTTCACTGATAGAGCACCAGTTCTTCTAAAATATCTTTCCCATGGATAAAACAGGCTGAATCTTCAGGGTCAAGTAAACATAGCCACCATGTGTCGAAGAAAAAGAGGCATCACTTCACAGAACAACCATAGCATTGAGCATCGAAGAAGACATTCTCTAGTGCACTAGCACATTGGCACACAGTGGTTCGGTACTTTTGATGCACATTAGTGTCATTGAAACACAATGCTCCATTGGCATCATTGATGCACAGAACTTCATTGGCGCCATCCAAGCACAAAATTACATCAGCACCATCAAAGCATAAGTCAACATCGCCATTGATGCAAAAGTCACTGGTTCCATTGAAACACAAGTCTTTGACACATTGAGCCCATTAAACCATTGGAAGCTTCACTGTATTATACTGCAAATCTTCCAATGCAATTATATGCTGGTCAGGGCAAGCTCTTCACTAGAACAGAAGGAGATATGATTTCTTTTCCATCACAGATTACTAGAGCCCTCTCACCAATGAAATTGCTTTCACAAGGTTTGTGTTTAGAAACACCAGATCTTATTTGCACTCCGGTGTCTCTTATTTCCAATTGGCCACCAGTACAAATTCTATAAAGCACAGAGCATATGCAATATTCAATTTTAGTATCACAAGATGTTCCACCAGGTCAAAAGCCACGTCAGCCACTTGATCAAGTAGCAGAGTTGGTGAAGGATTTCTTTGCCTCATTAATGACTAAGAATAGAAAAGGTACCATTTAGTCATTCCTGTCCAGGATGTCATCTTTACTTCCATGAGAAGGAGTCCCAGAATCCCCAATGCATGGGGATTCTCTACTGGAACCCCTGCCAGGGGCTTCTAGCCCATGGCATTTGCACACAGTGACTCTAGCTACATCAAGGATACACACTAGGAATTCTCTTCTCTTAGAAGACTGAGGATCCCTCCTCAATCGCCAGCTTCATCATTGAAGTCCTGGATCAGTGTTCCTTGACCTCTAGGCTCTGAAGAGGAATTGACGAGAATCTTCTCCCACCCCCATCCAGAACCCTTGTCTCCTCCAGGACACTTGTCTCCTACTCCAGGTTTCTGGACAAATTAGGAAAAGCTCTTGGAGTGACTATATGTAAGGGCAGTGACCCTCATGTAAACATTTTGGGTTTCCTTCAGAGAATAACCTCTTCAGAGATAAACTGGGAGAAACAGTGACTCAGATTAAAGAACATGTCATCATAGTACAGTCTTTCTCTATATGACCGGAATAACAGTCCATATTTCGTTTTAAAAAGACCTTGAAGTCGATGTTGAAAGCGCGTTTAGCGCTGGATAGCTGGATAATTAGGACTTATCAGCTATCTAACAGTCTTCTGAAAATCAGCAGTCACTAGATAGCCAGATAAGGCACTTATCCAGCTTTTAGCCTGCCAAATTGTGGGCAGGCAGTAGGCAGATCTGGGTGAGCTACTTATCCACTTAACTTAACCGGATAAGTAGCAATATTGTTCTTATCCAGTTAAGTTAATTGGATAAGTTAGGCTAGCCATAGAGCTGGTCTAACTTACCCAGATTTAACCTTAACCACGGATATTCAGTGGAATAGTTATGCTGCTGAATATCCTTTGTAACTTAGCTGGCAATTTCAATGTTACCGATTGCCATTCCTATTTCAGCAACAACAACAGCTTCAACTCATGCTTGGCAAAGTGAATGCTGTCATCTTGTGCCAAGTTATTGACCACTCTTCAAAACCCAGTAATTATCCTCTCCTGTAGGGGGAGGATCCACCACTGTTTAGAAGTATGGTGCATGATCACCAAAGACTGCTAGCTTCTCAAGATTTTTGAGTCTGAATATCACTTGTGTTTCTCAGGGCTGTCTGTGCTTCTTTACCACTCAGCCTTCAATCTGAATCCATTTCACTGCACGCCTGGAATTGGAGTCTCTCCTTGAACAGCGATCAACAGAACTGGTCCCTCCCCATCTCTTGCGAAGTAGACCCTTGTACTGAGGGGGAGTTGACGCAATCTGCAAGGAGGAGCCCTGCAGGTCTCCACCAGCAGCAGGTGAAGTCAGTTGAGCCCTCGTTTGCCGGGGCCGGCTAGACTTAGGCATGGGTCTCTGGGTGGATTTATCCTACATGGTGCAAGATGGCAAGCCAGGAGCGGGAGAAATCCAACAGTGACAAATCCGAGCAGAAGTTCAGGGCTAGTGGCAAATCAGACGAAGTCGAAGAACCAGGCTGAAGGTCAGGACAGGCGATGGTGATCAGTAGAGATGTGAATCGTGTCCTCGATCGTCTTAACGATCGATTTCGGCTGGGAGGGGGAGGGAATCGTATTGTTGCCGTTTGGGGGGGTAAAATATCGTGAAAAATCGTAAAATCGTGAGCCGGCACATTAAAACCCCCTAAAACCCACCCCCGACCCTTTAAATTAAATCTCCCACCCTCCCGAACCCCCCCCAAATGACTTAAATAACCTGGGTGTACAGCGGCGGTCCGGAACGGCAGCGGTCCGGAACGGGCTCCTGCTATTGAATCTTGTTGTCTTCAGCCGGCGCCATTTTCCAAAATGGCGCCGAAAAATGGCGGCGGCCATAGACCAACACGATTCCACGGCAGGAGGTCCTTCCGGACCCCCGCTGGACTTTTGGCAAGTCTTGTGGGGGTCAGGAGGCCCCCCCCAAGCTGGCCAAAAGTTCCTGGAGGTCCAGCGGGGGTCAGGGAGCAATTTCCCGCCAGCGAATCGTTTTCCGTACGGAAAATGGCGCCGGCAGGAGATCGACTGCAGGAGGTCGTTCAGCGAGGTTCCGGCGCCTCGCTGAACGACCTCCTGCAGTTCGATCTCCTGCCGGCGCCATTTTCCGTACGGAAAACTATTCGCGGCGGGAAATCGCTCCCTGACCCCCGCTGGACCTCCAGGAACTTTTGGCCAGCTTGGGGGGGCCTCCTGACCCCCACAAGACTTGCCAAAAGTCCAGCGGGGGTCCGGAAGGACCTCCTGCCGTGGAATCGTGTTGGTCTATGGCCTGCCGCCATTTTTCGGCGCCATTTTGGAAAATGGCGCCGGCTGAAGACAACAAGATTCAATAGCAGGAGCCCGTTCCGGACCGCTGCCGTTCCGGACCGCCGCTGTACACCCAGGTTATTTAAGTCATTGGGGGGGGGTTCGGGAGGGTGGAGGATTTAATTTAAAGGGTCGGGGGTGGGCTTTAGGGGGGTTTTAGTGTGCCGGCTCACGATTCTAACTGATTTATAACGATAAATCGTTAGAATCTCTATTGTATTGTGTTCCATAACGGTTTAAGACGATATTAAAATTATCGGACGATAATTTTAATCGTCGAAAAACGATTCACATCCCTAGTGATCAGACAAAGTTGAAGAACCAGGCAGTGGGTCAGCCAGAGGATGAAACCATGGAACAGTGAACCAGGATGCAAGAAGCCAGGTAGTGACCCAACAGCGCAAAATCCCAGGGGACCAGCGAAGCAGGAAGCCAGGAACCAAGAGAGATTGCCAAGGCGCCGGAAAGGGGGAGAGCTGGCCTTAAATAGGCCAGCTCCTCTGATGTCATAGAGGGAGCGTTGCCGGCCATTCCAGCCACTGGCCCTTTAAATTGGGGGAATTGGCCGCGTGTGCACCTAGGAGGCAGGCCTAGCATCGGCCGTGCAACAGCCCCGATGGTGTCCTGCAATGAAGGAGGAGCACAGCTCAGCCTCTCGCTGCACTATGGAGGACCAGCCGCCATGCTGGGCCCACTGCAGGCATGAGGACCGCAGCGGCACAAAACCTTGTGGCCTGGCTCGGCAAAAGGGCAAAGGCGGTGGGACACAGGGCTGGCCCGTGGACCACTGCACGTAACACCATCTCCATGGACATGAGTTCAACTCCTATTTCATCATCCCCAAAAAATCAGGAGGACTGACAAGTAGCCTAAACAAGCATATATGCCAGGAGAAATTAAAAAAGAATTACCTTCACACAATTCCTCCCTTCATCCAGACGAGGTCACAGGCAGGCCGAGGTCAGAAGGCAGGTAGCAGGTAGAATGACGAGGTCACAGGCAGGCCAAGGTCAGAAGGCAGGTAGCAGGCAGAGTAGTCAAAGAGCAGGCTGAGGTCAGTACCAGTGAGACAGTCCAAAGGTACTACTTGGGGAGACGACAGACAAACACAGGACAAGAGAACACTGGAACGGAAGGATGCAGAAACAAGGCTGGAACAGAAGGATCCTGGAATGAGACTAGAACAAGACTGGAACAAAACTGAAACAAGGCTCAGAACGCAGTGACAATCTAGCACAAAACTAACCTGATTGCCAAGGCAAGGAAATGCAGGTAGGGACTTCCTTATATCTGGGAATCAATCAGGGCACGCCGCAGAGCTAAGACCTGCCCCTGGCCCTACAAGAGGCCGGGCGGTCCGCGCATGCGCGTAGGGGTATGGCCGCCATGGAGGGCACCGAACTCTGACGTAAGGCCTGGTGCGCAGTGGAAGGTCCGGCGACCGCTATCGCGGGATGCCGAGGCCTGGTAGAGCTCGCAGCTGCCACTAGGGAGGCTGACCCGGGACCTGCCGTGGAACCAGAGAAGTGAGCCGGCCCGTGTGCGGGACGGACGCGGACGGAGTACGTAACATGTCCACAGCTGCTTTTGAAGAGAATACTGGCAGGCAGATGTAACTGCAGGAGTGTATGTACTGTGACATCAGTTTACTCCCTTTTCCATCTGCTGGTAGGAATGCATAACCCACTTGTTCTGGATTCATCTGACTGTCCTAAAGAAAAGGAAATTATCAGGTAAGTAGTAATTTCTCATTTGAGGTGAGAAAGCTCATTATCTAACCTTTCTCTACTTCGACAGTTATACGTTGCTGAAGGATCATCATGGGATCCAATAACATAATTGTTAGAGTCAGCAAGTTTTGATTGTACTTCTGCAAGATATTGAAACCTGCTTTGCACTACTGTCACGCCACCTTTATTGGCAGGTTTTAATTTAACTGATGTATTAGGTCACCACCTCGTATATTACCATGTATGTGTTTGGAATATTGAAGGAGTAACTCTGTAGGCAGTTGTGAAAGCAAATTGTACATGGCGGTAGTTCAGCGTCAACTTATTAATTGAAGTTGAGAGTCTGAAAAGGACAAGCACTGTTGGATTGTATTTATGCCTTGAAATTCACTAAGGGGAGCGCAAGTGAATGAGTGTAAATTCTTTTAGGAAGTGAATAGAAAACGGTTGTTTTGGTTTGTCCATGGATAACTAGAAAAAGACAAAGGATTTTGCGGGAAAGCATAATTTTTGGCGCTGCCGTACTGTGAAAGTCAGGAGGTGAGACAACAGAGTCAAGGAAACTGAGACAGAATCAGTGTGATCAGTATAGGGAGCAGTAAAAACAGTGGTACATCAAAGTAGATAAAGATTAACAAGACGAACGGCAAGGAATTTATGATTGTCGTGAGATATAGATCATTCATTCAATATTATCATAGTTCCCCTGAAGAAGCCGCAAGGTGAAATGAGGGCCCGGTTGGGATAGATTCAATATTCAAATATAAATGCTGGTACTATGTAATGGACTAGACTTAGTTTTTGGGTACTTGCCAGGTTCTTATGGCCTGGATTGGCCACTGTTGGAAACAGGATGCTGGGCTTGATTGACCCTTGGTCTGACCCAGTATGGCATTTTCTTATGTTCTTATGTTCTTATGTATTGCTAAGATTGTGAATACAATGAAAATGCAAGGTAATGTGTATTATCCCAGGACAAGCAGGATGCTAGTCCTCACATATGGGTGACATCAGTAATGGAGCCTTATGTACGGAAAAACTTCTATCAAAGTTTCTATGAAACTTTTGACTGGCATCAGAGTGCCCACTGAGCATGCCCAGCATGCCATGATATTCCCTGCCACAGGGTCTCCCTTCAGTCTTCTTTTTTCCATGGAGCAGTTAGCCTCGCGGTTAATCTAGAGTCCTGTGGTGAATTTCACTACACGTACAACTTTAGAAAAAAGTTAGGAAAAACTTTCCACCACAAGGGTCTCCCTTCCGTTCCATCGCGGTAAATTTTTTCCCCGTGATTTTCTTTGGTTCCATACCATTTTTCAAGCCAGTGCCGTCGACGGCTGTCCGGCAAAAATGGCCTTGGGTTTTAAAAAATGCCCGAATTGTGCGCGAAATATGTCCATTACGGACCCGCACCAAGAATGTGTTCTTTGCCTCGGCGAAAAACATGACGTCAAGTCCTGCAATTTATGCGCCGAGATGACATCGAAGGGACGTCGGCTCCGGATGGAGAAAATGGAGCAAGATTCAACTGCTCCCAACAACATCAACGTCAGCCCAGTCATCGCCTTCTGGATCGATACGGCAAGTCGTTCTTAAAAGACGACTTCCAGGAGAGGCCGGAGATGCTTCTACTCCCTCCCCCTCGCCGTCGTCGAAGGCGTCCACCTCTGGCAGCGAAAAGCAGAAGGAAAAGCATCGGCATCGGCATCAACGCCAGCACGCCATCGAGCCGGTGCCCGCTGAGCCATTGACTGACTTGGCCTCCTCCGCCAAGAAAGCTTGGACGAGCGCGGAGGCTCCGAGGCCTATGGTACCAGGGCGATCCCCACCGATACCAGTGAAAGGCACCATACCTCCTCAGGGCTCTGAGGAGGTATCAGTATTGCCATCGCCGCCTTCCCCCATAGCTGCTCTGATACCATCAGCTATGCGGGCGGAACTTGATGGATATATCCGTCAAGTGGTTCGACAAGCTCTCCTCGATGCGGTACCATTCCAGCCATCGACACCGATGTCGCCATCGACACCAACTCTGATGCCTTCGGATCCATCACCATCGATGCCGATACTTCCATCGATTCCGCCACTGATGCCCTCGGTGCCGCGCCCGATGCCTGCATCGATTCCACCGGTGACTCCATCGGTGCCATCCTCAGAATTTGCGGTTCTTCAACCACTGATGCAGAAACTGGACTCTTTACTCAATGCCATATCGAAGAAACCAAAAGACATCCAGGATGAACCCATTCCAGGACCCTCAGGAGTTCCTAGGCCTCATCAGCCTCGGTCCCCTTTACTTCCACCAATGCTAAAGGGGACACCGTTGGTGCCTACTAGGCCACAACCAGTGAGGTCCCCAAAAGATACAGGCACAGATACAGATACAGATTTCTCTTCAGAAGAGGACATTCTATCTGAACCATCACCTCCTGAGGACCGTAGGAAATCTCCTCCGGAAGACTTATCTTTTTCAAACTTTATTAAAGACATGGTGGAAACCATTCCTTTCCAGTTGCAGGCAGAGGTGGATTCCAGGCAAAAGACACTGGAAGTTCTACAATTTGTAGACCCTCCCAAGGAGATTTTGGCAGTGCCAGTACATGAGGTATTACAAGAACTCATGTACCAAATATGGGAACATCCCGGTTCACTGGCATCGGTAAACAAGAGGTCAGATGCCACCTACTTAGTCCAGAAGACCCAGCTACCTCACCAATCCGTGGTAGTGGAGTTGGCCCAGAAAAAAGCAAAAAGGTTGAAGTCTCACGCCTCCACACCACCTGGAAAAGATAACAGATTCATGGACAACTTAGGACGTAAAGTCTTCCAAGGATCTATGTTGGTATCTCGGATTGCATCTTACCAACTCTTTATGAACCAGTACCAACAAAATCTTTGGAAACAAGTCCAAGACCTCGTTCACACACTTCCTGATCAATATCAGGAACCCTTTCATCAACTGGTTCATAAAGGCCTAGAGGCAGGCAAACATGAAGTCAGGGCGACTTACGACAGTTTTGAAACTGCATCACGTCTCTCGGCTTCAGGAATAACTGCTCGTAGATGGGCCTGGCTAAAGGCGTCTGATCTCCGACCAGAAGTACAGGAGAGACTGGTTGACCTTCCTTGTTTGGGTGATAACCTGTTTGGCGACAAGGTTAAGGAAGCAGTTGCAACTATAAAAGACCATACTGAGATACTTAAACAACTCTCATTACTGCCTCAGGAGACACAACCCCCGGTCAGGAGACCTCCTAGAAGGAATATCAAGCGTCCTTACTACCGCCAACGGTGCTACTATCCCCCATCAAACCGAGCAAGACCATCTCACCCAGCTCAGTGACCTCAGGCTCGGCAAAGGCCTGCCAGGCCTCAACCTCCTCCTCAGACTGCATCAACGTCGGGATTTTGAAAGACAATCAGAGAGCAGCAGCCCATCCACCAATCCACTTCCACACCTGCCAGTAGGAGGTCGTGTAGCCTATTTCCATCACACCTGGACCTCCATAACCACAGACCAATGGGTACTTTCCATTACAGCTCACGGTTACTGATTGGATTTTCTCACTGTACCAAAAGAAACTCCACCAATCTCATCTTGGACAGTGAACCACCATTCCAAAATTATACAAACAGAATTATCCACTCTTCTGGGAGCCAGGGCCATAGAACCAGTTCCCAGGCCTCAGCAGGGCAGAGGATTCTACTCCCGCTATTTCCTCATTCCAAAGAAAACCGGAGGCCTCCGTCCCATCCTAGACCTCAGAAATCTCAACAAATTTCTCAAAAAAGAAAAATTCAGGATGGTATCGTTAGGCACCATGCTACCTCTCCTTCAAAGAGGGGATTGGCTCTGCTCTCTGGATCTTCAAGACGCCTACGCTCACATTCCCATCTTTCCTCATTGCCAGTACTTGCGATTTCTGATCGAAGGACAGCATTTTCAATACCGAGTGCTCCCATTCGGCCTAGCCTCAGCACCTCGAGTGTTCACAAAGTGTCTGGCAGTGGCGGTGGAGCACCTCCACAAACAGAAGGTGCATGTATTCCCTTATCTAGATGATTGGCTCATCAGCAGTCAGACACAAGAAGGAGCTCTCAATTCCCTCAAGCTCACAGTCAACTTGCTTCACTCCTTGGGATTTCTCATCAATTACCAGAAATCCCATTTCACACCATCTCACCTACTACAATTCTTCGGTGCAGATCTAAACACCATCATAGCGAAAGCATTTCTTCCAAGAGACCGTGCCCATACACTCGTTCTCCTGGCACACTCTCTTCGAACTCAATCTCAAATTACAGCTCATCAGTGCCTCACCCTACTCGGTCACATGGCCTCCACAGTCCACGTCACTCCCATGGCCAGATTGACCATGAGACTACTGCAATGGACACTAAAAACACAGTGGATTCAAGCCATTCAACCATTGTCCACTCACGTTCAGAAACCGCAGGAACTGTGTTCCTCCCTCCTCTGGTGGACATCAATGAACAATTTGCTCAAAGGTTTGCCTTTCCAGCATCCAATTCCGCAAGTGACATTAACTACAGATGCGTCCACTTTGGGCTGGGGAGCACACATTGGTCATCTGAAGACCCAAGGGACGTGGACAAAAGCCGAAGCCTCTTTTCAAATAAACTTCCTAGAGCTTCGAGCTATACGTTATGCGCTACATGCATTCAAGGACTGCCTTTCACACAAGACTGTGCTGATTCAGACAGACAACACAGTAGCCATGTGGTACATCAACAAACAAGGGGGAACAGGTTCCTACCTCCTTTGCCAAGAAGCAGCACAGATTTGGGACTGGGCCCTAGCACACTCAGTTCTTCTACGAGCCACTTACCTAGCAGGCATCCGCAACATAATAGCCGATCGCCTCAGTCGTCAGTTCCAACCACACGAATGGTCCTTGGATCCAGCGTCAGCAACCAAGATCTTTCAACGCTGGGGTCAACCAACAATAGATCTCTTTGCATCCCATCTGAACTACAAAGTGAGCAATTACTGCTCCCTGATACAACAGGAGAACAGCCTACCAAAGGACGCCTTTGCTCGCCATTGGAACTCGGGCCTGTTATATGCGTATCCACCGATACCGCTCATAACCAAAACTCTAGTGAAGCTGCAACAGGACAAAGGGACCATGATACTCATAGCCCCATACTGGCCTCGACAAATATGGTTTCCCACACTGCTAGACCTCTCAGTCCGGGACCCCATTCGTCTGGGAGTAGCTCCCACTCTCATAACTCAGGATCAAGGTCGGTCGCGCCATCCCAACCTTCAGTCCCTATCCCTGACAGCATGGATGTTGAAAGCTTGATCTTACAACCACTCAACCTTTCAACCACTATATCTCAAGTGCTGATAGCTTCACGTAAACCTTCCACTAGAAAGAATTATTCCTATAAATGGAAGTGGTTTACTTTGTGGTGCACTCAGAAATCTTTAGATCCTTTCACTTGCCCCACTACCTCACTACTAGATTACCTGTACCATCTTTCAGACTCTGATCTTCGGACTTCATCTGTAAGAGTTCACTTGAGTGCAATCTCTGCTTACCATAACAAGATGGGAGATGCACCTATCTCTACACAGCCTCTCGTCAGTAGATTTATGAAGGGTTTAACTCACCTTAAACCTCCAATTCATTCCCCTAGCATACAATGGGACCTAAACGTAGTATTATCCAGGCTCATGTGTTCCCCATTCGAACCCATACACACCTGTGACCTGAAATTTCTTACATGGAAAACTGTATTCCTCATAGCCATTACATCAGCTAGAAGAGTCAGTGAACTACAAGCACTTGTCACATATGAACCTTTTACAAAGTTCCTACATGACAGGGTGGTCCTCCGTACTCATCCAAAATTCCTTCCAAAAGTAGTCACGGAATTCCACCTGAACCAATCTATAGTTTTACCAACATTCTTTCCAAGACCTCACTCTCACCAGGGAGAAAGAGCCTTACATACCTTGGACTGTAAATGCGCGCTATCCTTCTACTTGAACCGCACTACAGTACAAAGGAAATCCAGTCAACTATTTGTATCTTATGATCCAAACAAACCAGGTAAAGCAGTGGGTAAACATACTTTGTCAAACTGGCTAGCAGATTGCATACAGTTTTGTTATGAAAAAGCAGACCTTACTCTTCAAGGGCGAGTAAAAGCACATTCAGTCAGAGCAATGTCAACCTCAGTAGCACACCTTTGCTCTGCACCTATTCTGGACATTTGTAAAGCAGCAACATGGAGTTCTCTTCACACCTTTGCAGCTCACTATTGTTTAGACAAAGAAGGAAGACAAGATTCAGCCTATGGACAATCTGTCTTAAAGAACTTGTTTCCAGTGTAATCCCAACTCCTTCTACAACCAACCTGCTGTGATCTTCGGCTGATTCATTTCAACAACAATACTTCACTGTTGCCTCAATCCCAAATGACTCAGCCTCTAGCTTGCTAATCACCCATATGTGAGGACTAGCATCCTGCTTGTCCTGGGATAAAGCAAATTTGCTTACCTTGTAATAGGTGTTATCCCAGGACAGCAGGATGTAGTCCTCACGAAACCCACCCGCCACCCCGCGGAGTTGGGTCTGATATGTTTTATTATTTTATTTTTGGCTAACACTAATTGCTACAAAACAGACTGAAGGGAGACCCCTGTGGCAGGGAATATTATGGCATGCTGGGCATGCTCAGTGGGCACTCTAGTGCCAATCAAAAGTTTCATAGAAACTTTGATAGAAGTTTTTCCGTACATAGGGCTCCATTACTGATGTCACCCATATGTGAGGACTACATCCTGCTGTCCTGGGACAACACCTATTACAAGGTAAGCAATTTTGCTTTACTCATGTTGATGTTAACCATTGGAAAGCTTTGTAAGGGATACTATGTTATTTGCACTTGGAAGATTTAAAAGTTATTTAAAAGTTGGTTTTGCACAAAGTATGAGTATGAGGGTTGAAAAGGGTGGTATGGATGGGTATGAATGAGTGTTGATTTTAATAGAATGTTGGCAAAGTATGTAAAATTTGAGCTATTTTATGTGAGTTTTTGTTTGTAACTTTTGTGACACTTGTTGTATGTTTTCTCACAAGGATTTAATAAAAGAGGTAATAGTTAAACAATTATTGTGCTTTTACCCAGTTCCGAAAGGAGCGTTAGTTGTTAGTAGGATTTAATAGGCACTATAATAAGTAGAATATTGCCTAACAATTGAGTTACTATATATATATATATATATATATGTGTGTGTGTGTGTGAGTGTGTGTGTGTGTGTGTGTGGGGGGGGGGGGGCACCTGAGGTACATATGGGGATGCTTAGATATGAGAATTGGGGATGATTTTATATGTGAAATGTGTGGGAGGTGGCATGGGTATGGATATATGGGTGTGTAAAAGAGTGGAGTATTTGTGGTGGGGTATGGCAAGGGTTCATGGGATGCATGAAGATAGATGAGTGGCAGCAAATACCTGATTTTGGGTGGGATGTGTGGGAACATGAGGGGTACAGAATGTGTTTGTGCCTGGGGAATGTGTGACTTGGGGATGTGTGCGAGGAATGCTTAACAGGGTGGCTTTCTTTGATGAAGGGATATATGGGAGGGATGGTAAGGGTGTGTGTATGAGTAGTTTGGAGAGTGTGGGGGAGGGTATTTATATAAGTAAGGGTGTCCATGTGGGGTTGTAGATATATATGGGTGGTACATGGGTGTGTGGGTATTGATTTTATGTGGGGATGTGTGGATATGTTTGGGGGGTTGTCTGTATGGAGAAGTCAGCAATGTATAGGGTGTGTATAAGTAGTTGGGTGTATATAGGCTCTATGATATGTGTGGAGGGAATATGTGAGTTATGTGTGTTGGGGAGGGGAATTGCTGGGTGCATGGTGACGTCAGGCCTGGTTTTGTCAATAGGCACACTAGGCCTATGGCAAAAATCTGGGGAGGAGGGGGGCAGCAGTTTGGCTGAAGATTTACTGTCTTCCAGAGAATAGCCTTCTCCTTCCTAATATCAGCCCCTCCCTTCACAGGCGGCATGCAGGGAACAGGATGGGAGGTAAGTGAGCCTGGAGCACACATAGCAAAGGGAATCATTTTGGTCAGGTTAAGAAGTGTTGAATAGGGATCATTGGGGAAGAGAGATTGGAGGATGAGAATGGATCAATTGGGGGGAAGGGGAAATCTTTGTGTGTGAGAGAGAGAAGGGATTGGTGCTGGAGTGTGATTGTGCCAGATTGAGGAGTGAGAGAGGAAATGGAAGGGAAGCAGGACCAGAGCATATTAGGAAAACCTGACTTTTTACCTTTCCACACCCCCACCTCCACCAGTGCAATTCAGATTTTCTTTCCCTTGATCTCACATTTTATCCCTCTTCCTGGAAATTCTGGAACCTCCCATCCTCCCTCAAAATATTATTCTCCCTCCTCCCCTTTCTCAATCCCAGAACCTTCCTCCCTCTCCTTCCTTTTATCCCATCCCAAATTCCTTATTTTTATCCTTTCCTTGATCTTCTCCCTTCTTCCATCCTCCCTATCCCATTCTTTCTATCTCTCCTCTCCTCCCCATACCCATTCCTCTTTCTGTCTCATACTCCTTCCTCCTTTCCCCAGTCCTTTCACCTTTCCTAACCTCATTCTTAGTCTTTCTTCTTTCTTCTCCTCATCACTGGGCCTCTCACCTTCTCTTTCTCTTCTGCCTGTCCCTGAGAGCTCATCCCCTCACTGATTCTTATATCTCTTTTCCTCATCCAATAAAAAAATAGTAAATTATCAGACAAAAGCAAGGTTTGAATATTTATATTATGTTATCAAAATTAACGTAATGATGGAAATGTTTGACAATGTTCTTCAGAATTTTCCAATTTTTGTAACAGATTCTATCTCTGAACTGCCACAGCAATTCTGTCCCTGAGCTGCCACAGCTGTGTCAGATTCTATCCCTGTGCCTTGGACCTTCTGTTCCCTGATGTCTGATCTTATCTGGGGTGAAGGGGATGATGGCAGCAACAATGCTTAGGGGTGGAAAAATCTGTCTCTGGGTGGAGTGCGTGTTGGACAAGAGTGGGGAGTGTAATTGCGTATGAGGTACTTTTGTCAATGTGTGTATTCGAACCAATTTCAATTTAGATTGATGCAAGCCTATATCCTTTAAACTGTTGGAGTACCTACATGCCATGTACAACCATGTCAAATTCTTTCAGAAATTCTGACTGAGTTTTGAAATACATGCATGTTTATCTCTACTGTGTTATTTTCCACAGTGCCCACTGTTGATGTGTTTCAGATCTCTACGAAGGAAAGGTTTGGTTTGGGTCATCAACTGAAAAAGTAAGTTGGAAAATAAATTATATTTACTATAAAATAATGTGATGGTATTGTTTAAATTCAGTGATTATATTGCTCCATAATTCTAAAAGTGCACCATATTTGCAATAAAACTGTTAATATGAAGGGAAAAGATTGGCTTACATGATTTTTTATTGTAGGTTATTTGTATTACTTTTATGCTTATTTGACTTGCCTATACTCAGCTCCAGTTCCAGTCCTTGCCTGCACTCAAGTTCCAGTTCCAGTCCTTGCCTGCACTCAAGCTCCAGTTCATGCCTGCACTCCAGCTCCAGCTGTAGTCCTTGCCTGCACTCCTGCTCCAGTTCCAGCTCTTACTTGCACTCTGTTCCTGTCCAAGCCTTGATGAAGCCTTACATCTTATCCAAACTTTGCTTCAGCCTTAACAGCCTGTCCAATCCTTGCTGCATCCTTAACAATCAGTCCAAGCCTTACTCCAGACTCACCATGATGGTCTGCCGCTGCAGGGCCTGCTGGTCATCTGAACCCTAGGGCTCAACCTGCAAGGGAGGGGGCTGGTTAAGTGGAAGACCGGCCCTAGCCTTGCCCCATAGTCCTACGCCACTTTAAGGGTGGTCTTTCCTACTTCCAGCCAGGATCTGAGCCATAACTAAATCTCAGCTACTAGTCGGTCTCTGATGTATTTGTCTTTTGAATCTTTCATTTCTCAGATATCTGAAAATTTATATGGAGACTGAATGTAGACCTCTGCTGTGTCCCTTTGTCTCCGAGCTTGCTGATAAAACATAAACTTTCATGGATGATATTGCATTTTGGAATGAAATGTCCATCATATTTCTTCATTACAGCATCATAATTTTTTCTCTCTGCCTCTGCATCAAAGGTGAATGAGCTGTAAATATTCTCTACCTTACAGCCTATTGCATAAATCAAGGAACAAACCTGGACTGCATTCAGTTTTGTGGCATTCCTGAAGCATGTAAATTGCTGTTTCCAAGCAGGCTAATCTACTAGCTTGTCAAAGCAAAAAGCTCTCTCGAGGGTTGAATTTTGGCATCTTCACCATTTTCGATTTAGTTCAATTCTTACACCGTCATGAGCATCAACCACTCAACTCACAGAAGAGACTGGAGGTGATTTAGTAAAACATGACTATGAAGAGCCAGGTTTTGTCAGCTTTTCCCAATAATGCCTTGCTTATTAATGCTAGTCTTAGGAAGAGCTCTATGATGCCTCTTGCCTCCCAGGACCCCTTGTATTGGTTCTCCCCACTCAGTCCACGGATTTTCCTAGAAATACTGAAGACATGAGAATAACAAAATGGGAACAACTGAAACAAGTTAGAACATGAACTTAAACCCACATTACATGCATACCAAACTAAAGGGTGTTTGGTCTAAACTGGCAAAAGCAACAGAAAAAGAATTATCAAGCAAGAGATATTCCTCTTCTGTTAACTCTTTACAAGTCTGTACAACATAGAGTTTTGCTTCAGCAGTGCCTTACTCAGGTGGGTAAACTATGACTTGCAGAACCCTATCTTCAGAGCATTGCATCTGCTGATTCTAACCTGCCCATAAATTAATGTTTAATAAACTTACATATTGACTTCCAGGCAGTCTTACACATTTTTAGCATTAGATGTACCCATTCTTTCTGCATGTGAAGATGCCAGAGTTCTTATCAAGAAAGCTCTCACAAACCTTGCAGACAAAGAACTTCTGCCTTAAAAGATTTGAAGATCCACTTTTAGCCATCTGGCAGGGGACTTCTTAGAAGCTGGCTTATGCTTTTTGTTTGCTTCAAACAATTGTTTCAATTTTCTGAAAGACTTTTGCTTGTCCAAGGAGTTTATGTACATACTTGCAATACAATTGTCAGTTCACCCACGATTACCATTAGTGCTAAATTATAAGGACATAATTTTCAAAAGGCTTAACACATATAAAAGTAGCATATGTCGTAGCAATTTTCAAAAGCCCATCAACACATATAAAACCTTTTGAAAATTCAGTGAAATTTCAAAGGAATTATGTGCATAAAAGTAGCAATTTTTAAAAGTCCATTTATGTAAGTAAAAACTATGTAATAGCTTTATGCATGTAAAAGCTTTGGAAAATTTCCTGCTAAAGAGGTAATTTTCTAAGGAGTTACACAATTTTCAAAAGCCATTTGTGTCAGTAAAGTGCACTTACACGTGAATAACCTATGGACAGCTCAATGACATATACTGTATTGTAACAATTTTCAAAAGCCTACTGTGTAAAAACGTTTACATTTACATGTGTAAAAACGTTTTATATGTGTAAATCCTTTTGACAATTACCCCCTTCGTGTATGCGCCACTAGAAGGTGCTGAGAGAAAAGATCTACTGAGTTAATAGGTGATGCTGTGCCCTCCATGCTTCACACTGGCAAGAGACTAACAGAAAGTGAATTAGCAGATAAGCAAAAGTAGTCTTTTCTATACCTCTGAATATGACTGGATGAATCACAACTCATTCACTGCTCATTGTCTGTTGAGAAGTTCATGAATGTACAATTATAATGTTTTAATCTTTGAAGATGTCTTGCTGTTCAACTTTTGCTTATTTCTTATCCTAACAATGAAAACTGTGTTTCTGTCAAGCAAAACTGTGTCTCCTAATATTAAGAGAAAAGTGATATTTTAATGCACTTCTTTCCTAATTGCATAAAATCTGATAAGAGTGCTTAACTAAACTAAAGATTATTTGAAAACATAACTTATAAATGTAATGATTGACTAATGTTTGAATTTCAGAATCATGCAGACATTTGTTATGCAGCAGTGGAAACAGAGTAAAGAAAAATCTAATTGTTTGCACAAGAAAATATCAGATAAGAAAGTGAAATCCCCTCTGCACATATTTTCTACATTGCGCAGGTAACACAAGCTCCATGAACTTTATTGTGCCCTATTTTATTATGCACAAAATTCATATCCTTTGTACTTTACTCTTGGGTTTCCTGTTCAGTTATGCTATATGACATCAAGAACTTGCTGTGTTTTGCTTTTAATGTATTTACTTCTTTATTAATTATTTATTGTTTACATTTGATAATCTATTTTTATTGCAAAACCCCAAAGTGGATTTCAATTTTAAATAGCAGAAACAAAACACAAACATAGCATTATTATATACACCCCACCTTTCCCTTCCCTCTCCATCCATCTTCCCAATAATACAACAAAATCAGAATGAATTCACCATCCTATTTCAACAAACCTAATACAATTGTATAATTAAAATAAGAATCTCTCCCTCTCCAATCCTCCTATCTCTAATCCATCCTTCCACACCATGGCATCCAGCTTCACATAGCAATTCTGTATATAAATGCCCAAAATTCACCAAATAAGAATCCTTCCCAAGTCCCTTCATCTTAAATTGATGGTCCCCACATAATCCAACCCTCCACCGAATCCCACATAATACTACCCTGCCCCTTTCCATCTAAAATATTTCACACTGCACAAGTAGATCAGGTAGCTCACAGAAGAACCACTTAATCCAGACTAGTTCACATCATCCTAATGCCAGATAATGCTTGAGGCCATATTCCGCTGATCTGTTTTCCATCCTGTAATCTCCCCTCCTCTTGAATTTGAGAAAAAATAGCCTAAAAACCCTGCTAGTCAAAAGGCTGCTAAAAGAGCTAGGTTTGGGATTTTTTCCTGAAAGTGAAATAATTTGGTTCTAAGCAGGCTTCCAGGGGAATTGAATTCCATATTGATGGGAAAAAGCACTACATTTAGGGGTTCCAGTTAGGATGAAATGATTAAGGTTGGCTTGATGGGGAGAAGAAGGGGCAGCTGCAGGCGGCCTTTGGTTTAAATTCAATTATCACCATACAAAACCTCACTGCGCCTGTGATATATCAAATATGAATCTACATTATACAGGCCATCACATATTTGTCCTTGCTCACTAATTTATATCAAAGCAAATGAATCACTTTTTTAAGTGAAAAAATTACTTTATTAAATCACATCCTCATGTATAAATATTATGCCTATAAAACATCCAAATAAAGATATTGTTATGAATCCTTCTGCCTGCGGGTCTCCCCGCGAGCAGGCACTCACCCTTGCCGTTTCCTGCTTCACCCGACGCGGCATGGACGCCGACGTCGGGCCTGCCTGTGCGGCCGGAGCCACTGTCTTGCCTTGCCCATGCGGCCTGGAGGCCGCCCCGGATCATCCTCTTCACCGCGGCCGGAGCCACGGACTTTCTGCCTCTCTATCGCAGCCGGGACCGCCGCCGATGCCATCTGATCTTCGCGGCACGGAGGTCGCAAGCCCCGGGCTCTTGTAGCGGCTGGAGCCACCCCCGGGGCCTCCTGCAGCGGCTGGAGCCACTGCCGTCATCGGGCCTGCTCCTCAGGCCCAGCCCTGAGTCTGTGCGTGGAGTCGTCGGTGCAGGCCACTGTCCACGGTCCTGCACAGCTCTCCTGCTGCTCCTTAGGCACCGGTGCGCGCCTCTCCTGGATTTAAAGGGCCAGGCACAGGAAGTGTGCTGGCCCTACCTAGGGAGTGGACTTCCTGCTCAGCCCTATAAAAGGGCTGCTCCGTCATTCAGTCTTCGCCTTGCATCGGAGTTGCTTCACTCTGGAGGCTCCTGCCTGCCAGAGCTCCGTCAGGTCTTCCTTGTCTTCTCCATGGAGTTCTTGTTGCTTCGTCTCGCCATGTCAAGTTACGTCTTCGTTGCCTGAGGTCCCTGTCCAGGTGTCCTGGTGTTTCGTCTTGATCTTCTGTTCTTGATGTTCCAGGTTCCTTGATGTCCTGCTCCTGTGTCTTCGTCTTTAGCGCTCTTGAGCCTTCTGATACCTGTTAGGCCGGGGGTCCCTTGGATGATGTGTGCCCGAGCGTGGACTAGCCTACAGGTGGACTGGTGTCCTGTGCTCCTGAGCTGTCATGTCCTGCCAGCCGCTGGTGGAGCTTCGGACGACATCGGCTCCATCATTGGAGTTCTGCTTCGACTGGATCCTTCCCTGCGCTTGTCCCGCTCCCAGCGTGGTCCGTGACCAGCCTCCTCGAGCTGTGTAGGGTGCGCAGTGGGACAGGGTGGTCCGCTACTCAGTCCCACGGGTGGGCTGAGTAGGGCGCCCTGAGAGACAGTGCCAATGTCCTTCCGCCCAGCTTCTCGTCTCATCTGGACTTTGTCAGTGCCTCGTCTTGTCCTGGATGCCGTTGCATCACTCTTGGCATCATGTCTTGTTCCTGATGTCGTCGCATCGACCCTGGTCCGGGATGCCGTCGCTTCGGACACTGGTCCGTGATGTCTTCGCATCAGCTTTGCTGTCAAGTCTTCGTCCGTGATGCCGTTGCATCGATCCTGCTGTCATGTCTTCGTGTCAAGGCCCATCTGCCCTCAACCTCAGGCCAGGCCTGCTGTTCCATGTTGTTCCATGCAGCAGGTCCGAAATGGCTCGGAATGGTCAGAGGACCGTTCACATTCCAACATCATCTGTTGTTGGCCATGGGAGCTTGCCGGCATGGCAGAGGGTAAGACCTTTAGCCATGGTGGAACACGCCATCAACCCTCGGTTCAGTCCTGAATCCGTCTGGGGTCGGGCTGAGGCCCAAGGGCACACTAAACCACCCTCACTTAACAGATATATATTGGTTTTTCATCCACACATCGATCAACAACATATTCCAATTCCCCATTCTCACCACACTACCCCATACGCATCACTCACGCATACTTTTACCCAATTCATACATACCCTTAAAAACATATACCACCACTACCCCAAATTCCTTTGTAACCATCAGAGTAAAAGTGAATACTTCAGTCCATGAACCATAAGTTTTTTACTTCCCGTAGATGAATTAGTGATACACTTGTCAAAACTCTTGAATACTGGGAATCCTGCCTCGCAAAAATTAATGACCTGCTCGCCAGCCTAAACCTGGTATTTAACACCGCCAAAACAGAACTCATGCTAATCTCTCCAGAAATGAACCACAATGCCAAAACCCCTACAAACAACTCACTCTCCCCCCAAGTCAGACCTAGGAGCTTTAATTGATAATAAGATGAACATGAAAGCATTTGTCAATCGTACTACCAAGGACTGCTTCCACAAACTCCAAGTGCTGAAAAGGATAAAACCGCTTTTCCATTTCCATGACATTAGAACAGTTCTTCAAGCAATTATTTTTGCAAAACTAGATTACTGTAACGCTATCCTACTAGGTCTCCCTTCGTCGTATACTAAACCGCTACAGATGGTCCAAAATGCGGCGGCAAGAATCCTTACCAACACAAGAAGAAGAGACCACATCTCCCCCATACTAAAAAACCTTCATTGGTTCCCTATCCATTTCAGAATTATATACAAGTCCATCACCATCATATACAAAACCATCCACCACCTTACATCACTCGAAATTCAACACCCTCTAAGCCAACATAACTCCAAAAGACCAACCAGAGAAGCATACAGAGGAACCCTCCAGGTACCTAATACGAAATTCACGTGGCATATAACCCTGAGAGAACGGGCCTTTTCGACAGCTGGACCTTCTCTCTGGAACTCCATTCCCACGAATCTTCGCCATGAACCTTGCCTCCTTACATTTCGAAAAAGACTCAAAACCTGGCTATTTAAACAAGCCTTCCCAGAACACTCCTAAATCTCACTTCATCTACTCAAAAAATGTTTCCACTCCAGCTCTGTAAATAATTAATTAACTAAGATGTTAACTTACTCATGCCTTTCTCTCTCTTCTCCTAGTTCCATAACCCTTGTTCATTGTAACTTCATTTCCTATGCACGAGTTTTCAGTTTTATGTTGTCCTGCACTCCTTGTTATAATGTAAACCGGCATGATGTGATTTTTCATGAATGCCGGTATATAAAAACCCTAAATAAATAAATAAATAAATGTTCAAATGTTCCAAAAATGATGCTTCAAATGTGAAAAATTTTTTTTGCTGATCAAAGTTGATTATTTCACATATTTATTTATTTAACAATTTTATATACCGACCTTCATAGTAGATTACCATATCGGATCGGTTTACAGTTTAACAAAGGGAAAAAAACTAGAGTAACAAATTCACGTAAACGAAAGATAACCAAAGCAGGAATAAGTCAAAGTTACAATCAACAGGGGGCGAGAACTTGGAAGCTTGCAACAAGCTGGAAAGAAGAAAAGGCCAGTAAAGTAATTTTACCGTAGAGTGTACAAGTTACAAACTTAAGAACGGTGCTTTAATCTGAATATGGAGTATGGAGTTCACTTTAAATATGGAGTTCACTTTAAATGTATGTATGGAGTTCACTTTAAATGTGGAGTTCACTTTAAATGTAAAAGACTGTCAATAACCACTTATGGTCACAGACGCCACTTCCCAGACAAAATCTTTCTCACAGGACACTTGAAAAGAAAGTCACTTTGAATCCCTGTCCATTGCAATTAATGGTCATCAACTTTACTTCTCCAATGTGGCCTGTCTTGCAGCACACCCAAAACAACCTGTTTTACAGCACATCCGATGCCATGGCGTTTCGGCGGCTGTCCTGCCACCTGCATCAGGGGATAATGTCTACTCAGCTTTCGGGTTATCACCGGCTTGATGTTATCTTCAAATGTATCTTCTGAATTAATAATGAATAAGTCTGGGAACAATACAGATCAATAAGAACTCAAGAAAACACATATTCTTATGAATACCATAAAAGACCCAATTGGGATTCAAACTGACTTTCTTTTCAAATGTCCTGTGAGACAGACAAGGTACTTGGTCCGAAGGCGAATACTCTGTGCATTTCCATACTCTGGCCTCAGAACTATAGTTGGGCAGTCGGTTTTCATCTTCAGGCAAGGGATCTCAGAGCATATAAAGGATGAGTTGGCTGCCAGAGACCTGCGTGAGACGCTAGAGGGTCTAATCAGTCTAGCCATCCATCTAGAATTAAGATTCCAGGAACAGGCCCAGTGAGCCACAGCACTCTCCGCTGATGCCAATCAGTCTCAGTGCAGCTGGAAGCTGAACACTCGACTCAGTAAGTTGATAGTATACACCTGCATTGTGAGTTTAAAAAATGTGCATAAACCATAAAATGTGTACATTTTAAAAGGCATGCACAAATCATGTTTTCATGCCTAAGATTTATACACACAAAATATGCTTTCTACTCAGAAAGCATTTTTGTGCGCATAAATCATATTTTATGCATGGAAAATTATTTGTGCACATAAACTGTTTTCTGCAAATAAAATATGACTTATGCGCACAAAAAATATTCTTGATGCAGAAAGCATTTTTTGTGCACATAAATCATATTTTTTGCATGGAAAACATGGTTTTTGTGCACAATGCATGTTTTCTATGCATAAAATCCAAACTGCAGGTCTCAGTACCACCTTCTGCCCATAGACTGACACTAGTGCTGGAAACTTTACTCCATCTCAGACTAGTTCTCAGTGCTCAGAAATCAAGAGGTAAACTAGAGCACCTCTTTGCATTAGGGAATAATACCTAATGTTGTCATTAGCATGAAATTTCCAAGCCAGGGAACTAACTTAAACGCACAGGAGAGTTTATGCATTAAAAAATGCGTGCACAACCAAGGATAAACTGTGCATTGTAGTGAGCATACCTTTTATACATCGGCCTCTGTAACTGCCACATTCATGAAAGGCCTAAATCTTCTTTGTCCTCCAATTAGAATTCCTCCTACCACATACTATCTAAATACAGTACCTGAATGTAATACATTTTGAAGCGCTGAAAAAAGTGCAAAAAGCGGAATATAAATAAATAAATAAAAATATCATTCTTGTTCAGCTCATGAAATCACCTTATGAACCTCTACCATAGTAGAATTGAAATTTCTGTCTTGGAAAATTTTATTTTTGATAGCTATAAATTCAGCCCACAGATTTAAGTGAGTTGCAAGCGTCTGTTTCATATTCTTTGTATACACACATTGTCAGTTAGAATTTTAATAGTTTTTAAAACTGATGCAGTTTCTGCCAAAAATGGTCCCTCATTTTCACTTGAATCAGTTCATTGTATTACCAAAATTTTTTGAGATCACTTGCCAGTCAAAGTGTAATTTGGAATTAAATAATACACCATGAATACTGTTTAGCATATTAGTCTTTTTTTGCTTTATTGATTTGTTCGTGTATTTTGTTAAAAGGGATTTGCATTTTTCTTGGGATTCCATAGATTAGCATTTTCACCATTGCTTTTCAGCTTTTCTCATTGTTTGTTTAGTGTGTCTTAGCTCTCCACTGTACCAAGGTTATTTTGTTTAGAGGTATTGCATTCTTTTTTTCAATATTTTTTCTGGATTGGGCATAGGTTATCGGCCTTTTCATTGATGATTTTATCCCAGGAGTCAAAAGCTCAAGAGGCGTTAACATGTTTAAAATCAGTTATCTTATTTTTAATAGCTTCTTCAAGTATTTTCGGTTCTTTCTTTTTTCTGTATGTGAATGATTGATTAATATGTGATATTGTTTGCTGTTTGTTGAGGAGGGATATTTCTGATTTTATTAGTTGGAGATCAGACCAGTATGAAGTGGGATGAATTTATTATGCAGTTATTGTGATTGGCGAATATTAGGTCAAGGATGTGTTCTGCTTTATGAGTGGGGTTGGTTACAAATTGTGACCATCCCATTGCTTCCATGGTATCTAGAAAAATTTCACATGCTGTAGTTTTAGATATGCTGTCTATATGTAGGTTAAAGACCCCTATGATTAAGGTGGATTCAGGTGATGGAAATATTTTTGTGAAAATTTCGATTAGGGTTGAGCAGTCTTTTTGGAGTGTTCCAGGTGGGAAATAGACCGTACCTATATTTAGCTGTGTTGATTTTAGTTTTGCCACCTTGTAGGGAGGATTAATCTCATCTTTATAGGGTTTAAGTATCAGCTCTTTTTTACTGATTATTAATAGACCCCTACCTTTATGTTTGTGTCTGGGGAAGTGAAAGATATCATAGTTGGGGTGATCAATTTGATTTAACAGGACATTATCTCTGTCTTTCATCCATGATTCAGTAATGCAAAAGATGGTAGGTTTTAGTTCTTCTAGTAGATCATTTATCAATGGAGTTTTCTTTGACAGTGATTGAACATCTAGTAACAGGAGAGTAAGCATTAGGCAAGAAGAGATTACAGGAGAGTTATTACTTATCGTGGGGTAGATCAGTTTTGTGCTCTTTTCCTTGCTTATGTTGTAAGATTCTATGAAGATTTCCATATATTTCTTGTCCTGTGATGGTTTCACTGAGGAAGATTGGCTCCATTGTAATAGCTGTTTGGTATGCGTGGTGTTAAAATATTTATTGCAGGCATCACTTCAGCTGCACACAAAGGGGCAAGCTCCTTTGTTGCATTCCTTTGTGCACACACCAACAGTGCGCACTCTCTGGCAGAAGCACTTTCGGCGTAGCTGCCGGGATTTTGGGTCTTCGGCGGTGGTGGGTGGGTGGGCAGAAGGCAATCGATGGGTGGGACTAGGCCACCTGGCACCGGTGTATTCTTCCCTCACCTGTGGGGGGGAGGGAGCGCCTCTCTTCCTGTTCCCACCGGTGCCTGTGGGTCCGTTGGTTCAGGTGAGGGGGCATCGACGGCCGCGATCCCCCTCGAGTATTGCTGCTGAGATTTTGGGTATTTGGCAGTGGTGGTGGGCGGGCAGAGTGTGATCGATGCGTGGGTCTAGGCTGCCTGGTGCTGGTTTCTTCTTCCCTCATCTGTGGGGGGGAGAGAGCGCCTCTCTTCTTGTTCCCGCCGGTGCCTGCAGCTCCGTTGTTGGCTCGGGGGCAGCAATGGCCTCGATCCCCCTCGAACATTGCTGCTGGGATTTTGGGTCTTCGGCGGTGGTGTTGGGTGGGCAGAGGGCGATCGATGGGCGGGACTAGGCTGCCTGGCACCGGTGTCTTCTTCCCTCACCTGTAGGGAGAGAGAGAGTGCCTCTCTTCCTGTTCCTGCCAGTGCCTGTTGCTCCGTTGTTGACTCAGGGGAGAGGGGCAGCGGCGGCTGCGATCCCCCTTGAGTGTTGTCACCGGAATGTTATAAAATTGCCTCATCTCCGGGCAGTCACTGACACACATGCCTATATGTGCACTCGAGCACCTGTTTGAAAGTTAACGTCGTTTTAAACTAATTCCTTCAACTCTCCCACCGTGTTCCACTGCTGATAAAAAAAAACTTTGGGAGTTAGTTTCAAAAGGATTTACACATTCAAATCTGGGTTTTAGGTACATAAATACATTTCTGAGATTGCTACAATACATGCTATTAAATTTTCATTAGGTTTTATGCATGTAAGGGCAATTTAAGGGCCTGATTTTTTTAAAGCAATTACATGCTTAAAAATGGGTTTTATATGTGTAAATGCACTTTACCTGTGCAAGTGAACTTTTGAAAATTGCTACGATATATGCCATTGAATTGTCAATAGGTTTTACCTGCAGTAGGTTAACTTAATGGGTGTAAATAGTTTTTGAAAGTTACATTTATATGTGTAACTCTATTGAAAATTCATCTGTATGTGCGTAAATGGGCTTTTGAAAATTGCAATGATATATGCAACTGTCACATGCGTAAATCCTTTCAAAGATTACCCCCAGAATTAATACTTACATGAAACCCTCAATTTACAATCCTGACTTGTGTGGCTGATTACTGTCCTGCTTTTCAATGGAGAAAGCAGAGTTGCCTACCTATAACAGGTGTTGTCCATAGAGAGCAGGACAAATCAGCCACACAATCCCACCCTCCTGCCTTCTAGAGAAAATTAGTTTGCTATAAAGATTGAGGAGACTTCCATGGTTGTAGCTGTGCTGAAACCCTCTGTGCCTGCTCAGAAAGACCTTTTAATAAAACTGAGTGTTTTTGCTTTTTAAGCATTTTAAATTAATTATTAATTTATGAAAATGTGATATAGAATTATCACATAACTTCACTGTCTCGGGTTGTTTTCTAACCCTTGCTGTGAAATCTACTGGAAAAGCAATGATTCAAAGCAGGAAGAACCTTGCTAATCTTATATATATTTTGAAGTCTTCTTCTTTTCACCTTAATGTTAATGGTTCAAGCAAATTTACATAATGACACTGTTTGCAACACTTTGGATGCTTTATTGACTTTAGCCCGCATTTTAAAAAGGCCATATGCATAAATTTTGGCGTTTACACATGTGGCCGGGCCTTGCATGCACCGTGTGCATTTTACAACGGGCCTGGCCACGTGTGTAAACCCTGGTACACGCAGAAGCGCAGGGAAGGGCGGGCTGGGACAGCGCAATTAGCTGCTGTCCCGGGGAAGCATGCACCAGCAGCCAGCCGGCGTGCGGAGGTTACTTCAACTCTGAAGTTGGAGTAAGTAGTAAAACAAAACAAAAATGAATAGGTAGGGGGTAGGAGTCAGGGAGGAGAGGGGAAAAGGTAGAAGTTTAGATAGGGGTATAGGGAATTTCCCTCCCTATCCGCTCCTGCGTGCGCGAGTTGCAGGCTGCCCGCATATGTGCGCTCGGATTTTAAAATGCAGCATGCATGTGCGTGCAGCCATCAGATTTTAAAACATGTGCATGCTGGCGCGCGCATATTATAAAATTGGCGCATTTATATGCGTGTACGGGTCTTAAAATTGACCCCTTTATGCTTTTCTTTCATTCACATAACCCTTGCAGTTGCATTAGCCATGTATAAAATATATCGTTCTGAAAAAGTTTGTACTTCAAATACTGTAAAGGAAACAAGCATTATATACCCTGTTTTATTATGGAAAGTTATTTCTAGATAAACTGTCTTTATAACTTTGTCTAAGGGCAATGAAATTAGGGAGCATAAGTTACACTAGTTTTCAAAGGGAAAGTACATGCATACTTTCCTTTTGAAAATTATCCCACCAAAACTACCTGCATAAAATTACACCTGCTAATTTGTGTGTATATTTTTCCGGAAAATTTACATACATACTTTTGAAAATATAAAAGTGTGCACTTAAGAGCAAACCGCTCCCCAGCCCTAGCCCAGGAACACCTCTGCTCATTGTAGGCCTGATTTTAAAAAGCATTTACTCGAGTAAAAACTTCACTCAAGTAAGTGGGCTTTTGAAAATTGTTACAATATATGCCATTGAATTGTCCAAAGGATTTACTCGCATAAGTGCACTTTACTTGAGTAAATGGAGTTTAAAAATTACTACAATAGTAGTTACATTTATGCGCATAACTCCTTTTGAAAATTAACCCTTTAACTTTGGGTTTTACACATGTAAATGCACATTACCCTTGTAAGTGGGCTTTTGAAAATTGCTACTATATATACCATTGAATTGTCCACATGATTTACCTACAGAAGTGCTACATTAGTAGTTCATTTACATGTGTAAATCCTTTAAACAGTTACCCCCTATGGGTAGACTTACAAGCAGGCTCTTTGCACATAAGTTTACCCACATATCTGGTAAGCAATTTTATAACAGGCCATATCCACAGATAAAGCAGATTTATTTACTGAAATGCCTTTGAAAATTACCCTTCAAAGGTGTAAGCAATGCAGTGTGTTCTGAATATATAAATTCAAATGTAGATCTTCCTAAGTAATAATCCTAAAGGTTTGTTGGCAATCATGCATGACCTAATAATATCCGTAATAATTTATCTTTGTTAAAGGTCGCCAAGCTATCCTCCACCAGGATGTGGTAAAAGCAAATCAAAATTGAAATCCGAACAAGATGGCATCTCTAAAACTCACAAACTGCTGAGAAGGACTTGTTCTAGCACAGTCAAGACAGAAGATGTGTGTGCAACAAAGTCTCACAGAAACTTTGGTCGTTCGTTATCTAGTGATCCCAGGGCTGAACAGACAGTGATACTAAAACCACACAAACTGTTGAACCGTCCATGCCCGGTGGCTCTAAAGCAAGATGAGTGCATTACTTTGAAGTCGCATAAACTGCTAGCCAGATCATGTTCCGGGGATCCTCGATGTGAGCACAACAGCACCTTGAAGCCCCATAAACTTTTGAGCAGGTCGTATTCCAGTAACCTTAGAATGGAGGAATTAGATGGACTCAAGAACCACAGGTTACTTCACAAGTCTTACTCTACTGCACCTAAATCTTCAAAAAATGAGCTTTTCAAGGAACCTATTGCAGAGGGCAGGAGGCTCTCTCTTACCTCAGGGCTGATTGGTATCCTAACACCATCATCATCTTCACAATCTGCAGTGCGTAACCAGTAATTTTAGTTTCATTTTTTTTAACAATGTTCTTAAACTTGTTATATATCATAAATGCTTTATTTTAAAATGTTAGGTTTGGGTGTAATTTCTATTAAATGACATAAGTATAATATTTTGATAATATATTTAAAAAAATTTGGTTATTTAATTTTTCCTTTTCTGGGTAGTGGAAGGTTTTACTAAAAAAAATTATCTAATTTTAACAGCTGTCATCTTTATATAGAGGATCCTGTTTCTATGTTTAAAAACAAGTTTTTAAAATATCTTAAAATACTCACTCCATTTTAGAATAGTTAGCATTGGCCTTTCAAATAGAGAGAGAGAGATGGAAAGATATAGGAGTCGCTTTATCAAAGTATATTAATGCATTAATGCTTGTGCTCACATTAGCACCTATTAAATAGATGTTAAAAGGTTTCCAACAGTAGTAACATTAAATTTTATGATGAAGTAGTGAGAAGCAAAACTGTAGAAATTACCTCATCTGCTATTGAGGATAATAAGTATTTGGGTAGGGGTAAAGTCTGCTTGTAAACTTTACACAAACTTTTAAATAAAATAATTCTGCATGTGATTTTGGATTCCGCCCATCAGAGCACCTTCCCCAGTGCGGATAAAAGTATGCACAGAATTGAGTTACATTTCTATCCACACTGAGCCCTGAGCTAATTTATATCAGCCGTATCATGTGCATAAATTTGTGTTTTATGTATGTAAATGGATTTAAATATCAGGCCCATCATGGGTAAATCATATGTGCATTAAATAGGGCAAATGTTAATGCAGATGCATTAATACCAAAAACTTAACTATAATACCTAAGTGGTGTAGTTACATTTTTGCATTAATATACATATTAAGTAATCCGCTGCAGTGTATTATGCATATAATTATCTTGTGAATATCTCATAAATATACTTATTCAAAATGGGATTAATGCTATGAATTTTGTTAATTTACTATAATTTTGCAATATATAGCCAAACATCCATCAAAACTTGAGTCTGAAGTAAAATGAAGAGCACTCCTTCAACAAAGAAGACCAAAAATACAGGGCCTGATTTCCTGTGGTGTTTGGCTGTGAAACAAAAGAACGCGCCATGCAGCTGCAATGTTTTTAAGGGGAGGGGTTTCACTAGTGTGGAAAACTCCCCACAGTATAGTGGACCCCTCTCACAAAAAAACATTGCAGTTTAATTCATCCAGGTGACAGTTGGCTAGGTTTTTTTTAGTTATCCAGCTGCATGTAGTTATCCTGCCAAATATATGGGGACAAGTTATCTGGATAACTTCACTAACTGGCTTACTGAATTTTGGCCTCCAAGTAAATGATCTCTCTCTACAAGCAGCTAGGCAAGTAGAGAGATCATTCAACTGTGCCAAAGTAGAATAATTCTTAAAACCTATAGAAAGGCCAAGGACAATTTTCTGGGCATGTTTGGACTTTCCTGCACAAGCAGCACCGTGTGGGACTCCCTTTTTGTCCAAGAATCTGATTGAACACAATTTACCATATCCACAAGAGACTACATTCTTCAGGAAAAATCTTTTTTTTTATGGTAGTGTTGGGCCTCCTCAGACACCCTCTTATTTGCCCTAGACAGGTTTATTTTAGCAAATAGCAAGTTTTCTTTTCTTTTTTTGGTGACAGTTGCAATGCTCCTTCGCTAACTCTGTTAAGGCTCTTCAGCAGCACTTAACACTTACTTTTGCCAAGATTTCATTTGATTTTGTATTGTCATTTTTGCTTACCATGTCACAGAAGCAAGCCAGCAGCTTCAAATGGGGTGCCTTATACAATCGCAATATGCCCAACATGCACTATCATAATGATTAATTTAATTAAATATATGACTTATATTCTGTAACTTCCAAAGTTGTATACTCATTCAGTGCTGACGACCTGCGTTAAAACATTTTACAATATTTTCATGTACCTTCATGTACCTAAATTCCATCTTAAAATCCCTGGGGCAGATTTTATAAATCTGCGCACACGCGTACTTTTGTTTGCGCACCAGGCGCGAACAAGAGTACGCGGGCTTTCAATAGATACGTGTGTAGCCGCGCGTATCTATTAAAATCCGGGGTCGGCGTGTGCAAGGCTGCCCAAAATCGGCAGCCTGCGCACGCCAAGCCGCGCAGTCTGTCTCCGTTCCCTCCGAGGCCACTCCAAAATCAGAGCGGAGGGAACTTTCCTTCGTCCTCCCCTCACCTTCCCCTCCCTTCCCCTACCTAACCCACCCCCCCGGCCCTATCTAAACCTCCCCCCACCTCTATCCCGAAAGTTACACCTGCTGGAAGCAGGCGTAACTTTACGCGCGCTGGGCCGGCTGCCTCGCTCCATGTTCCGGTCCGGGGGCTGGTCCAGGGGCTGCTGTCACACCCCTGGAACGCCCCCAGGCCGGAACCACGCCCCCGGACAAGCCCCCGAAACGCCGCGTCACTCCCGGTACGCCCCCCGACATGCCCCTCCATGCAAGCCCCGGGACTTATGCGTGTCACGGGGCATGTGCGCGCCGCCGAGCCTATGCAAAATAGGCTCGGCGCGCGCAGGGGGGATTTGGGGTAGGTTTTTGGGGGGTACGCGAGTATCTTACGCACGTACCCCTTTGAAAATCTACCCCCTGTCTATTACAATATCAAGCTAGTTGCAAACCTCCTTACCCGTTATAAATATCAGAGTCCCTTTGGTTTATTAACCAATACATTTATATAACATCTCATTTTTTTGTAAGCTAGGGACCAACTTGCTACCTTCCTTTAACTATGTGCTGATGAACGGGGGTGGAGGGGGGGGCGGCAATGTGGAGGGGTCTTACAGAAAATTAAAGTGAAGGGGAATATTCTTTCCTCTCTCACCCGGTCTATAATTTCATTGTTCAGCCTCGCAGCTGGTCTGTGCCATTTTAAGAAACTAGCTAGCCAGTTTAAGAAAATGTGTTTTTTAAAAAAAGGTTGCTCTTATTATAAAAAACTAGAAAATCTCTCTCCCAGCCAGTAATGACCTGAGAAAAGAAACAAAATACCTCCCAGTCACCTGTTGATCATTCCAAAAAAATATTTTAAAAAATCCCTCCTTCTCCTTTCCCCATGCAGTCTGCCCAGAGGTAGTCATTAAAAAATAATCCCTCTCTTCCTTTTCCCTTCCCAATCAGCCACCAGCTCTGTATGAAAAAAAGAAATGCTTCCCTCTCTCTCCATCTTCCCTGTCAACCAGCAATATTAATGCAGTTAATAACTCCACCCCCATGGACTTTTTATTCCATTTGTGGCCATTCCTGAAGCCCAGTCTTTAGGAGAGGAACAGCTGTAGCTAAATGTTAATGAACCACCGTGAGACTGAATTAGTGTCTGTACAATCTCAGGCCCCGTGGTGGCTCTGTCATCCTGGATTCTGTAGGGAAGGTGGAACCTGAGAGAAAGCAGACATTGTTTCAGTCTCATGATGGCTCATTAGCATTGAGCAGTAGTTGTTACCCTCCTAATGATCAGACCTAAGTAAAGGCCCCAAGTGAAAAAAAATAAACTCTGCAGGGCAGAGTGGGGAGAAGCTTAGGAAAATCTCTGCTGGCTGTGGTGCAAGGTGTAGCTCAGTGTGTGCTGCTGCAGGGCAGGTCTTGCTTCCTCTTGAGGATCCTTCTGCAATCAGTCAATCTGTAGATCAGCAGAAATGTTGCCAGGGAGTGGGGCCGGTCTATGGACTAGTTATTAAGGAAAAACTGATCTATATGACAAAAATATATATGATGAGCTGAAAGGTAGATCCTTTTGATTGTCGCAGTTTTAAAGAACCCACATCATATATTCTCTCTAATAAATGGATTCTTCTGGTCAGCTTCGTTATAGAATACCATAACAAGGAAGGTACATTCTGCATTTTATTGTGTGGCCCCACCCTTGCTCCAGACTATGAATTACCCCTATGCTTGAGGTGGGGAGTACCACATGCAAAATTATATTTACTAATATGATTTAGCTTTGGGTTCGTAGCCTGAATGGGGAATGAGGCAGAGTTCCAGTCACCCTGATACCACATTTCTGTGCCCTTCCCACACAACCTCTCACATGTGGCACCACAGACCAGATAAAATTATCATACCAGAATAAAACAGTGATTAACCCTTTTAATAGTATTGTGTAAGTAGATAGTAAATCCACCAGAATATTAAATGGGAAAAGTACAGCAGTGAAGAATAATATAAACGTGCATTTCTCTTATTTTATGTCAAGTAATGAAAAAATAATCCTGGATATGGCCTGTTAACCAGGCAACCAAAATATTCATATGGATATTAAAAAAAAACATAGGGAACTCTAATAGAAAAAAGTTTGGGGAGGGTGGGGGGGAGGCAGTGAAGTACATAACTTTCAAAAATTGTCTTTACCCCTGAGTACTCAAAAAAAAAAAAAAAAAGGAGGGGGGGTGAGAAGGGGAAGCAGATCCACCCCAATCTCACCAGTTCGTAAAGGGCGCACACTGTCCCAAACACAAAATTGGTTGAAAAGAAAACAATCAGGAAAATGAAAAAGACTCTCTTTATGGTGAAGCTGACTAGATGATAAACCAAACAGATGAGAACTGCAGTGTGTGAAAGGTCTCACTTTCCCAAATGGTTTACTTGGTACTAAACAGAAAGGTAACCTGGTTTCAGTCTCTTACAGAAAGGCTATGGTCCATCAGCTTCTCTTTCCCAGTGCTATCTCATTGGGCTGTACCTGCCAACTAGGGTTTATGCTTGACTTTGGCTGAAAGGCTGAAGCAGTTAAGATGAGATATTGAATTTGTGACATAAGGCAAGGAAATAAACATTCTCCTTTCTTTATTAAGATACTCTCTGTGCAAAGTTTAGATTACTTAACTCAGTCTCTTAAGAGGGTGATCTAGCTAGATCACCCTTTTACATGTAGCTCGGCCATGAAGAAAGAACAGCTGTCTGTCTCTCTATTTCCTCAGAGCACAGATTGCCTCTTCCTCTCAATAATCAGCTCTTCAGGAGACGAACTGATTGCAGGGCTTCCAGATGTACTCCGTTCTTCCTGGCTCCAACTCCTGGCTGACACCACACAGAAACGGAGGCAGTCAATTTGTGCCTTTTCTTCCTTAAATGGTCTCCCAGCATTTCTTTGGCTTCCTCCTCTGCTGGCTATGTAATGCTGTTCTCTGGGCAGGCTAAACAGTACAGTCCTTTACCCCACTTGATAACATTTTGAGTGCTGGATGTTGGTTCTTGCAGAACATTTGTTCTTATAATTGCAATCGATGTTTGGATTTAGAGCATGGTGGTCCCTAGTTGTGATGTCTAAACTAAAATGTCACCTAGTACCATTAAATTCCAAACATTGAACTTTCTGAACTCAAAAGACCAAAACAACCTCAGTACAACAAGGGATCAAGCAACATCCCCATAGACAAGAGACAAAGCTCAAGTAGAGTCCAGGAACAGTGAGCTATCTTGCTTCTCCTACTAGATTCAAAAGAAGGATTCCTCCTCATTTTGTTTGGCTTCGAGGAGACATCCTGAGCAGAATGCTCATTTGCTGATGCTCAAAAACAGAAAGAAGGGAGATTGAGCCCATTGCTTTACCCACTCCCAAGTAGCTTTGTCAAGAACTGAGCAAAACCTCTCTATTGCTGACTAAGCCACAATGTTCTTCCAATGTTATATTGGAATCAGAATCTGAGGAGTTCTTGGATCTGTGGATGATAACTCTGAACAGGAGCAATCCCCAGACTTCTCCTTGTATCACTGTCTTCCACAAGCAAGGAGTAGATCCTCATTGGAAGATCTCTCCTATGTAATTTTTGTGTAAGAATTACTTTTATTTTGAAGGAGAAAGATACATCAGGTCACTTCTTTCTAGCTTTTTTTGTTACCTCAATGCCTCTACGGAGCTAGTGGTAGTACCTACCTATCAGCTTCTTCAGGATATACAGAAGCATATGTTGCAGACCTCATTCACTATACTTCCTTTTGCTAAGAAAACATACACCAAGTACTGGCATCTACTGGATTCAGTAAGGTCCTGATATTGCACCAGTTTGGATTTGTTGAATCCATTCTGAAAAGGGCCAAGAAGTTGTTGCATCACTGCTTCAGAGTGTGAGTCTGAAGCCTCAAAACCTTTTTTTGTTTTAGGATGCTATCCTTAGTTCCTGCACAGCTTCTCATTAGGTCTGCACGATTGTATATATGCATACCATTCTGCAATAGATTATGAGGTTTGCAGAATTTCACCTTCCAAAGAATTAGGAGGACTTTATTTACCCAGTGAAATAAGGAAAAGAAATGTGGAAAGCACTTGGTTTATGTGATCTGTAATGCTTTCAAGATGGCATTGGAGGCCTCCACCATGGCTATTGGAGCACATGGACTCTTAGTTTAGTTTATTAAACATTTTTTCACCATTTTTCTCACAGAATGCTGTAAGTGGTTTACCATGGTAAACTAGTTCAACATATTATAAACAAAACTCAATTTTCATAGACAAAATTATACACCTCGGCCTCCTAGTAGAGGTGCATAACATGCTATGCAGTGAATAAAATCTTTTTGATAAGAAGGTCATGGAAGCAGTCGATTTCATAAATGACCACTACTTAGTAGTTAAGACACTGTCCACTGCCATTTCTGATCCACCTTTCTCCTCTTGCAGGTTCTTTAATGGCACAGCAAGAATGCAGGTTTTTAAGAAAGCATAATTCTCTGTTCACTCAGCCCTGGCAGCAGCAAAACTCAAAGCTTCATCAGCTAGATTGCAGAAGCTCAAAATCACACTCAGCAACCAGGTAAAACCAGACTTTGAGTTTTGATTAGATCCAGAGCTCATAACCAGAATCCCAGTTTCCATGCCAGAAAATTTGGCTGTCAGAGGAAAGCTGAGATTTTATTTAAACCTTTGACCCTTGGTACCTTCCAGTCAGCTGGATTCTCCATATAGTAAAGAGAGATTACAAATGAAGATTGTAGAAAATCCCACCAAATCTCTTTCCAAAGGGATTGTTTCCTTTTCACTGGGACATGTTAAAGAAAGAGTTCTCTTCCGTCTTGCAGATCGATGTAGTCAAACCTGTATCACCACAGGAGAAAGAGCAGGGATTCTACTCTACATATTTTCTGTTGCCCAAGAAAACTAGGGGATATCATACCATCTTAGCCCTAAGAATCTTGAACAAATCTCTAATGAAATAAAAGTTCAAGATAATTTCCATGGGATTCATCATTCCCCTTCTAAATAGAGCAGACTGGCTATTCTTATTGGATATCAAAATACCTCTTAAGTTTGATTTATTTTTTATATAGGTATATGTATCTTAGATTTGTAGTAAGGAAACACCATCTTCAGTACTGTGTTCTCTCATTGGCCCCTTGTGTCTTCACAAAATATTTTGCTGTTATTACAACATATCTACACACACTTGTCAGGAGGATCCCCCAAGACTTACCAAAATTCCCTGGTGGTCCAGCGGGGGTCCGGGAGTGATCTCCTGCACTCGGGCTGTCGGATGCCAGTATTCAAAATGGCGCTGATAGCCTTTGCCCTTACTATGTCACAGGGTCTACTGGTGCCATTGGTCGGCTCCTGTCACATGGTAGGAGCACAAGATAGCACCGGCCGTCCATTGCTCCTCCCATGTGACAGGGGCTGACCAATGGTACCGGTAGCCCCTGTGACATAGTAAGGGCAAAGGCTATCGACGCCATTTTGAATACCGGCAGCCAACGGCGTGAGTGCAGTAGATGGCTCCCGGACCCCCGCTGGACCACCAGGGAGTTTTTGGAAAGTCTTGGGGGGGTCAGGAGGGTGGGGGTTTTGTTTAAATTCGCTCGTTTAGATGGCTGAATAATTTGGTGAAGATTTGTTGCATTCGTGGGAAATTGTGATACGTTTCGCGACGCAACGAATACAACGAATATGGCCCTATACGTTGTGGATTGCCAGTACATTGCAAACAAATGCACACCCCTAGCAATAATCAATATACAAAAGGACCAAAGCATAAACCACAGATTTTAACATCGAAGAATGCAAAAAAGGTCTAATTTGTCTCTGCAGTTTAATCTTAACATAGCTATTTCTAACCAATTGCATAACATGCTTTTCCATGCTCAGAGCTGAATCTGACTTTGGTAGAACATCCACACCTATCAATTTCAAAGGAACTTCCACCTTTCTATTCCTTAAATACAGAATCTCCATTTTTCCAGTATTAAAAAACAGCTTATTCATATTTAGCCAAATTTTCAATCAATCCAAACAGTTCACTAACCTCGAATAACAGTCTTCCAGTTCTGGTTTCAGAGGAGCCCAAATCTGTACATAATCTTCATAAGTATAAGGTGAGAATCTGGCCTTTCAAATGATCTTGCTACTTGTCTCATAAAAATGCTGAACAAAATTGGTGAAAGGGAGGATCCTTGCAGTATCCCAGAACTAATATCAACTGTTATTGAAAGTTTATCTTGAAATGATACCACTTGTTTCCTCCCATCCAAAAAACTCTGCAACCATTTCCAAACCAATCCCTTCATTCCTAATGCTTCATACTGGTTTAGCAACAACTATGATCAACCAAATAAAAAGCACTTGATAAGTCTAGTTCTCCTAGGACAAGCAGGATGGTAGTCCTCACATGTGGGTGACATCATCAGATGGAGCCCAGCACGGAAAACTTTTGTCAAAGTTTCTAGAAACTTGCCTGGCAGACTGAGCATGCCCAGTCAGCTGCTATCCGAGTATACATGTGAGGTCCCCCTTCAGTCTCTTCATTTCTACGGTGCAGTAGCCTTGCGGTTGTGGAGCTCCAAACCCTTGAAGTGTTGTTTTGCATTTTTTAGGGTTTTTCTTTCTGCTCCAAACCCTCGAAGTGTTGTTTTGCGTTTTTTCATGGTTTTTCTTTCTGCGTTTTTCCTTCGCATTCGGCTCCCGTTAGGTACCCTTGGCTTTTGCCTCTGCAATTCACGGTCGATTCCCATTTCCAAGTCCCCATCGATCATCAACCATGTGCCAGCCTCTTTTTCGATGGCATCATTGGGTTTCCGAAGGTGCCCCAGTGCCTGCGGACCATGTCCATCACAGATCTGCATGAGGTATGTATCCTCTGCCTGGGGGCCTCGCATGACATCCGAGGGTATCATTTGTGCAATCAAATGACTCCCCAAAGGGTGTTGTGCTCACTTGGACCAAATGGAGAAACCTTTTGGCTCTCCAAAACCTCCACGCCTAAGGACCGTGGGGAACCGTCCCCTTCTCTTCCCCTGGCAGTCCCGCTCGCCAGTAGCCCTAAGGATCGGAGAGAGGGAGATCAATCCTCGGTGGTCTCTCCCCTCCCCTTAACCTCAGGGTCGTCATCGTCCTTGGTGCCGTGGAAAGACTAGGCCAAGAACCAGAAACTCAGGAAGCATCGACGCCGGTCACCGTCCCGACGGATCTGGTTCCTGAGCGGCATTGGCAGCCATCGAGCCACCACAAGCCCCATCCTCCGGTGCTCCTGGTAGCCCAAGGCGTTCTCCACCAGCAATGGTGCTGGGGGCCGTGCCCCCTCATGATTCCTCCAATGGTGTGCCGGCGACTCCTCATCCTCCTCTTATCAGTCCTAACCAGACAGGACTTCCAGGAGCAGTTGGACCACAGGGTTCAATTGGAGGTGATCAAAGCGCTTCAGAGCGTCGAGTTGCCGTCGCCAAGCTATTGTGTCAGAGTGAGGAGTCCCTTGTTCTGATAGATGTGCTGAAGTCCCTCATATGCCCAGAAAAGCCTTCTAGGCTGCATGGGAAGGGAGGAACAGTGAAAGTGAAACATGAGTTATACCATAAATCAGTCCCACTAAACACAAATGTTGGCTGAGTTTGCACAATACTGCTAAAATCTCTGGTTTTTAGTTTGGTAGCATTGGAACTCTGTATCAGGATCAGCAATCCTATATTTTTGTTCTGTAGTTAGGGTAGATGTTTGCACTCAGTGGAAAAACATCTGTAACAACTTTTCTAATGCTCTAGCATTTAGGTTCACTGAGTGTTTGTGAATTAGTGAATCTATTCTACAAATAGGGAAAATATTCAGCCACAGCAAAGCAATTAAAAATCAGCATGGCTTATTGCATAAATGAAAATAAATAAGTCAGGCTAATTACAGTAATACACCATTTATTTTTTTCCATATAAGAATATGAAATTTAAGATTTGACTAGTCATGCAGATATGCTTTATGTTATATGCACAAAACATTTCTTCAATCTAATCTCCTACTAAAAGGAGATATTGTAAAGGACACTAACATTTTTTTTTAGGAAAATAAATAAAAATAAGAAAAAAAAGAGTCCACTGATTTTCTAAAGAAGTAACTGAAAAGGTAAGGAAAAAAAGTTGGCGTTTATAAATTACAAGAGACTGCAGAAAGAGGAAGACAGACAACAAAATCTGGAAAAGCTAAGAGAAGTTGTGAATATAGTCAGCAGAGCAAAGATGCAAATGAAAGAAAACAGCAAATACGATAAACAGGAAGACAAGACTTTTTAAAAATATGTTAGTGACAGGAGGAAATGCAAAAGTGACATTGTAAGACTCAGAGGTAAAGGAGAGGAATATGGAGACGATGACAAAGAGAAAGCAGAATTGTTTGATAAATATTTCTGTTCAGTGTTCATGGAGGAAGGGCCAGGAGTACATAAGAACATAAGGCTTGCCATACTGGGTCAGACCAAGGGTCCATCAAGCCCAGTATCCTGTTTCCAACAGTGGCTAAGCCATGTCACAAGTACCTGGCAGGATCCCAAGGGATTGATAGATTCCAAGTTGCTTATCCCAAGAATAAGCAGTGGATTTCTGCAACTCTACCTTAATAATGGTTAATAGACTTTTCCTCCAGGAACTTGTCCAAACCTTTTTAAATGCAGCTATATTAATCAATTTCACCACATCCTCTGGCAACAAATTCCAGAGCTTAATTATGTATTGAGTAAAAAAATATTTTCTCTTATTAGTTTTAATGTATTACCAGTAACTTCATTGGGTGTCCCCTGGTCATTGTACTTTTCAAAAGAGTAAACAACTGATTTACATTTACTCGTTCCATTCTGATCTCTATCATATCTCCAAAAATAGCAAAGGTGCTCAGTTTATTTATAAGTGCTATGCTGAACTGTGTCAACAGGCCTTACTGTAATTCAAGTACACTATGGGGCAGATTTTCAAAGGGGTATGCGTGTAAGATACGCGCGTACCCCCCGAAAACCTGCCCCAAGTTCCCCCCGCGCACAAGTCCTGGGGCTTTCCTGGGGGGCGTGTCGTGGCGGCGCATCATCCGTGGCAGGGCCGCGGGCGTGGTTCCAGCCCGGTGGTGTTTCGGGGGCATGGCCGAGGCCTCCGAAACAGCTCCTGAGCTGGGGAATCGCGCAGCCGGCGCGCATGAGTTACGCCTGCCTCAGGCAGGCGAACTCTTCAAACAAAGGTAGGGGGGTTTAGATAGGACTGGGGGGGGGGGGTGGGTTAGGTAGGGGAAGGGAGGGGAAGGTGCGGGGGGGTGGAAGGAAAGTTCCCTCCGAGGCCGCTCCGATTTCAGAGCGGCCTCGAAGGGAACGGAGGCAGGCTGCGCGGCTCAGCGCACGCAGGCTGCCGATTTTGCACAGCCTTGAGTGCGCCGACCCCGGATTTTAAAGGATACGCGTGGCTGCGTGCGTATCTATTAAAATCCGGTGTACTCTTGTTCGCACCTGGTGCGCGAACAAAAGTATGCGTGGGCGTACTTTTATAAAATCTACCCCTATATCTAACACTCTCCCCTGATCCAACACCCTGGTCACCCTAGATAAATAGATCAGATTTGCTTGAAAAGACCTACTGTTGGAAAAACTACATTGCCTCTAATCTTCTAATCCAGTGTTTTCCAGAAACTGCACTATCCTCTGTTTTAGCAGCAATTCCAATTTACTTACCACAGACTATTCGGCCTGTAATTTCCAGGCTCCTTCTTCCACTTTTGTGAAAAGAAAAACACCTTTGCTTTTTCCAGTCCTCTGGAACTACTCCTGTCTCTAAAGAAGCATTGAAAATGTCAGCCAGTGGAGCTGCTGGAACCTCTGCATGTTCAATTAATGCTCTCATATATATCCCACCTGGCCGCATCACTTTAGCTACCTTTAGTTTAGCTAGATTTTCACAAATACTGTCTTCTGAACATTGCGGTTTACCTACCTTCCAATCCTATTTACGCTCATTTTCTGTGGTCCTACACCATTTTTTTTTCCACATAGAACTTGAAATTTAAGATTTGACTAGTCATACAGATGTGCCATGTTATATGTTTTATGTTGTAGGCCCTAAAGTGACTGAGTAGGTTATAAACTGGTTGAATGAGAGGTAATGATTAATGGAATTCACTCCAAGGAAAGTGGCATTACTAGTGCTGTGCCGCAGAGATCAGTCCCTGGGCTAGTTCTTTTCAAAGTTTTTGTAAACGATATTGCAGAAGTACTCTTGAAAGATTTGTTGTTTTGAAAATCATTCCAAAATCTAAAACAGGGTAGACAGCCAGGAAGGTGTGGAAACCATGAGGAGGGATCTAGTAACACTTGAGGAATGGTTAGAGTCTAGCAGCTAAGACTTAATGCTAAAAAATGCAGTCATGCATTTGGGCTGTAAAAACCCAAGCACAAAACAAGAGCGGGATCTGGCGGTGATCATATCTGATGATCTAGCAGAAAAGGCAATGACAAAAACTAAAGAGATGCTTGGGTGCATAGGGAGAGGAATAGTCAGCAGAAAAAAAGGAGGTGATCTTGTCCATGTATAAGTCCCTGGCAAGTCCTCATTATACAATTCTGGACTGGAGATTGTACCTTCTAAAGAATATAAACTAAATGAAATTGATCCAAAGAGTGGCTACTTAAATGGCAAATGGTCTTCATTCGAAAGCATTTGGGGAAAGACCTAAAGATCTAAACATGTACACCCTAGAGGAAAGGTGTGTCAAGGGAGATATGATAGAGGCATTTCAATACCTTTGACATACCAATTCACAGACGACAGGAATGGACTCAGGAATAATCAAAGGAAATACTTCTTTACAGAGAGGATGGTGCATTCATGAATCAGCCTTCCAGTGGAGGTGGTAGAATCAAGGACAATCAGAATTAAAGAAAGCATGGGATAAGCACAGGGGATCTCTGAAGGAGTGGTAGGGATTGTAGTGCTGAGTAGCTGGTGTGGATGGACAGACTAAATCGGCTGTATGGTCTTTTTCCGCCTTCTTATTTCTACGTTTCTATGTTACTTTTCTATAGAAAACTCTGCTTAAATGTCCTGACTTCTAAGAACAATTGTGTTTGTCGTTCTTTCCCTGTACAAAAGTGTGTGCCCCCCCATAAACCTTTAAATAACGTGGAACAAAACTGCTAATTATTTAAAGCAAAAATTATTTGAAAGGGAGCGGTGGTAGTTTCATATATACGCTGTTTTTGAATATGTTTTGGTACCATCCAGCTTATCCAGTATTATTCAACTTATAATCATTAATAAACCATCGTCCTCCATTACCATTTTAAATTGCAGTGCCACCAACAAAATTTTTTTAAAGAATTTTGTATATATTTCAGTTCTTTATGTTCAAATCGCCATTCAGTACAGCTGTGTTATCACTCAATGTGATAGCCAACTTTAAGAACATAAGAACATAAGAACATAAGAAAACGTTCATCAAGATTTATAAAAATTAATTACGCCGCTTTACTTAGCTTGTTGTATACTCGCTTGTTATAATCCCGACTTGGCCAGGTTTCAGAAAGACTCCTTTGAAAGGGGAGCAAACTTGCATATTTCCCTCTCATTCAACTTTGTTATCTCAATCTTACTCATACCACTTCTGTGATTCAAAAATGCCTGTACAGCAGGTAAAGACAGACTAAGTATCCAGTTTGCTTTTCCAGTTAGTCTTTAAAAATAATTCCAAACTTATATTAAAACAATTGTATTTAATATCACTGTTAACAACAAGTAGTTTTCAGCCTATAATATCCAATACATCTCTATCTGTATGATTTATTTACCCTCCAAAGTACAGTACAACTTTTTTGAAAACGGGAACATTTTTTCCCAAGATACTGTAGCAAGTATTTCCTAAATCATTCAGTTGCACATTCAAGAATTTCACAAAATGCAGTTCCACAATACTTGTATGGCATCCCATTTTTATGTTTACATTTTTTCATGTTGATTATCATTAGATTAAAAATTAATGAATAAAGTATTTTGGGGGAAATGTCAAGATTTGTTTTTGCTGGTTCCCTTGTGAATCAAATACATAATAAAAGTAGCCTCCCTTTCTCCTAGGACAAGCAGGATGATAGTCCTCACACATGGGTGACATCATCAGATGGAGCCCGGCATGGAACTTTGATCTCAAAGAATCTAGAGCTTTCAGCATGCCTTACTGAGCATGTGCAGATATAGTCATCATCCTACCCCCTAGTCAGAGTCCCTCATTCTCTTGTTTTCAGCGGAACTGTCGTCTCATGGTTGTGGAGCTCATGCTCTTTTTTATGAGAAAATTTTGTTTTTTCACAGTATTCAGCTTTGCTCTCTTATAGGTTTGTAAGTGATTTTTTCTAGAGCTGCAGTTTTTCTTTCTTGTAGTTTATTCTGTTTCCAACTGTCTGCCGGCCGCATGGTGGGTTCTCCCCTGTGCAGCCTGTCAGAGTCTGTTATTAAAAAAAACCAAAAACCTGCTCCTGCAGGTTTTGTATTTGTGTCCTCTCTTTGCTTTGTCTGTTTTTTTTTCCACAGTACTGACAGGACTGGACTAAGCAGTCCTTTGGTAGTCCGTGTAGGCCGCTGAGCCTGGGGACTCACCTGAGTTCTTCCTGAGCTGGAGTTCTATGCAGTTCACTGATCGTTTGGCATCAATGGATTCAGATGGTGGAAGGCTCGAGGACGATGCCATTCCTGTGCGGGGGAGAACTCATCCCCCCATGTCTCAAGTAACTAGTCTCCATGGGCAGGAGCCCTGAATGATGTTGCCTCCCCTCCTGCTTGCCAACCCTGGCAATGCAGTCTCCCTGGGAGAGAGGGTGAGCAGAGCTTGGATTAGCAGCTTGCTGCCGCACCTAGGTGCCATGCCCATGAACAGTTGCCCGTGCACAGCTGTGACCAATGCACCGTTCGTCTGATGCATTGATGTCAGAACCGCATTGGGGACGGGGGCCATTTTCGCGTACCAGGGTCCCCTTGATGCCCTCGAAGTCCAGGGTCACCCTCGTTGCATCAAGGTGTGTGACCGCCCACAATTCCATGGTGGCCTTGTGTGCCATTGGCATTGGTGGAACTGGAGTCTCGCTGCACTGGTTTATTTATTTATTTATTTAGAATTTTTATATACCGACATTCTTGATACAAATATCAAATCATATCGGTTTCCATTATAACAAAACAGTTGTGGCTAAGGCGTTACATTAAACAAGGTGTCTGAACAATAGAACGTAAATATTAAATAGTAATAAATGTAACATCGAACAGCGTTAATAGGCATAACAAAATAATAAATGGAACAGCGAACAATGTTAATAGGCGTAACATGTACTAATGTATCTACTAGGGTATCTTTCATAACCTATGGACTATACAAATCAGGTGTAAGCAGGCCCTAAGGGAAGTAAGGATGATCATGGATCCCATAGTGGACTGTTATGCCCTTTGACCGGTGTCAGAGTGTTCTTGAGACTCCGGGAAGGCTTGTCGGAAGAGCCATGTTTTGAGGTGTTTCTTAAAAGTTTGATGACATGGTTCTTGGCGAAGCTCCGGAGGCAGTGAGTTCCAAAGGGTGGGCCCGGCTGTAGAGATTGCTCGTTTTCTTAATGAGGTTTTGACCGGTGGAGCATATAGAAATCCTTTGTAAGCGTTTCTGATAGGTCTTTGTGATGTGTGAGGGTGGAGTTGCGAGCATAAATTGAGGTGGGCGATGCCAATAATATCCTTGTGGATCATCATTAACGCTTTGAAGGTGATCCTGGATTTTATAGGGAGCCAGTGAAGACCGCGTAGGATTGGTGTGATGTGGGCTCTTTTGTTAGTGTTAGTGAGTATCCTCGCCGCTGCATTCTGGACCATCTGTAGGGGTTTGATAGTTATGGCAGGTAGGCCTAGGAGAAGAGAGTTGCAGTAGTCTAGCTTTGTAAGTGTGATAGACTGAACTACTAAGCGGAAGTCGCTGAAATGCAGGAGGGGTTTCAGATTTTTGAGCACTTGAAGTTTGAAAAAACATTCTTTAGTAGTGTTGAGGACGAAAGATTTTAAGTTGAATAGATTGTCGAGTCGAACCCCTAAGTCTCTGATGGAGGGGGAGTGGTTGATGGATGATTTTGCGAATTGGGCTGCGCTTTGGGAGTTGATGAGAGTGTGGTTTTCGTCAGGTGAGATGATGAGGATTTCAGTTGTATTTGAATTGAGGATAAGGTTCAAGCTGGAAAGCAGAATATTGATAGAATGTAAACAACTGTTCCAGTGTGCCCAGGTTTTTTTGCAGGGATTCAGTGATAGGAAGAAGTATTTGAACGTCATCAGCGAAAATATAATACTTTAGTTTGAGGCTGGAGAGTAGTTGGCAGAGTGGTAGCAGATAAATGTTAAAAAGCGTGGGGGAGAGGGGTGATCCTTGTGGGGCTCCTCGGTTTGATTTGATTGGGAGTGATTCTTTATTATTGATCCTGACCTTGTAGAATCTATTCTCCAGGAACGATTGGAACCAGCTATGTGCTTCTCCTTGAATTCCTATATCAGATAGCCGCTCCAGTAGGATGGAATGATTAACCGTGTCGAAAGCGGCGGATAGGTCGAGAAGGGCGAGAAGGTAAGGTTGTTTTCTTTCGAGATTGAGAAGGATGGTGTCGGATAACGATGATAGTAAAGCTTCCGTATTTTGAGATTTCCTGAATCCGAACTGGAAAGGGGAGAGTATGTTATTCTCCTCCAGGTAATCAGACAGTTGTTTGTTTATGAATCTTTCCATCACTCTGGAGATCAAGGGAAGGTTAGCGATTGGATGGAAGTTTGCAGAGTCAGCCGTCGAAAGGTTAGGTTTTTTTAGTAAGGGTTTTAGGATAGCTATTTTTAGTTGTTCTGGAACCTTTCCTTGAGTTAGAGAGCAGTTAATGATGTCTGCTAATGCTTTAGAAATGGTGTTTGGAATGGAGAGTAGAAGATTGGAGGGTATTGCGTCCAACGGATGAGAGGAAGGTTTGAGCTTTTTGAGTATGATTTTGATTTCCATTGAAGATGGGGTCTCGAAAGATGTTAAGTTGAAATTCCTGGTAGGTGTTGAGGAGCTAGAAGGCAGTGTTGTCGGCTGTAGGGTAGAGATAAGCTTAAGGAGGTTGGTTATCTTCTTATCAAAGTAGATGGCTAGTTCCGTGGCTTTGTTGGATGCTTGCTCGTCAGGGATGATAGGTGGCAAAGGTTTTGTAAGAGATGTTACAAATGAGAATAAGGCTTTGTGGTCGAATGAGAAGTTGTGAATTTTTTTTGCAAAGAAGTCTTTTTTGGCTTTGAGGATGGCCATCCTGTATGTATTCAGGTGGGCTTTGTAATTTAACATTGTGACGATAGAAGGAGACTTGCGCCATCTGAGTTCTTTATTCCAAAGTTCTTGTTTGAGGATTTTAAGTTCCAGAGTGTACCACGGATGCCTATTAGCTTGAGGTGGTTTCAAGGATTTAGTGATGGTGGAACAGGATTGATCTGCGACCACACTTGTTATCTTGAACCATGAGTTAATAGCTGAAGGAGCGTCCGTGAGATCAAGTCGGTTAAGCTCTTTGGTGAGCAGTTTGCTAAGTAGGTCTGTGGGGCAAGATTTCCTTTATTGTATTGTGGTTTGGGCATTGAGGTCACTTGATGCCACGGTGCCTTTGATGCACTCAATGCCATGGTGCTTTCAGTACACTCGATCCCTCAGCATGTTACATTTGGTGCACTTGCCACAGTGCCCTCGATATCACGGTGTCTTCGGGGCACTCGATCCCTGACTACAGTGCCCTTGGTGTACTTACCACGATCTGTGCCCTCAGTGACCTTGATGCCTCGGTGCCCTTGCGACTCTCAATGCTTCAGTACTTCACTGCACTTAGTACTATGGTGACTGCGGTACCATCGATGCCGCTGTGCTCTCGATGCCTGTGGTACTCTTAATGTCCGTGGGGCCCTCAATGCCATTGACTTCCTTGATCCAGCAAGGTGTGTGCATGGCCACCCTAGGGGCTGGCGAGGTCGAAGTGGTGGCAGGCCTCGATGCAGTCAACTAGAGATGTGAATCGGGACTGGAATTGGTTCCGATTCTGGTTCCGATTCACATGTGGGTTTTTTTTCATTGGGCCCGATCGCGGTTTTGTTTATCGGCTGCGCCCAAGCCGATAAACAAAAAACCCACCCGACCCTTTAAAACTAATCCCTTTGCTTCCCCCTCCCTCCCGACCCCCCCAAAAATATTTTACAGGTACCTGGTGGTCCAGTGGGGGTCCCGGGAGCGATCTCCCGCTCTCGGGCCTTCGGCTGCCACTAATAAAAATGGCGCAGATGGCCTTTGCCCTTACCATGTGACAAGCTATCTGTGCCATTGGCCGGCCCCTGTCTCATGGAGGGAGCCCTGGATGGCCGGCGCCATCTTTAAAAATGGCGCGGGCCATCCAGTGCTCCTACCATGTGACAGGGGCCGGCCAATGGCATGGATACCCTGTCACATGGTAAGGGCAAAGGGCCATTGGCGCCATTTTGATTAGTGGCAGCCGACGGCCCGGGAGCGGGAGATCGCTCCCGGGACCCCCATTGGACCACCAGGTACCTGTAAAATGTTTTTGGGGGGGTCGGGAGGGTGGGGGAAGCAAAGGGATTCATTTTAAAGGGTCGGGGTGGGTTTAGGGGTTATTTTTTTGTGCTGTTTTTCCCGCCCTCCCCCAAAATGATAAGAGAACCCCCACAATCAATATCTTGGGGTTTTCCTATCGTTTCGGGGGAGCCCCCAATTTCTGATGATTTTGAAAATATCGACAATATTTTCAATTGTCTGAAGCCCGATTCACATCCCTACTATCAACCCATCTAGGTCGTCGAGGTGCGCAACCTCAGTGCCAGCATGACCACAATGCCATTGCGATGTGGTGCTGCCCCAATACCATTGATGCCTTGGAGGCCATCGAGGTTTGGGCCACCAGAGAGGCCTTTAGACCATCAATATCTCTCATTACCACCTTGACTATGTCAAGCCCCACTGACTAGGCATCAGATTTGCCATTGAGTGCCCTTGTTGCCCCTGTGGCCATAGACCGCTCTGCAGCCTTCTAGGGAAGGAGTTATTGACCTCTTACGGATTGAGTACAGGGGTCACCATCTACTTGAGGCACCCTGGTGTGCTGGTGCATCTGTACGCAGTGGCCCGGTCCCTTCAGGGCTCCTGGGTGATGTCCACTACAGAGCACCTGGAAGCTCAGAGCTGTCCATTCAGCTGATGTTCCCAGTGTTGGGGGCCCCGCCAAGATGCACACACCATCAATATTAATGTGCGCTAGCAAGGCTCTCGTCAACCATAATTCTTGTAAGATCATCGAGCTTGCGGCATTGAAACCACTGGGGGAATCGGTGAGCCGAGGGGAATTGCCGTCGGCACTGTCGGTCGTTGATATCGATGACCTGTTGGGGAGCTGCAGGGCCTGTAAATGCCAATGGCTTCTTTGGTCCATACCTTCGTGCGTTGGGGACTCTGGCAATCGACGTCTGTGGGCACCTGTGTCGCCAGGAATGGCACTGTTTACTGGCAAATTTTATAGATCACAGGACATGTCCGCAGTCCTTCATAAGCACCTGCATTCGCCAGGGATTTCACTGCAGTCATTCCCTGTTGGACTCGCAGGTGAGCCATTTTCTCCGCAGTTTCAATGGACTGTCTCCCGGAATGTTCTCAGGTACTGAAGGGGGCGATGCCACAGATCACCACTCTCCACCATGTCTTACCCAGAGTATCAATGGTGCTGGGGATGCCATCCTCACACTGTCCTCTGCTGGAGTTTTGTGGTGTTGATGCGCAGCTCGCGAGGTTGGGACAGATAAGGCATCTATTCCAAGGGCTTCAGTTGCTGACAGGTGGCATTCTCCCTGGCTGTGCAGTCCTCAGCCACACTAGAGTTCTGCCACCTTTTGGCATGACCTCAGCTTCTGTGTCAGTACTGCATAATGCTGAGGAGCATGGGTGGGGGAGGTGTCATTACATGCTTTGTGCTTGGTCGTGGGGCAGTGTGTAGCCAGTGACTCGGGCAATTGGTTCTCTGACCTCGCTGGGATGTGGGATTTCTTCCACAAGCACAGCACTCAGGATCAAGGGTGTGCCACCATCCGTCGATTGGTTACCACTACATGAGTCTGCCCAGCGTGCTTTCTCTCCAGAGGGCATCCAGTTGCCCTCTGTTGCCTGGTCGTTGGTGTGTGTGTGTGTGTGTGTGGTGTGTGTGTGTGTGTATGTGTGTATTGTTCCTTCCAGGCAGTCACAACAGGTTATGTTCCACTGCCAGAGGACTGGCCTAGGACTACACTTCTGGTCGGATCCCAAGGTGAGTGAACTTTCTCTGCAGAGGAATACGTCTTTTGCCCTCTACCATATTCTTGTGGAACAGTCCCTGGGGCTCTGTACCTGATAAATGTATTCTCTCTGATGCAGAACCCTGAAATTTTGAATCGGCACCCCTCCTTGGAGGCCAAGGCTGGGGAGCAGCATCAACAATCATTGGAGCATCTTCAGCTGGGGCCCCTCTGGGGATTGTAATGGCAATCTCCCCTATATGAGGCTGGCTGCCTGTGGTGAGTTGGTCATGTCGGTGCCTCAGTGATCAGTGATTGTGCTTCAACTTTCCTTTTCAGGGTTGCTAGGTCTTTCAGGCTCAGGAGGCCCCTATCCCATTGCTTCCCTCTCCCCTCTGGAAGGAGTGATTTGATTGAGTTCCAGGGCAAGCCTTTCAGGTTCCCCTCTGGACTCCCGACCATGCACCCCTTTGAGGTGTGTCCCTCTTTTTCCATTCTCGGACAAGGGGTTGCACTGCTCTGACTGGCACCAGCCTCGAATAGCACTCTCCCATGGGTGCTCTAAGATGCAGGAGGTCTATCCACGAGGAAGCCTGTCCAGTTTTGCTCCCCTGTGACCCTCCAGATGTCCCCCAGTTCAGGAGTCACTTTGGAAGCTGCTGGACTCAGTGGGCACTGAGTCCAGCAGCTTCCAAAGGATCGCTGTGGGCACTGAGTCCAGCAGATTCCTTAAGGATCGCTATCAACTGTCAGTCTTGCCTGTGGAACCATCCTCTGTGAGGAGAGTTTCAGTCCATCAGCTGGGTAATCGTGCCTTTCACCCTTTTGCCATGTCCATGGCTGAGGGAGCTGGAGGCTGAGAACCCCACAACAGAGGCACTGGCCTTTGCTCACAGAAGCATGCAAGCTGTTCTTCCCCTTTTTTCAGGATTACTCTATCTGCAGACAGAGGAGTCCTGGGTCATGCAACGTTGTCCATTGCTGGGCCATGTGCTCCCTTAGGAGGGGAAGTTTCTCCCCTGGGGCAATCACTCTCAGTTTCTGCTGTTTCAAGAAGACTGAAGGCTCCATCTCTGTGGGTTTCTCCCTGCTGGTTTCGGCAGCAGTTTGTTTGGGGTTGGTAGACAACCAAGTGACTTGTGCTTGCCACGGCAGTCCATCGGTCTGCCTCCTTGTGTTCTTCACTCTTCTGAGTTCCAATTGGATTGTCGAGGGGAGGGGAGGTAAAACTAAGGCACCCATGGTATATCTCTGTATACCTGCAGGGAAGGATACACCACGTTTTTCCACTTATTTTCGCCGTTCTCTGACCAGTACTGCCTTAGTTTTTCTCATTCTCTAGATTGCCCAAAGGGCCTTCCTACTCCCCTTGTGATCCATGACAAGATAGATAAACCTGTTCTGACAGGTGCTCTTGAGTGAGCTTCAGGCCTATCTCATCTCCCTGCTCAGGAGTTTTGGGCTACAGGTCTGTTTTGGTGATTCGGTGATTCTCTCTCATCCCCTGAAATCCTTGACGCTGTCCTGTGTGGTCAGCTAATATGTGAGGACTAACATCCTGCTTGTCCTAGGAGAAAGCAGAGTTACTTCCCTGTAACAGGTTTTCTCCTAGGACAGCAGGATGTTAGTCTTCAAGAAAACCTCCTTCCTTTCCTGGGAGTTGGTTTCTCCATGTATGAGCTATATCATGGAATGAGGGACTCTGCCTAGGGGGCAGGGTGATGACTACAGCTGCACATGCTCAGTAGGGCATGCTGAAAGCTCTAAATTCTTGAAGATCAAAATTCTGTGCCGGGCTCCATCCGATGATGTCACCCATGTGTGAGGACTAACATCTTGCGTCACTTTGGACCTGAATGCAGGGTGAGGCAGCCACAGCAGGAGAGTTTGGAGGGGGACACTGTCGCCCCAAAATTTTGCTGCCTGATGAGGCTGGGTCACCCTGCCTAGTGATAGAACCATCCCTGACTGTGTTAGGCACAGCCATTTACTAATGTGTGTCTCCAGTCTACTCTGAGTAAATCTCTCCCCAAGCAGAGTAGAGACTCTTGGGGGCTCCTAAGACCTTTGTTCCACCCCTTGAGGTGGACAAAGTCACCAAAATAAACCTTAAAGAGCATAAAATTGTGGTGCATGCCTTCATCTTTTTCAAAATTCCCCTTCCCGGAGGCCGCCCACCCCCAGTCTAGTCTACCCTCCCAACCTCACCCTCCTGGACTTAAACAAACTTGCCCTGGAAGTCTAGTGGAGATCGAGAGAGCCCCCAAGCTCTGACCACAGAGGAGGCCATTTTATAAAATGGTGCAGGCCAGCCGATAGCTTGCTTTTGTCCATCATGTGATAGGAGCAGCTGGCACCATTTTGGAAAATGACTGCTGCTAGGTCCAGAGTCTAGGGGATGCTCTGGGCCCCCACTAGACAAGTTTGGTAAATTCATGTGGGGGGTTCAAAAGAGTGGGAGAGCTAGCTTCCAAAGTAGAGGGGAAAAGAGGCAGGGTTTGGCATTTTGCCTGTGCCAAAATTTTATACCCTTTACACCTTTTCACATGGGCCACTTCACAATGTTTTAATCTGTCGGAGGACCAGTGAGCAGTTTTTGCAAAAATATTAAGTAACTAACACAAAAAAACTGTGCATGTTTATGAACAAACTTCAGATAAGACTAATTTAATAGTTTACCTTTGTGTTACTATTTTGGGTATTGTTTAATTGAGATAACTAATACAGAATTGAGCAATCTTTTCAAACTATGGAGCTCTTCTGTTCATACAGTCATTAAAAGAAAATTCTCTCTCTTTCTCTCTCTCTCTCACTGTGTTGCCAGTCGACATGGCCCCCAATACCCCAAAAGTTTAAAAGAATAAATGCCATGCATGGCAATGGCTCCCCCACCCCTACTCTTGTCATCAATAAAGTGAACCCCCAACCCCCTTCCTATGGAATTATTTTAGGCAAGGACTCCCCTGCCACCCATCTCCAGTCCTAGAACAACCTAAATAGTTGGGGGTATAGTGCCCCTCCCTAGCTCCCAAAGGTATATGAAAACTCATTGGTGTTCCGTGTTTCCCCAAACCCCTACCCCTATGCAATCCCAATGGCTCCCGCAGACCCCCCTCCCACATCCCTTAAACCTTAACAACTAGTCCTTGATTTCTCAAAGGGGCCTGGGGCATCCGCCAGCCCGGGCCTGTTGGCAACATTTTTCAATATGGTGCTGATCTGACCTTGCCTCAGTTATGTGACTGGGCAAGGTCCAGGGATCAGATGCAGACCATGTGAGGGTTTGGGGGGGGGGGGGGGGGATACTGAACATCAATGATTTTCATATACCTTTGGGGGCTGGGGGGCAAGTGGAGCACTATGCCCCCAACTATTTAGGGTGCTTTTGGAGTTGGAGGTAGGATGGGGGTCCTTCCCTAAAACAATGGAAAGGGGAGTGAAGGGGTCACTTTATTGATGATGGGTGGGGGTAGAGGAAGCGGCCGTCATTGCACATGACACACATTCTTTTTTTTTACCTTTTGGGATGTCAAATCTGCTTCAACTGATGGCCTTAGGTTGAGCCAGGTGTCAGCTCTGAGCCCTGCTCAACCTCCCCATTTTGCCACAACAATTTTTTTGTTTTGGCAGTGGCCCTTTAAGGTGATGGCAGTCCCATGAGGCTGAGGCAGCCACTGTGTTAAAGAGCTGCTTGCTGCATTCTTTTGTCCCATGGTGTTTGGCCACAAGACAAAAGAAAGCACCATAGAGCTGTGATGTTTTTTGGGGGGAGGGGACCCCCTTTCACGGCAACACCACCCTGAGATAGTGGGTCCCGTCTCATAAAAAAAAATAAAATGTGGCTTAGTGGCATTAGGCCTAAATGAAGTGATAGAAAAATAGGCCCCAAATTACTTCTATTAGTCTGCTTCAGCCTGAGATTGTTTCTTTATGTTGAAAAACATTTTAACACATAAAGTGCTGAGAAAATGTGTGTGAACTCCTGAGTATGATCTGTATTTTCATTGTTTATATTCAAACCCTGATTAGATTCTAATCTAAACCCTAAGAGAGAAAAATATACCAATTGAATAAATATTCAGATGAAAAGGATAAATATATTTTGATATATTCAATAAAAAGGTTCAACTATAAATATCTTTGTATGAAAATATATGTGAATCCTTCATTCAGTAACTGTTGGCACAATCATGAGCAGCAATAATTTCAACTAAATGTTTTCTGTAACTGTTATTAATTTTCTCACATGGCTCTTGAGAAATTTTGGCCCTGGGACTCTGGGATATTTTGACTCTGGGATATTTGAGAGTTTCTTTGTATGAACAGCTTACATCAAGTCTTGCCACAGCATTTAAATAAGGTTGAGGATGGGTCTATGAGTTAGTCAGTCCAAAGCATGAGAACTACTTTTCTTCAGCCATTTTTGTAGAATAGTGCACTGCATATATCCTGCACATATGTAGTTATAGCACTATGAAGCACTGATTACTGAACTTGCCAGAGAATTATCCAGCACAGATGACATCATTCCTGGAAGGATGGAACTAAGTTTGTTATTCTAACTGATAAGAAGAGGCCTGTGGCCTATAGTAAGAGCAAGCTAAAGTACACATGTTAACATATATATCGATTGGCTATTAAAGGTAAAGGGTGTGGATTATGCAGATGACTGATAATAGCAGACCCCAGACCCTTTATAAGCTGATGCACACGTGAAGAACACTGAGCAGATTTTAAACAGACCTTGTACACCTTTGCTTGTACTATTTTTCTTTCTGTAATTCTCTGCTCCAATAGAGGAATCTTCCGCCTTCCTCTGTTTAATTACCTGTATTAATAAACCCCTTTCTTTATTACCGTTTGAAGCTGGCATTCATTCTGTAATTAGAGGGGACGCCCCTCTTTTAACATCTGGAGCCACCGCTGGGATTCATAGGAAAGGATTTGCGCCCCTTTCCCGTGACTTACCGGCTACAGCAGTTTGCGGACCTGCTTAAAGCTTTTGACTACTTAACCAGTTCCACTTAGGGTGACCTGGGGTCATTAGCGTACTTTAGTACTGGCAAGATCGTGAAGTGAGTCCGGTGGCTGCCACGGAGGTCACCATTAAACTCTTCTCACCTTTGGATTCAAGACGTTGATCCATAGGGAGAAGTCCTTCAGTTCATGATTGGGTACGTATGGGATTTAATTTTAATTTTTTTTAAGAAAAAGTGATTGATTTGATTAATGTTTCAGTTATCTATGTCTTCTCTTTTATTTTTTACTATAGTTTGTTAGTCTGCCAGACCTAGTTTAACTTGTAGTTCGTGCTTCTTTTGAATGACATTCCTTACTGTCTGTGGAATCTGCTTTCGAGTACTTTTTTTTTTTTTTCCCAGCTATGTGTGTGTATACCAACGAGCTAATTTAGCAGGTTTTGTTCTGTATTATTTCAACCTTTCAGACTTTCACTTCAGTTTGGTGTTCTCGTGCAGATTTTCTGCTCCCCCTCTCCCCCTCCCTTTTTTTCTCTCTGCTGTTCCGTTTATTGTAGTTGTAAACCTTCTGCATTCTTTTCTCCTTTGCCTTCACTTTCTTCCCTCTCTCTCTGACTGTTTAATTTGCTCTGTTTAAATGCTGTATGTTTTTCTACTTTCTCCCTTGCATTTCCTTGCTTCTGCTTGCACTTTCTTTGTTTCTTGAGGCGGGAGACGCCTTCCCCCCCCCTTGCATTCCTTTGCATTCCTGTGCCAAGTGGCGACCGGTTTCTTTGTCTGGTGTTCATCCTTCTATCTGCCACCTCGCTTTCCCTCCTCGCCCCTCCCAACTCGCCCCTCCCTTGTCTCTTCTCCGTGCATGTTGGGTAATTGAGTTTTGCTTCCCCCCCTTTAGTTTTGTCCTTTTTTGGTGCTGTGCGTTGTCACGCCCCATCCCCTGCACATTCCTTCCTGCTTACGTCAGCGCCTGCTCGTGTCTGGCTTTTTTTGTTTCTCCTCACTTTGGGCGTTGGCTCTACACCTCCCCCCCCCCTCCCTGCCATGCTTCGTCCTTTGTAAACGCATTGCATTCTGGTTTTGTTAGTTTTTTTTTCTCTCTCTGTGTCTCTTTCTCTGCCTGTTTGTCTTCTCCTATTTTTTGCTGTGTTGATTTTCTTTCACTTTCGTTTTCTTTGTGTGACTGGCTTCCCTTGTTAGTTTAACTGCAGCTATTAAAGTTTTATGGCTTCATTGCTCATGGTCTGTTCTTTTCTTGCCTGCTCCCTTCCCCCTCTTTGTTCAGCGCTCACGGAGCGATAGGAGTGCGTGACAGCGTTGGTGGTAGCCCCCACCGCAGTGAATCCCCTGTAAACGCCTTGAATTCTGGTCTTCTTAGTTTTTTCTCTCTCTGTTTTTTTGTGCCTGTCTATCGCCTTTACTGCTGGCTGATTCCAGGTTTCTGGTTTCCCCGTGAGGCTGGGAGATCGCCTGCTGTGTTAATTGCTGTTCGCTTTGCATTTCCAAAGGGCTTTTCTTCAGCCCACTGCTCTGTTCTTCTTTTACTTGTGCTGTCTTTCCATCACTGGCCTGCCCCTACTAACTCTGACCTTAAAAGAAAAAACTGGGAGAAGTTACAGCATCAGAGATTATTTTAACTGATCTTAAATATGTTTTCCACGTACATCCAATGCTCAGCTTAGTTCTGACGCTGTTTCTACTGTTCTCTGTGATTCCCCTTCCGTAGTTTACGCTCGGCATTTCTTGCTGCTGAGTTAAGTGCCTGGGTTATTTGGACGTTAGTGCTCGTGCCCCACCCTTTGGAATTTCTTTCTTTGCTCAGAGAACGGAGGTGATCCCCCCTCCCTTTTTTCTGCCTGCTGTCATGTTACAATTTGTGGCTTGTTAGCACACAGATACAGAACGCAGGGGGAGCTTCAGCCCCCCCCTTCTCCTGCCACTGAATTGCTTACTTTCCTTTATATAACAGTTTTTATGCTTTCCTGCCTGCAAATGTTCTGTTCCTTTTTTTTTAGCTCCCGTTAGTTTCTGAACCACTTTTGTGATTTACAGTTACTTTCCTTTAATTATCTGTTTGATTTCCTACCTTTGTGCTCCTCTGGGATTTTTTTGGTGCATGATGGGAATTGCAGTTTTTGCATGGAAGTTGACTTGCCTACTTTTAGCATAGTTACTGAGCCCTGAATTTTGGACATCTACACTGCTGTCCTTCTTTCTAGTTAACTGTTCTGGTTTTTTTTTTCTTTGTTCTTTGTTTCAGATGAGAGGCGCAGGGCAACTCTCGCCTTTCCCATCCCCCCAGCCCCTCCCTCACACATTCCTGTATCGGGGGAGAGCGGACCCCATCAGTCTGCTTCGCCCCTATTCGCCCCCCCCTCTCTTCCTGTAGTGTTAAGTTGTGAATTGAGAGCCCCAGGTACTGGCCTTGCCTCCTGGGATTGGTAGTCATTTTCTTGTGTCTCCTCCCACTCCCTTGTCCCCTTCCATGGTGCTTGGTGGGAAGTGAAGTTTTGTTTCCAGCTCCTTATCTTAGTGCCTCTCCGTGCCTGTCTGTCCTGGCTCATGCTGAGTCCTCTGGCGGCTGACGTCATGACACCCCTCCCTCTGCCATTCCCTTTATTCCTGTGTTCACTGCTTATTCTTTTCTGTCTGCATTGCTCTGGCCCGTGCTCTGTCTTTACTTGAACATACAAATACACCAATAAATAACTCTTGAACCTTGTGAGCTCTCTCTCTCTCTTTTTCTGTTTATTATTGTCCTCTGTCCTGTGCTATCCTTTCCATTGCTCCCAGCTCTGCCTGCACAGCTGACTTTTATGGCATCATCTGCTAGGACATATTTTCAGGATACTACACGCAGGTTATTTCTTGGTTTAAGGTATTCTATAATTCTTACATTTTGTTTGCAACAGCTATATTTTCTAAGTTCCGCCCCCGCAGGGCTTTGGCCAGTGCTGAGGCCATCCCTAGTCTCCCTCTCTGGTGGGACAATTTACAGGGTGCCGCAGTTTGCATCTTTTCCTTTCATCCTCCTTGCTCTATACATCCTGGACTTTTACTGTTTTTAGGTTTCATTAAATTCTTTCCTTTCATTTGCCTATGGCCACACCAACATACACATACACACAATAACAAGAGACTCCCTTTTCATACTTTGATCAGTTTAGTTTACTGGAAAGCGTACCCTCCCCTGCACTTTTAGTTTTTTCCTTTCTCTATTTATTCCTGACCAATGTTTGTATAGTACTCTTTCCTACAGGAGTCTGTGATCAGTTGGCTTTGAGGGCATTATCTGCTGCAGTTTGCAGGGATCTGCCTTCATGTTTCAAGCTCACTGCTTGTCTCGCTGTGTGGTGACGGAGATAGGGTTTCTCACAGGAAGGTGATAAAGGCTGTACGTGTGTTTAGTTTAACCATGGATTAGCAAGGAATTGAATGTTACTAAGATAATTCATTGTTCTTGGGACATTGAGTACAACTTGAATTCTTTAGCAGTCAGGATTCTGTCTCTTTCACGGTATACAGTGCTTTGGTCATTGCGCTGGCATACTTACAGTACAGTCCTAAGTCTTTTCTTGCACACTGGAAAATTGCCCTTATGTATCAGTTATATGTTCTAATTAATGATGTTTCCTCCTTTCACAGAGGTGAAGGTTTTCCCCAGCAGCGCAAGAGTTATCCCGGTAACCATGCTTTTGTCACAGGCCTGTCTTTCAGAAAAAAAAAAAAAAACAGAGTGAAAGCTGAATATTAATGAGCACAGCGCCTCCTAGTGGCGCAGCTATATTAAAGAACCAACAGTAGCTTTATGACTGTAGTTTGCTGAATTCATATCAGGATATTTAGTTTCAAATGAGCTGTAATTCCTCTAACCTTTATCTGTTCTCAGATTTTATGTTTCCCCAGGTCAATAGTCGTTGGACCATTTGAAGATTACATTTTCTTCTTTTTCTCCGTTTTTCATTGTTTTTCATTTTTCAACTGATTGTTTTTTGCTTTTTCTTTTGTTTTTATTCTAGATCGATCTAGACATTTTCTCAGTACTTTTTTATGTTTTTTTTTGGCCTACCTTTATTTTTGATCAGGGGTTTGAGCTCATCAGAAGTAAACCATGTGTTTCTTGTTTGTCTTCTGTGTTCTGATAAATGAGTGCCGTTGTGTGTCAAAGTTTAATGTTTTTTGTGATGTGATGTCTGTGGTGAACTCTTCTCCCTAATTAATCTGAATTTGTTTTGCTCTTATGGTAGCTTCTGATCAAGTAACTTACCTACTGTCGAACTGCACGGCTCTGTTTCCTGTCCCTGACGCGCACTAAGCTGAATGACCTGTTTTCCCCCATCTGCATCATTGAATTCAAAGATTATCCTGACTTGGACTGTGAACTGTTTTCAAAGACTGCCATCATACATCGTATTCATTGTTTTTGTCTTGCTCAGATGCTGTTTGGTCCTATTTGCAAATTGCCATTATTTGGACAGAATTAATGCTGGTTTTTCTAAATTTTGTAGTATCTTCCCTGTCTAACTCCAACCTCTTATATCCGTATATGATTATGTAATATGCTTTTCTTCACCCATTATCCGTGTCTATGAAAGCTGCCTTGATTACATTACCCACATACTATATCCCACTGATTGCTCTCTTAGAACGAGATATGCCCCAGTATGGTCAAATGTTTTCTTGAATCCCTTATCCCTGGACAATGTTTTATCCACTATTGGGCCTACAGATGCTTTGTCACATGACTGCACTTGCCTGATGTTTCAACAGCCCTTTTTCTTTGCCTTCTTTTCTTTGTTACTATTAGTTTGCTTTTGTATTTCCAGTTTGGTATTCACTTTTTGCATTAACATGTTTATTCTTTTTTGTGTATTATTCTTTTGGAATGGCATACTCCCTGTATGCACCACTGACCCGAATTGTAATGCTTGCATCACAGTAACTATAGATGGTACGACTAAAACTTCTACTCTGCTATACAAATTCCCTTATGATTGTGAAGGGACAGTTACATACCGTTCTCATAATTCCACACAATACAGTGTATGTGCATACAACCATTACCTGTTTTGACCCTACTGAAGTCCCTGCCCAACAATGGATACAAGTCCATAAATGAGACACTCCTCAAGATCTAGTTATGACATTTGCCCTTTGACTCTCTACCGAAAGGTCGGTTTCCCTCATTTTTAAGTATATTCCCTACCCGCATTCTGGGATTTGACCTATAGATGTGGTAATGATTTGGCTTGGCCATACACGCTCTTATCCTTTAACTATCAGGTTTTTCTCTGGATCTCCCCTTTTCTTATGTGCATATATATTTCTGCTACATCAGAGTACGTTACATTCATGCTGTTCTATTTGCTGTAAGCTATTTCTAGCATTTTCCCACTCGTCTTACTGTTGGTACCTCTGCATCTCTTTGACTTATTCTTTCTTCTACAGCCTGTACCTATAGTAATTACTTTGCTGGCTTTTTATATTCCAATATCCTATTCCCTTTATACTCTGATTTCTCTGTAACCTTTTTGAACATTTCTTCCTGTAACACTTCCTTTCAGATTTTACCTGGAGTTTGTTTATACCCTCTCACAAATATTTCCTGGTAGTTTTATGGCCTTTGTGCTTATTCTGAGATTGATCTCCTTGTAGAAATTTACCCATTCTGAGGCTTCCTCTCACAAGGATATGCAACTGTACCTACTCCTACCTATGACCAGAACATGCCTTATGTTTTTGTTGTTTTTCCTTCTCCTCCTTGTCCATTTCAATGGATTACCTCTTCATGTTTTCTCTGTACCTTTTAAGAAGGATGTCCAACTGCTCTGCTAGGTTATCCCTCTTGATTGTTATATTTGTGACCCCCATGTGTAAAAGCACCGATCCCATCTCATGTAAAGCGCAGTGGATATTGGCCCACTCCATCGTTGCAACAAAGTGCATTCATAGCCCTTACACAGAATTACACACTATAGCTATAGGCAATTCTTCTTGTTTTTCTCAATCTTTTCTCAACTATACCATGCAAGCTCAAATGGTAAATTCTTATTGGCTCAATATTGTAACCTATTAGAAAGGCTCTTGGGGTTATGGAACTCCAATTTATATGTTGAATCGTATTATAAGATTGCAAGCTGTTGTTGAAATAATTACTAATGAAACTGCTAAAGCACTGAGAATATTAGCCACTCAGCAAAAGGGTTTTTGGAATGCTATTTATCAGACTCATCTAGCATTAGATTATATACTAGCTGTAGAAAGAGGATTATGTGGTAAATTTAACCTCAGTAACTGTTGTCTTCAAATAGACGACAAGGGTGAAGTGATTGAGGAAATCACTCGGAACATGATGTCTATAGCACATGTACCGGTGCAAACCTGGAAAGGACTTGATGTCAGTGATCCATTTGGATCCCTTGGCTCATGGTTTTCTAGTTTAGGTTCAGGATTCAAAATTCTAATTGGCTCCATGTGTACAATTGCCTTACTTGGGCTAGTTGTTTGTCTCTGCTTACCATGTCTCTGTATCTGCCTACGAAAATGCCGTGATCAAGTTTCTGAAATGCTGGTGACACAGACTAGCACTCGGATCATGCTTAATCAAGCTGAAACCTTGAACCTGATGCTTCTGGATTCTCATGCTGACACTGTACCATTCCCCACCACCTGTAATGACTATCTGTGAAAAATGAGCATATCGGTACGAAGACGGGTAATGCCTCTCGCCAGTAAGGAGTAGCCTTAACTAGGCTGGGCAGCCTAAGACATGGCGATATGTGACTCAGATAGGTATGAAGGGTTCTTAGCCAATCACCCTTCACAGGGGGATATGTAGAATAGTGCACTGCATATATCCTGCACATATGTAGTTATAGCACTATGAAGCACTGATTACTGAACTTGCCAGAGAATTATCCAGCACAGATGACATCATTCCTGGAAGGATGGAACTAAGTTTGTTATTCTAACTGATAAGAAGAGGCCTGTGGCCTATAGTAAGAGCAAGCTAAAGTACACATGTTAACATATATATCGATTGGCTATTAAAGGTAAAGGGTGTGGATTATGCAGATGACTGATAATAGCAGACCCCAGACCCTTTATAAGCTGATGCACACGTGAAGAACACTGAGCAGATTTTAAACAGACCTTGTACACCTTTGCTTGTACTATTTTTCTTTCTGTAATTCTCTGCTCCAATAGAGGAATCTTCCGCCTTCCTCTGTTTAATTACCTGTATTAATAAACCCCTTTCTTTATTACCGTTTGAAGCTGGCATTCATTCTGTAATTAGAGGGGACGCCCCTCTTTTAACATTTTGTAATAGATTTTCTTGAATGTTTAGGGTCATTGTCTTGCTGCATGACTCACTTTCAGCTTAGCTTCTTCTTGCAGATGAATAGCTTGACTTTGTCCTCTAGAATTTTCTGCTTTAAAGCCACCCAGATCCTGATGCAGCAAAGTGGCTGTATACCATGATACTTAATATCATCATGTTTGACAGTTGGGAAGAGGTACTTTGGAGCAGTGTTTGGTTTTCACTAAAGAAAACTTTGTTATTGTCACTGAAAAGTTCAATTTTTGACTCATCTTCCCAGCAAACACTATTTCAGAGATCTTGTGTATCATCTCTAAAACCTGAGAAAGCAGTGGTTTCTTCCTAGCTATCCTCCTTTGAACGCCATTTTTAGTCATTTTTTCCCTAATAGTTAATGCATGCACTCTCACAAAACCACAGCAAGAGAAGCCTACAAATCTTTAGATGTTTCCAGGTTTCTTTGTGGATGTTTTTCTGATTTGTCCTTGGGTAATCTTGGCAGGATGACCACGCATGGTTAGAATCATTGTAGTCTTTAATTTTTTCAATTTGTTCCATTTATAGACTATTTGTCTAAAAATGCATGGATGGAGCCCCATATGTTTAGAAATAGTCTGTCTGGACAGATGTACATCAACTATTCTTTTTCATAGGTTCTCTGAAATTTCTTTTTATTTATTTATTTATTTACTTATTTATTTTAAATCTTTTCTATACCGTCGTTAAGCGGGTGCCATCACAGCGGTTCACAATAAGGCACAAAAACTATGTTGAATAAAGTGTCTAGATTTCTAACTCTTAAACAGGTGCCATCAAAAATACTGTAACATTATATCATAATAAGTACTATTTGGTGAGTGTTATAAGTCATGTCTAGTTTTTCTAACTCTGCTAAAAGTTTGGTGTTACTTAACTTTAGTTCTTTGTTGTTTAAGATGATGGCATGATTAATTCCAACTAATTTTTATGGTGAAAGCCAAGTTCAAAACATTTTGGACCTTTATATAGGTCAGAATACCCAAACTTTACACAAAATTTCCTCTACAGGATGGTTTACTTGTTACCCAATTATTTCTGCACCTGAGTCTAATTAATCAATTAATTGTGCTAAGGAAATAGGGGCTTTACTTACTATTTCACACGCACTGACTTTGAATTATTCTTAATGTGCCTACCTTGTCTATTAGTGTGTCTGAAGAAACATGGAATTGTTTAATTTATACATTGTTTGTTGCATAAGACTATTTGGGATCCTGCCAGGTACTGGTGAGCAGGAATGGCCACTGTTAAGAGACAGGATGCTGGGCTTGACGGACCCTCAGTCTGACCCAGTATGGGAATGTTCTTATGTTATGTAACAAAGGGTATTGTGGTAAGAACTTGTAAATTTCATTTTTATACTTGGGATTAACAAACTTTTAAACAACCGTGTAAATTTATCCAGTCTTTGCAGTCATAACAGAAAAAGAAAGTCATACAAGATAACTGAAAACTCATGAAACTGTCAAAGAAAGTGATTCTGGGTGTTCGAATGTATTACACTCTTAGGAAAAGAGATGTGCAACTTCAAAAAAGATTTGTCAAATAGCTTGATGAACCTGGAAAAATTTTGAAGGTTCAACATATCGGAGCAACTCCAATGTAGATTCAAACATTTGCCTTCAGATTTCCGTCAAATTGGAGGAATATGTTTGGAATTTTTGAAAATCCAAAGACAACTTTTTTGTATTATGTTTCAATTTATTAGAAAGTGCCCTAGGCCTGCAGGTAAACATCTAACAAATATGTCTAGTGAATTTCAGAAAATCCAAAAATGACATCAAATTTAAAACGGGCATAAATTTGCCTGCCTCAAGTTTGACTTTGAGTTGTTCACGTATCTCCATTGAATAACTTCATGCTGCACTTTCTCTGGTACTCTTGCAGCAAAAAAGTTTAGTATTAATCTGGAAATACTTGCCATGAATCATTCCCATGAGGGAAGAAGTCTACTATATACCATTCAACTCATGACTTATTTTCACTTTTATCTATAAATGAAGTCCAGTAGTTTCTTTGTTATGCTTTTTGTTTAAACAGAGTTAAGATCACGTCTAATTAATAATAAAGAATTAAATGTAATAATTTATAGTAAAATTATTTCATATTTTCTGAATCATATAGCTCAAGGAAAATGTTCAAGTGAGCATTTTCCATAATTTTCTCTCATCTTGCCCTTGTCACAAGTTAGTGATAAGATTTAGCAGAATTCACAGATTTATAGGAATCTGACAGGAGCTGTGATGTGGACACTTCTATGGTGGCACCAGAAACTAGACTGAGATCACCAACTCATTTCATATAAGCCACCTTAGCTGCATTTGAACTTAGCTGGATTTGGCCTAGCAGTGAAAGACTGTGTAATAATAATATCACCATAGGGAAGCGATAGCTAGGCCACCAATTCAAATCCCAGTTAAGGTGGCCTGTGTGAAATGAGATGTTAGTTATAGTTCCTTAACACCCTTAGTCATTTGAACTGGCATAAGAAGAAATGGCAATGTTTCTGTTAGCTGTTCTGTCAAAAATAAAGGTATAGTTCAAATAGATGAAGTGGTGGCCCATCATAAAGAGGAGCATGAAAAGCCAGACTCTAGATATATAACAATTAATCCATGCTTTAATGCAAGTTGAACATAGTTCCCACTAGTGTTCCAGTTCTCACAGAAACTTCATTCAAGTTCTTGCAAGAACTGGAATATTTGTGGTAAGTGTTTGATGTTATATTTATTAGAGATTAAGGGGTAGATTTTCAAACCGCGCGATTTGTCGTACTTTTGCTGGCGCATCAGGCGCAAGCAAAAGTATGCGGGATTTTAGTAGATATGCGCGTAGCCGCGCGTATCCGCTAAAATCCTGGATCGGCGCGCGCAAGGCTATCAATTCCGTATAGCCGGCGCGCGCCAAGCCGCGCAGCCTACCCCCGTTCCCTCCAAGGCCGCTCCGAAATCGGAGCGGCCTCGGAGGGAACTTTCTTTTGCCCTCCCCTCACCTTCCCCTCCCTTCCCCTACCTAACCCCCCCTTACCTTTGTCGGGGGATTTACGCCTCCCGGAGGGAGATGTAAATCCCCGCGCGCCAGCGGGCCGCTAGCGCGCCGGGACGCAACCTGGGGCGGGTCCGGAGGGCACGGCCACGCCCCCAGGTTGTAGCCACGCCCCCGGGCCTGCCCCCGGAACGCTCCCGACACGCCCCGAAAACGTTGCGCGGTTCGGGCCCACCCCCCGACACGCCCTCCTCAGAAAACCCCGGGACTTACGCGAGTCCCGGGGCTCTGCGCGCGCCGGTAGGCCTATGTAAAATAGGCTCACCGGCGAGCAGGGCTCTTAAAATCCGCCCCAAATTGTCATATACCTGGATTGTCTGGCTTTGTTTGAATTTTATTTAATTTTGGCAGGAGTTGCTGTAGGGTTTCATTTTTTTTTAATATAGAAATGTCCATGGCTTGTGATTGTAATGTCAAGAATTGTGCAAAAAATGTCTGTGCCACCAGATTTTTTTTCTTTTTGATTATTGAAGATTTTATATAAAACACATAATAGATGCTTGGTACAAATCACAAACCAACTCTCATTTGTGTAATAATAATAAAGTAAGTATTATTTTCTTCCAGCCAAGTTATGACGCAAAATGCATTCCTGTACGAGATCATGGCTTTCTTGTTCAGGTAGGAGTTAATACCCAGCTCATTTAAAAAATATATCGACTACCTATTATTCTGTTTGAGGCCAAACTTGCAGCATTTCTTTTTATCTTAGACTATTGAGTTTGCTGAGCAGCGGATACCTGTGCTGAATGAATACTGTGTGGTATGTGATGAACCCCATGTGTTCCAGAATGGCCCCATGCTAAGAGTAAGTTTATAAGTTATGTAACTGTAAATTTTATGGTGCACACTTTCTTGAGCTAATTTGACAGCTGGATCATACATGATTTATTTTATTACCAAAGAAACAGGGAACAGTTTTTTAAAAGATTAATTGGGGCAGGTTTAAAACGTACTTTCCACATGCATTCCTGGATCTTTTATAGTGTGATAAGGTGTACCTTACTTTGATGCCAATATACTAAAATGCACTTAAACTCACAAACAAGAGCATACATGAAAAAAGTATCATAAGCATGTGTAAATTAAGTGTATGCATGCTAACAGTGCTTTTAGAGGTGAATTTTGCAGTATGTCTTTGATAGTGAGACAAGGAGAGTTTTGATGTTGTGTCCTTTGCAGAGTCTGGATTGTGCTTATTCTAGGCCAGGGCTTCCCAAACCTTTAGCCAATGTGACCCCATTTTAGCACTTTAAAATTCACATGATCCCAGAGGACAACCAAACCTGTTTAGCGGGTGTGTAGTTCACCTCCAACAATCCCTCCACTTACCATTCCTGCACTCCAATTGATCCCCTCTCTCAACCTCCACCCCCCTCCAGATGGCCTCTCAACCTCTGCCCCTCCAACTGATCCACTCTTACATCCCCCAATTACTCTCCTGTTCCCAGCCTAGCCACTCGCTCACCCACTCCAGCTTTTTACATCCTCCCCACTGAACCTCTCTCATCTCCAAGTCATTTTTGTAACCCCAATTGATCATCTGTCATTTATTTATTTATTTATTTATTTATTTTTATTTATTTGACAGCTTTTTTTATACCGACATTAAAATACACATCATATCAGTTTACATCATAACGAAAGGTTGAAATTACATTGAATGGGGGGAAACCAGAGAACAATAAACAAAAGAATAGGGGCTCTGAGGAAGAGCCAGAAATCAAGCGAGGAAAAAAAGGGGGGGGGAGGAGAGGGATATGAACATATTTACAAAGATTGAACATGATAATGCATAACAACATATTTACAAAAATTGAGGATGGATATGAGAATGGACATCCACTTCCTTTCTCTTTTCTCGCATACCTCCCCAGTTGATACTCTCACCCCTAGCTCCTCTTTTGCATCCCCCCTCTCACCTTTCACAGCCAATCCCTCTCCCACTGATCCAACATTCAAACCCTTCCTATATCTGATCCCTCCCTTCAAACAGCCCCCATCCACACATCCCCTTTACTAGAATCAGCAGCAACATTTTCCTTTGGGCCTCAGGTGATAAGTGGATGACAGCTAATGGGAAGAGAGGGCAGGCTGATGACAGGGGCAACATTTTTCTCTTAGGTAAGTTCAGCAATGGGAGAGGATAGAGAAGAAGTGACAACCTGCACAGACCTGTGCACACTTTGCCTACTGTTCCCCAATGGCTGGTCCAATGCCTAATGTTGAAGTGCAATTGGCAGCAGCATTAGTAATGAAAGTCAGTAAAAGCTCACAGGCCCTGCAGTGGCCCCAGTCCCTCCTCATACATGGCTTCCTGTTACCGTGGAAACTCAAGCAAAGGCAGGACCATTGCAGGACCCAAGAGTACATGCTAGCTCAAAGATCCCATGGTGATTTCCACTACTTCTGCTGCTGGTGATGTCTGGAGAGAACTGCCCTTTGAGGCACTTGTGACCCCGGCTGGAGGTTTTGTGACCCCGTTTGGGATCCCGACCCACAGTTTTGGAAGCTCTGATCTAGGCTGTTGCTGTCTTGAAGGAAGTTTCTCAGTTGTCTGGTTACCACAGATTCTGTATGTTTAGATAGTATGAGGAGGTTTTTTATTTGGATGGTGGTCAACACAGTCAGAAGTATCCAGTGAGGGTTTATTTAGTATGGATCTAACATTGGTTGATTTTTATGAGGTTAGGGTAGTGTTCCTATTAGAGCAAGACATTTACATTTTTAGAGAGGTGGGATGTGAGTGAGTCTGCCAGCTCCTTGAGCAGATGGATGGGACATGGTTCAGAATCACAGCCTTGTATTTCCTAAGTGACGTAAGACCTTTGATGTTGAAAATTGTCGAGCTGTTTGAAGACAGGATTTGTGACTCTCTCGTTAGGATTATCGATGGACTCTGAGTATCCTGCCTTGGATGCAGGGGCAAGAGGGGCAGTATCTGCTATGCTATCCTGTTGATTCTGTGGACAGTAGTCTCCAGTCCTGTTTGGGCGTGCATTTATGTTTGCTTGATAGTTAGGGTATTCTAGGTTTGAGCAGTGGCTTGAGGGTAAAGTATATTTTTCTGGCTGTTTCAGGTCAGATGAGGTCAAGGGTTCCAGTTTGGCTATATTGTAGACAATTTAAAATTAGTTACAGGTGCTTTCCCTCTTGGGTGAGTAATTTGGAATCGCCATGGCTAGGTTTGTCTCTTTCCATCTAAGTTGGGGTAGGGGCAGCAACTAGATTAAGTTTGTTGTCGGACTGAGAAGTTAGGTATTCTGTTGTGGCTTCCTGATGGGTGAGATTGTTAATTTTATTTATTTCCATTTTGAATCAGCTCTCCACTGCTCCAGATGATGTACAAAACCTAATAAAAAAAATGCATCAAAAATACAACATAAAGCATTAAATGCATCATCATTATATAAAAATAGATATGAAAACAAATATAGGGACAATAAAAAAGGCAAAAATAATATAATAATCATAGATTGACTGAACACAGCAACTTGAACCCAGCTCAACCATCACATCTAAATACCCATAGATCCATCCAAAAATAGGGAGTCAATTAAACACCTTCTAAAAAAGAAAACTTTCTGAAAAAATAAAGCTTTCAAAAATCAGCTGAACTTAAAAAAATCAGTTTCTATCATTACTTCCTATGGAAGCAAGTTCCACAAAATCAGGACAGCATAGGTAAAAGCCCAAGATATATTTCTGGCCTACCTATATTGTCTACACGATGGAACACATAACAGGTAATCATTAAATGAACATAAACAGTGACCAGGAACATATTTCACAAGCTTTTTACCTAAGAACTCAAGAACCAGACCACACAAGGATGTAAATCCCAGACAAATGATCTTGAATTGTGCTCAAATTTGAATTTAGAGCCAATGAAGTTTAGCTAAAATTGGAAAAATATGTTCCCTGACACCAGAACCAGAAATTAGTCTGTTTGCAGCACATTGGGTAATCTGCCTGCTCTTAAGAGACTGTAAGGAGTTACAGTAGTCCTTTGGAGTAATCACTAAGGCTTCAACAACCATTTGAAGTTGCAACATAGATAATTATGGCTTCAAACAGTGAACCAAGCACAACTTATGAAAAGTTCTGCTACACAGCTGTACAATATGTTCTTCAAAATAAAGGTGAGAGACCAGGGTTACCCCTAGACTCTTAACCTTGTTTTTTAAGGAGAGAAAGGAACCACCCAAAGCAATACGACTAGGGATGTGAATCGGTTTTTCGGACGATTGAAAATATCGTTGATATTTTCAAAATCATCAGAAATTGGGGGCTCCCCCAAAACGATAGGAAAACCCCACAATATTGATCGTGGGGGTTCCCTTATCGTTTTGGGGGAGGGCGGGAAAAACGGAATAACCCCTAAACCCACCCCGACCCTTTAAAACTAACCCCTTAGCTTCCCCCACCCTCCCAATGCCCCCAAAAACCTTTTACAGGTACCTGGTGGTCCAGTGGGGGTCCCGGGAGCGATCTCCCGCTCCGGGCCGTCCTCCCGCTCCCGGGCCGTCGGCTGCCACTAATCAAAATGGCGCCGATGGCCCTTTGCCCTTACCATGTGACAGGGTATCCGTGCCATTGGCCGGACCCTGTCACATGGTAGGAGCACTGGATGGCCGGCGCCATCTTGTGGCCTACCATGTGACAGGGGCTGACCAATAGCACCGGTAGTCCCTGTGACATAGTAAGGGCAAAGGCTATTGGCGCCATTTTGATTACTGGCAGCCAATGGCCCGAGTGCAGGAGATCGCTCCCAGACCCCCGCTGGACCACCAGGGGCTTTTGGCAAGTCTTGGGGGACCCTCCTGACCCCCACAAGACTTGCCAAAAGTCCAGCGGGGGTCCAGGAGCGATCTCCTGCACTCGGACCGTTGGCTGCCAGTATTCAAAATGGCGCCGATAGCCTTTGCCCTTACTATGTCACAGAGGCTACCGGTGCCATTGGTCAGCCCCTGTCACATGGTAGGAGCACAAGATGGCGCCGGCCATCCAGTGCTCCTACCATGTGACAGGGTCCGGCCAATGGCACGGATACCTGTCACATGGTAAGGGCAAAGGGCCATCAGCGCCATTTTATTAGTGGCAGCCGACGGCCCGGGAGCGGGAGGACGGCCCGGAGTGGGAGATCGCTCCCGGGACCCCCACTGGACCACCAGGTACCTGTAAAACATTTTTTGGGGGGTCGGGAGGGTGGGGGAAGCTAAGGGGTTAGTTTTAAAGGGTCAGGGTGGGTTTTTTGTTTATCAGCTCGGGAGCAGCCGATAAACAAAACCACGATTGGGCCTGATAGAAAAAAACACACATGTGAATCGGAACCGGAATCCGAACCGATTCCGGTTCCGATTCACATCTCTGATATGCACCCTTGAGAAATTCAACCACATGTTTACTGACTGCAAGCACCTCTGTTTTAGAGGCATTCAAAGTCATCTTACTAGTCTTTATCCAGCAGATACAACCCCAAGACAGTCATTAATACAAGTGGCCGAATTGGTCAATGAGACAATAAATCTAAAGCTCATTAGCATAACAATGGAATAAAACCTAAAAGGTTCTGATGATATCTAACACAGCATGCAGATAAAGATTTAATAACATGAGAGATTCCACGTTGCAGGGAATAAGAAGGGGATACCTTGCCATCCCAGAAAATAAACTGAAAACAATTTGTCAGGCAAGATCTGAACCAATTGGCTACTGCACCTCCAACACTGAGGAATGCAAGTCTGGTTAACAGAATCTCATGGCCCATGATATTGTAGGCAGCTGATGAATCTAGCATAATCTGAAGAAAATAATTTCCCTATCCAGTCTCAATCTCAAATAATTTAACATGATTTACAGAACTGCCTCAGTGCTACATTTGTCCCTAAAGCCTGCTTAAAAGATTCAGGAAAGGATGCTTCCCTCGATGGTATATTGTTTGTTGTCTCTGAGTTTGAGTTGCTCTCATCCAGAATGTGGTGTCCTTCATCTAGTCTTTTGAAACTCAATTGTTTTGTAGTGAAAGAAGTTGGCTAGTTGATTGCAGGTTGTGGTTTTTCTGGTACCATGTTGCAAGGCTGGGAGTGTTTCTAGGAGGCCATTAACAATATGGAACAATTCTTCAGTGGGGTTTCTCGCCCCAGTTCTTCTGCATCATTGATGGCCATCTTGTAATTCTTAAAGGATAGAGTCCATTTTTAATTTATCCTTCCCTGAGTGTTTCTGCCTTCTTTCTTTCTTCCTTGTAGCAGATCTTTTTTTAGTTTACTGAGAGGTTTGGGTGGATTGATCTGTCTTTTTTTCCCTGACCAAGTGTTGAAGAAAAGTGAAATCACTGATGATCAGACCAGAGCACAGGAATGGTGACCAACTTGTAGATGGATCTGCTCTAGACCTCAGTTGATCTCTGGCTTTTCGCTTCCTTCTTTGCTGTTAGAGGCATTCTGAAACTGCACATCTATCTTTGCCCACACTGGTTAGGTTATAAGGAATTTTACATGTCTACCTGCATAAAACCTTTCAAAAATCTAGCTCTTCAAGTAAATGTATTTGGTTCCCTGAACACTTATTTTAACTTTCAGAAACTTCAATTTTATTAAAAGACTGACTGATCCTATATATTTTCCACAGCATAACTGACTCTCAGTCTCAAAGAAAAATAAAAAAAGTTGTAGCAATTATACCTAGTTTTTGGCTCACATCAATGGTATAACAAATAGATTGTTACACTTCATTTCTTAATCAATACTATGTAATCTTGAAGGGACAGTGGATCTCAAGATAACATTTCAGAATCATTACTCTGAACCTTTTTCAGGTCTATGGACTTTCAAATCAACATATTTAAAAAAGTCTCATTTTAATTTGCCTTATTAAGCACCTTATGGAAACAGACACATCTAAATGTATATGCTGTAAAATACTGAGGCAATAATAGACAGGATTTTATTTTTATTTATATAAACTTTTCTAAAAAGTGCATGATCATCTTAATTTTAGTTATTAGTCTGCTATTGGAAACTTTTCTGTGTTGTGCTTTGAATTATACCTTCTTGTTTGCCACACTTTTAAATCTAATGCATCTCAAGCACCTCTTCAGTGTAGTATCTGGAATAGGTGACACAGAAATGTAAATACTGTTATAGCTACGTTAAAATTTAAATTTGCTTCTTAAGTCCCATAGCGGCATTTCTGTGTTTCATTTGTTTGCTTAGATCTTTACTTGTCTCATTTGATTGATATCTTCTAGATTAGGAATTCTCAAGATTTTTTATTGTACTCTACTTGAGCTGTCAAAGTTGTGAAAATATTAATAATCTCAAGAAATTAATGTGCTTAGAAAGTGCATAATATAAAAGATCTGTTGATTGATTGTACAATATAGCCATTACATTTCTGCAAAACTGAAGGCTTGGCTGCTCTCCTTACAAAGGGCTTATTTCATCAGACATTTGAAGGACATCATGCATATAAATGGATTTTTTTCCTTAGAGACCTGGATTCTTTGTAGGCCTGGTACTTCATTAACCTACTCCTCCTACCATCTCTCCTTCATCTGTAGTTCACAGTCTCAACTAAGATGTTTAAACAATGCCATGCTCCATAGAATAGTTGATGTACCATAGGGAAAGAGGAGGAAGGTAAACCAAGGGTTACACTACTGTATTCTTCTTTGCAGAGGAAGTAAACAATTTGAAGCTTACCTCCAAAAAAAGGAAATAAGGCATCTAGTAAACAATTTAAATAATTTGGGTTAATTAATGTGCAAGGTAGCTTATAGCATTATTAGTAGTTGATGTACAAAGTCCCGGCCCCTAAAGAGCTTTTGATCTAAATAGGTATTTGAGGCAATGGGAGAAAAAAATGACCTGCCCAAGATCAGTAAGAGTATCAGCAGTAATTTGAACCTCGTTGGTTCTCAGCCCACTGCTCTAATCACTAGGCTACTACTTCTCCTTCTCAGCCCATTGCTCTAACCACTTGGCCACTCTTTCATTATGAATGCAGTTGAGTCAAAATCATCTCACACTGAGGATGTGTCTCAGGAGCAAAGGGTTAGATGGTCGTTTAAGTTGGTAAATCAATCATTAGAAATGTAGATAGCTGGGTGGCTGGTGGGCGGGAAGATTGCTTGTAATTTACCTGCCTGATGCAAAAGTGGTGGTCTTCACACTTCACCTAAATAGGATTTTAGACAGTGCAGGGAAGGGAACCGACTGTCATGATACATATGGGTAGGTTCTGGAAGCCAAATTTAGGCTTTTAGGTAGAAAGCTGAAATCCAGAACTTCCAGAGTAGCATTCTCTAGAAATGCTCCCTGTTTCATCTGCAGGACCCTAGTGGCAGGAAGATCTCTAGCAGAGTCACTTAGGAGCATATGGTTTGGAGTGAGGTATCTCCAAAGGATAGTGTCATAATAGGAAAGTTAGAATATCCCAATAGATAGGTTGCACCAAAGGCAGAAGTAGCCCAGGTGCATTTAAATAAAGAGCAGAGAGAGATAAGTTATTCCAAACTAATAGGCAGGTTATGAATATGATTAAAACTCATACTTTGAATTGTCTGTATGTGTATACCAGAAGTCTAAAAAAATTAGATTGCAAAGTTAGAATGTATGACACTGAATGAAGATGTAGACATAATAGGCATCTCTGAGACCTGATGGAAGGAAGATAACCAATGGACACTATTAGCAGGGTAAACATATATCAAAATGATTGGCTGGGTCAAATTGGTGGATAGGTGATGCTATATGTTAAGGATGGCATAGAGTCAAACAAGATAAATGTCCTGTAGGAAACAAAATGTACTGTGGAATCTAAGCTAACAAATTGGGAAACATAATAATCATGGGAAATTTCAATTACCCCAATATTAATTGGGAAAATGTCTCATCAGGACATGCTAGGGAGGTAACATTTCTAGATGCTATAAATGACTGCTTCATGGAGCAGCTGATCCTTGAACCAACAAGAGGGGAGGATATTTTAGATCTAATCCTCGCTACAATACAAGATCTGGTGCCAGAAAGAGCAGTAATGGAGCCACTTGGCAATAGTGACCATAATCTAATCAAATTTAACATAATCACTAAAAGGGGGACATTAAGGAAATCTATTGTAGTAGCATTCAAATTTAAAGAAGGAGAAAATGAGGAAATTAGAAAAAAATAAATAAAAGGAGCAGTTAAAAAAGGTTAAAAGTTTTCATGAGACATGAATGCTGTTTAAAAACATCATCTTCTAAGCCAAGACAGGATGTTTTACATGCATTAGTAAAGGTAGAAAGAAAACTAAATGATTGCCAGCATGGTTAAATTATGAGCTGAAAGAGGATATTAAAGGCAAAAGAACATCTTTCAAAAACTGGAAGGTGGATCTAAATGAAGAAATTAGAAAAGAGTATATAAGCATTGGCAAATTAGATGTAAAACATTAATAAGGCAGGCCAAAAAGAATTTGAAAAGAAGATTACCAAATAGGCAATAGCCCAAAATAAAAATCTTTTCAAGCATATTCTAAGCAAGAAGCTTGTGAGTGGGTAGGTTGGACCACTAAATGACCGAGGGGCAAAAGAGGCACTCAGGGGTAGACAAGACCATAGCAGAACAACTAAGAGGTCCATATTCAGAAGCATTTAACCAAAATGGCGCCGGCGCCATTTTGAATATTGGCAATACGGCACAAGTGCAGAAGGTCGCTCCCGGTTCCCCGCTGGACTTTTGGCAAGTCTTGTGGGGGTCAGGAGGCCCCCTCAAGCTGGCCAAAAGTCCCTGGGGGTCCGGGAGCGATCTCCTGCACTCGTGACGTCGGGTGACAGGAACCAAAATGGCGCCGGCGCTACCTTTGCCCTGTCATATGGTAAGGGCAAATGGCCACCGGCGCCATTTCTATTAACGCAGCCGTGGCCCGAGAGCGGGAGAACACAGGAGATCGCGCCGGGACCCCCCACTGGACCCCAGGTAATTTAAAACATTTTGGGGGGGTTCAGGAGGGTGGGGGATTTGTTTTAAAGGGTCGGGGTGGGTTTTGGTGTGCCGGTTTTCCCGCCCTCCCCCAATTTACGATTTTTTGACGATAAATCGGGGGAATTGTTATTGTATCGCGGCTCTAACGATTTTTGACGATTTAAAATATATCTGATGATTGTTTTAAATCGTCAAAAAACGATTCACATCCCTAGGGGCATGGCTATGATAATTTGAGTTATCGCACCGTGCGCTATATTATTATTGCATCCCGCAATATTTGTACTTTTCAAGTTTCAAAGTGCCCAGACAGGCATTACTCACTCTTGGGGGGGGGGGGGGGAGAGAGATACTGACTCTTTATAAGGCTTTCATAGTAGTCAACTCTTTTTACCACTATAGGAGGGCCAGCTCGAGGTGAGGTTTTGGTAGTGGTCTAGGGTTTTTGAGCCAGTTTTACATGCACAGTGAGACATACGAACAGCACAGTACACATTAGTGAAGATTTGGAGTGAGGAAAGTCACACAAAGATGAGATTTTTACAATGTTCTCTTGCCCTAGTTTGATGGTACCCTGGTAGATAACGCCATAACGCATTTTGTGTTAAGCCTCAGCTCATTGTGCAGCATCTATCAAAAAACAAATAAAATGTTAGTTGTTATGAGAAAAGGAATGGAAAATAAAAGGGAAGATATCATAATGCCTCTGTATCAATCCATGGTGTGGGCAACAAAACAGGATTTTTGGACATTGGCTGCTAATCCTGTTTTGTTGCCCTCACGGCTTTGTTAGACAGCCTTCCTTGCTGTTTCTTCAGTCAATCCATGGTGTGACTGCATTGTGAAATCTGTGCATATTCTGGTCTCCCCATCTCAGAAAAAGATATAGTGGAACTAGAAAAGGTGCAGAGAAAGGCTATCAAAATGATAGAGGGGAATGGTTCCCTTATGAGGAAACTTAAACATGTTAGAGCTCTTCATCCTAGAGAAGAGGTGGCTGAGAGGAGGTATGATAGAGATATAAAATTATGAGTTAGGTGGAACAGATAAATAGGGAATGGCTATTTACCCTTTCAAATCATACTAGGGCTTGGGGGCACTCTTAAAACACTTAAATCAGAGAAAGTATTTTTTCACTCAACTCACACATAAACTGTGGAATTTGTTGCCAGAGGATGTGGTGAAAGCAGTTAGCATAGATGAGTTTAAAAAGGGTTTGAACAAATTCTTGGAGGAAAAGTCCAAAAACCACTATTAGCCATGTAGACTTGGGGAAGCCACTGCTTATCCTGGTTATGAGCAAGAAGGACTGGAATTATTCTTTGGGATTCTACTGGGTACTTGTGATCTGGATTGGCCACTGTTGGAGACAGGATGCAGAGCTTGGTGGAACTTTGAGCTGACCCTGTGAGGGAGCACACAGGAAAGTCCCTCTGATTACCTTAAATCCCTCTGATTACCATTGTTATATGGACTGGTCCTCCTTAAGTCCCAACCCAGTAAGGAATTCTTGGCCAAGGAAGACTCCCCTTACTACAGGATAAAGAGTCAAGGCACAGAAGGGTTAGAGAGGCCCCAGGGTAAAGGCAGGAAGCAAGCATATAAAATGATGTGTTAACTGCTACAAGGTCTGCAGAGGTAAGCAGCCTTTCTCTTTTTGTATTTTTGTCTGTAAATAAACATGGTGTGTGGGAACCAGCCAGAGTCTGCTTCCTTCTGTCCTCCTGACTGTTTTCCAAGCTATGACCACTCTCAGTTACCTGAGACCCATTATGGTATTTCTTATGTTCTTACAGGTAAAAAAAAATCAAAATTAACAGATTTATATCTTCTTTTTTGTAGCCTACTGTATGTGAACGAGAGCTGTGTGTATTTGCATTCCAGACTCTAGGAGTAATGAATGAAGCTGCTGATGACATTGCTACTGGGGCACAGGTAAATATCTATTGAAAATGATTTAACATTTTCTTTTATGATCCTATTCCTAAGTTTCCTTTTACTTTTTTCCATGTGTGTGTCTCCCTCTTCCCTCCCCCTTTTTATTCTCAATTTGTATGGAAAGGGAAGAGAGTGAGACTGCCTATTGGGAAGCTTATGACTCCCAGAGAGGAAGGTGGCTTGGGTTTCCCAAATTTTAAATTTTATAATAGGGCCTGCCTTATGAGATCTATGGGAGATTGGCTGCTGAATATCAGCGCATACTCTGACCTAGGTATGGAAAGGATGCTCGTCTTACTATTAGATTTAAAATACATCTTGCATATAAAGAGAGAAGATTTTCCGCCAAATCTTTATCATTCCTTAGTTGTTAAAGCTATGCAATTTATTTGGAAATGTGTTAGGAAGATGATTAATTTGCCATGGGAGTCTTCAGATTTCTTCTTTAATGGGTAGTCCTTTTTTTTTTTTTGGCCCAGAGATTCGTACCCCAAATTCAAGAGACTGGCTTTGTCTAGAATAAAGACAGCCCAAAATATTATTAATTTCTCAAGCAAGATATACTCTTTGATCACTGGTTATTGAATATGGGGTTTCAAATGAGAAAATTTTTTGCTTATGCACAAATAAGTTTCGACTATATACCATACCATATACTTCAAGTAGCTTCTAAAGGCTTATTCATATGTATAATTCTGGAAGGCACACATTGTCTTTATTTTATAAATACATATATTCTCTTCTGAGTTATACAACTTCCAAAAGCTTAGCTGAGACATGGAAATTAGACATGGGCGAAGAGTTAAGACAAAGAAAATACATTTCTGTGTAACTTTGCTATATATACCACCACAGAAAATGTAATGTTACAGGACTCCGAGTGCAAATTCTACACCGAACAGTATTTTTTCCACATAGGGTAAATAGAGCTGGAATATGTGCATCAGATAAATGTTTGAAGTGTGATAAGGATAAAGCTACTTTATATCATTGTATTTGAGAATGCCCTAAAATTCAGATTGTTTGTGAAATTACATTTGCTAACTGTTATAAGAGGGAAGAGTGTTCCAAATTCTTTTATTCTAGGTTACCTACCAGAAAATATTTTTATAAACATACCACATAATCTACTGCACAAAGGTACTAAAGTGTGGAAAGCAGATATAATAGAGAGGTTTTTATTGCAGTTTAAAATTTCAGTAATAAACTCTTTGAAAGCAAATCTCTGTTCTGTAGAATCTGGGAATCCTATTTTAACTTTCTGCCTAAGGATATATAAGCAAATGTTCAATTGACTTGACATGTCATTATCTTTTTCTCTTGACTGGATGTTTGTTTCAAACATATATGGTGGTACTAATATATTGTGAGACATTTTGTAGTTATACCTTGCTCACCTTGTCTGTCTTTATTAGGTATTGTAATTACCCTTTCCATTATTTCATAACGTGTTACTTTATTGGGATGTGGAAATATGAGGAAGAAAAATTCCTGACCATTGTTATAGTTGCTACTTTTAAGTGTGCCTTATATAGTTTAATAAAAAAATTATGTATAAATAAAAGGCTCTAACTTTTATAATATAAGCAGATGTAACATACCCAACCCACCCCTCCCCTCCCCGAATATTAAACAAGCAGGAAACCAGACAAGGTAAATAGAGAATAATAAACAGGTCACGCCTCCAGAGTTTGCTTCCTGTGTAAGGTCATCTTCTTTGCAGTACTTCTGTAACTGAAGTCCAATTCCCATGCTGACTTCATACATTTCAAATCTCACCTCCTTCCAATCCTTATTTCGCTTGCCAAACAAGATTATCAGGGGTCAATAATCAAAGCCATTTAGCCAAAAAAACTCTCAAGTTTTCTGTTTAAAGGTGACTTTTTAAATATTGGAGCATTTATCCGGCTAAAATATAGCCAGATAAAAAGAAGATTTCCCGGGCAGACCTAAGTTACCCATCTAACTTAGCTGATTTTCAGTTGTATCTGGCTAAGTTAACCAGATATCTTTAGACCTGCCTTAGAGCCACTGAACTGGATATTTTTAAAAGATATCCAGTTAAGTAGCACAAAAGGAAAGGCAATTAAAAAAAAAACCGTGTGACTATTAAGCCCAATCCTACAGCTGCCCACCCACGAAAATGAATACACATAACTGGGGCTGCATCAGCCAACTCCTCTGCCACATCCTTCAGTCCCCCAGTTTTAAAATAAGAGTGCAGTAGGGCCTGACCACTCTAACGACCCCCTCCTTCTTGGCTCAAACTATAGGATCCTTTCCTTCCCTCCCACTCGGAATCTTGTACCCCAGACTCTCTTGCCCCAAATCTTCCAACCCCACTGGCTCTTCCAGTATTGCTGCCAGAGCAGTGCTTCCTCTCCTCCCTCTTTCTGTTTCTGTGGATGGCACTCTCATCCTCCCCACTGCCTGTAACCTTGGGGTCATATTTGTTGACTTTCTCGCCTTCTCTACACACATCCAAAGCACTGCTAAAGCGTGTCATTTTTTCATCTGTAGAAATAACAACTAGGACCACTGTGGTTTTAGAGTGAGGTAGAGACTTATATATATATATATATATATATACACAGCAAATTAAAGCATTAGTGCATGGTCACTTTATTTGAAAAGTCACTACGCTTTTGTGTTATGCTAATATTTTTTATATAATCATAACGCATTCTTATTTTTTTTAATTTTTTGAAAATGCAAATGAGAAAGCAAGCTTTGCTGAATGTTAGCGGCTGCTGAGATTCAGTGTGGCACATATAACCTGATGCACTGTATGTTTCATTTGCTTCATCAGGGGCAAGTGTGTTTCTCAAATACATGCAATTCTGAAAAAAAATGGAACACTAGTCCCCCAACGTTTCAACTTTGACTATTTATAACAACAATTTATAAGGCAATACCTGCTTTTATTGTAGATATCAATTATGACATTGGGTTCTTTACATTACATTTCTTCCTCTATAACCCAGTGGATGAGCCTAAGGAAAGGATTGATTTTAGCCATTCACTTAGACTACTTCAGCTTGTTAGTTGCGGACTTCCTGCTGAGCCATCTTTCTCCACTACAGACTATTTAAAATTTGGATGCACTTCAACGTCATTGTGACCAAGTATGCGAAAGCATTCAAGTTGCCAATGCAGTGACTTTAGAAGAGGGATTTTTTTCTATAGCTACTTTATTAGTTCCCTTGACTTTATTGGTTCTCTTACTCGTCGACAATTGCATTCTGTTTTCTCTCTTTTCCTCATGAACTCTGTTCATTAAACATGTCACTCTTATCTGTGTCATTCTCCTCCACTACCAGCTCTGTGTTTTCCAACTTGCTACACTGGGATAGAGCTCCTGAGTCAGTGTGTCATGTTCGCTCTATGGCCACATTCAAATCCAGTCTAAAAACCGCTTTTGAATTGTAATCACGTCTGTACAATAAATACACTTTCCATAGACTCTTACCTGCCTGGTATCTTGTCTTGACTAGATTGTACTAAGCTCTGTAGAACAGGGATAGTCTGTTATGTGTAGCTGTACATGTGTTTAGTAATGCTTTAGAAATGATAAATAATAATAATAATAATAATAATAATAACTGTATTCACATACAGCAAATAGGACCATCCCTTGCATGTACCGTAGCTATCAAAACATCTTCCTCCAGTTCTGTCTACCATGTAGACAGACAATCTCTGCTGCTCCACCTCCATGCCTGCCATATATCCAGTTAGGCTTTCCTCTGCTACCCATTATTCAGTCTCCTAACATATTTCCTAGCTAAGCTGCCCTTATCCAGTCTGACTGTGCTTCTAGGTCCTCCAGCAGAGTATCTTCATCAGCCAGTCACAGCTTGTGGAAGCAAAGGTACCATGGTAATACTGTCTGCCTGTCCTTGTTTAATGCTTTCTCTTTAGTCGTCACCTTCTCCTTTCTTCCTTTCTGGGCCTTGGCAGGAATTTTCCTACTGGGGCACAGATTATAATAAAATTCATGAGAAGGAAATGCTCCAGAGGTAGAGAAAGTGGCGAGGGGGAGGAAAAAGGCATACCAAGGATACAGTGCTATGCTACATGTGGCTCTAGGGCACCTTGACCTAGTTCCTTAGCACAGCTGTATTTTTAAGACGCTCCTTCCCTGAGTCAATTCTGCAGTTGTATCCATTATAATCATATTTTTTATAGCAGTTAAATATGTTTGTGTGGGATTCCGACAAAGGTGAGTAGAGATGTATCAGATTTACTTAAATTCAAAATGATAAGAGTGGCTAAGTAGAAGAGGTACTTTCAAAAAATGTAAACACTGACATCATCTCCTTAGAAGTGAAATATGAAAATGGAAATCTTTATGGTTTTGTTTGTTTTACCTGCTGGCTGAATCATGTGAAGTACTACTACTGCCACTCTTTCAACATCAATAGAGTATGTGGCACTGAAAGAACACGGTACCACAAAATAAAGTACACACTCACTAATTTTTTTTTTATGTATGTCTTCCTTTGCTTTCAGGTAGTCGATTTATTAGTTTCCATGTGTCGATCTGCTTTGGAATCTCCCCGGAAAGTAGTCATTTTTGAGCCATATCCTTCAGTTGTGGATCCCAATGATCCTCAGATGTTGGCCTTTAATCCTAGGGTAAAACATTATTTATTTGTTTTGGTGTGGGGATTGGAATTTGCTGTGCATAGGGCTAAAAACTGACAGAAAATCATCTTTCTCTGTTGACAGGCAGGATGACATGTGGGTGCCATCATTTGACAGTGCTAATGCAGAAAAGCTCTCTCAGAGCACAGAAAAGCCTTTAAGGCTCTTCTCAGTCTCATTTTGATCACTTATTTGACTAGACTCATGTTCTTTCATTCTCTTACTTCTCTAGTATTTTTTCATTCATTTTTGTGTGGAAAGTATTCTTTTCTGCCACGGGTTTTCTCTACATTCCCCTTAATTTTACTAGTTAGGTTTTTTATCATAACTTTATAAGATTTTTATGCCATCATCAATTCGCTGGGTTCCCATTTTAGTGGATGATGAGCATTTTTGGCTCCATGTCAGCCTAATTTTACCTCAACTATTTTTCCTCACAATGAAACAGAAATAGGTCAGTGGCTTCAAAACATTCTCCATATGTAATCAAAAGATGTCCATAATGGAAGACTGCATACAGTGTCTGGGACAAGACCATGATGTCCCTAGATGCAACATTTGTGCCAAGATATCACCTATAGCCATCTGTTCCAAAGAATTAAGTTGCTTAGCTACAGTCCTAAACATTTTACTGGGCAGACTGGATGGACCATTTGGGTCTTTATCTGCTATCATTTCTTATGTACTATGGGGATCATTTTATGTTGCTATGCGGGCCGAGATATTTTATTGCAGCGGAGGGGAGCAAAATATCACAAAGGGGGAGGGAGTTCCCATCATATTTGGTTCCTCCTCAGGAAAATATTGTGACAGTATCCTTGTGATATTTTATCTTGCAGAAAAATTCCATGAGAAAATATTGCAGAGATAGGGGAAATATTGTGCAATAGCCACCCCTTTTCCTGGGGCCGTCATGGTCTTAAATGGCTGGAAGCGACTCAACCCTTGGAAGACCCCTGCCTATCCCCCTGCCGCATGTTGAGGTAGCTTAAAAGAAAAAAAGTTTAAAAAATTGCTGGGTCACATGGTGATGCCCTGCCCAAAGCTCTTCCTTTTGAAGAAAATGCCCCCCCCCCAGTTTGTTCCCTCCCCCAAGGCATCTAACTTCCCCACTCCCTCCCTCCAACCCCTGGGCCCTCCATATATTAGAGGAACTCTCTAGTATCTAGTGACTACCCCAAAATCTCCTCCCCTTAGGTGTTTAATTGTACCTGCAGTGGCCCCTAGGTGTCGGGTCAGTCAATGCCATATTTCAAAATGGAATCTGTCAGACTTTACCCCATCACATGATGGGGCAAAGGCCTTTTGACTGCAATTTTAAAAATGGCAGAACCTTGGGTCCCACTAGACACCAATGATTTCTTCTAAGGTATTGGGGGCAGTCCCCACCAGACACCAGGGAACTTTTTTGTGTAAAGGGAAGTTTGGGGGGGGGGGTTGATTAGGATGGAGGGAGTAGGATCCAGGGTAGGGCCAGGAGGTGATATTTTTGTAAAGGGGAGAGGTTTGAGAAGGGGGGCAAGGCAAGGCCATGAGACATGTAACATTTTTTTTCTATTTTTCTTTTTTACTTCTAAGTAGAGATGAGCATCATTTTTCTGGGTAGGGTCAGGTTTCAGTTCGGGCACTTCGTGGGAAAACTCGTTTTCCCATGGATCATTTTTCGCAAAAATGAAGCTGGAACCCGAACCCAGAAAAATGAATAAAAAAAAAATATGAATCGGAAAAAAAACCACCCCAACCCTTCAAATTTACTGTATTACAAACCCCCACCATCCCGATCCCTCCCCATGACTTACTAAAAGCCATGGTGGTCCAGTGGGGTCCTGCAAGTGATCTCTCCCTCTGGGCCGTTGGGCTGTCAGGCCTGCTATGAATCAAAATTGCGCCGATGGCCCTTTGCCCTTACGATGTCACAGGGGTTACCGGTGCCATTGGTCGGCCCCTGTCACATGGTAGGAGGAATGGATGGCCGGCGCCATCTTGTGCTCCTACCATGTGACAGGGGCTGACCAATGGCACCGGTAGCCCCTGTGACATAGTAAGGGCAAAGGCTATCGGCGCCATTTGAATACTGGCAGCCGACGGCCCGAGTGCAGGAGATCGCTCCAGGACCCCCGCTGGACCACCAGGGACTTTTGGCAAGTCTTGGTTTTGTTTTGTTTTTTTAAAATAAATGTGCCCCTCCCCCTGCACTAACCTGAAAAATGAATTTTCCCCGAAGTTTGGGGAAAATCCGTTTCATGCTTCGCGTCCCCCGAACCACGACGAATTAGGCAATTTTGTTGAAATTGCCTAATTTGTGATAAACGAATGCACATCTCTACTTCTAAGCTGTCTTTAAAAGTGCCAGGGCCATAGGTAGCAGTATCGCTAGACCCCCCGGGAGATCTTTTCCATTTTGGGAGTAGCTGATTTAGAGCCTCTGTAGGTCCTTTAAGCTGTGATCCAGGGTAGGGCCAGGAGGTGACATTTTTGTGAAGGGGGGAGGTTTGAGAAGGGAGGCAAGGCAAGGGAGTATCCTGGGGACATCCAGATGTGCATTAGTATCCCAAAGCCCCCAGGATCAGTTATATACAATTCCAGAGTTTTTGTTAAAATAACACAGTTAGCTTTTTTTGAAGCAAGCAATATTATTTTATTACCATAAAATTGGCTATTAATGAGCTGCTTTGCATGCATTTGAAAATTTTATGCAAGTAAATCACAGCAAAGCAGCTCATCATAATACAGGTGGGTTTTTGGCCTAAATATCATGTGATAACATCATGAAATGCAATTATCACATAATAGAGTTTTATGTGCGATAAATGCTGTTTTCACATATTAATCGCTTATTGTGGTTTAGTAAATGTATCCCTATGTTTGATATTTTTGGTTCAACTGTGAAGTTTTATGCTCCATTGGTCTTGAAGTTTTTGGTGCAAAAGGATCTGGGAGCTGCACCACTCACTAGTGGCTCATTGACACCAAAGAGCTGAAGTTTAGGAAGGGCACGGAGCCATCCCACACTTCACACTCATCCAAGACAAAGGTTTCCTGCACATCAAGCTTGGCCTCAAAGGGGCATGGAGCTGAGCATCATGCAGAAACTTCGGAGCTAAAGTGCTGTCCCTATTAGTACCTAAGACCCAGAGCTTGGAGATAAAGATATCAGCCATTCCTATTCCAATGCAATAACAGGAGAGATCAAACCCGGCAACTTATCTCTCTGAAAGAAATGAAGAAGAGTTCTGTACAGCTCCAGATCTGAGGGAATGTCCCCTTCCTCATCCAGGAGAGTCACCCCTGTCATCATTGGTATCATCATGGTCCACCTGCATTAAAACTCAGTCAAATCGTACTGCGCCATGGCACTTGACCATGGAGACAGGCAGAGGAGTTCTCAGAGAGCATGGAACCACCTGCTGGGGACAGCGCCTGATCTGATCACGCAGAACTAGGGCACCCTGCGAACCTCTGGGCATTGGCCCTGACGGCTTGGATGTTGAGCGCTTAGTCCTTCAGCCCTTGGCCCTCTTGGACTGTGTCTCCCAAGTGCTGGTTCCATCCCCTTTATCATTTTGGTTACCCTTCTCTGTACTTTTTCTAATTCTACTATATCTTTTTTGAGATGGGGTGACCAGAACTCAAGATGAAGTTTCACCATGGAGCAATACAGAGGCATTATGATATTCTCTCTTTTATTTTCCATTCCTTTCCTAATAATCTCTAGCATTCTGTTTGCTTTCGTGGCTTGCATATTGAGCAGAAGATTTCAACGGATTTTCAAGGATGATACCTAGATCTTTAATCAATTTAACATTGCAATTTTGTGTTTCCTGTAAAGATTTCTCCACCAAGTCCATCCACGGATTAAACTCTTTTATCTGTTCTTCATATATGTTAACTTTAACACTGAGAGCTTCTAGCTTTGCATTTTGTCCTTGTAAAGAATTACCCAGAGCAGACACCAGATCCCATATAGCTTCCAAAGTCACAATTGCTGGCTTAGGAGGTAACTGGAAATGAGTTAACTCACCCAGCTTTCTCTCCTCAGCATTTTCCACCAACACTACACTGTAGCCTCGTTAAGCTCTTTCTGCTCCCTCTCTGGCGTCGATGTGACTAACTCCCCTCCCGGGGTTGTCTGAAATCCTGCAATGCATGAGAAGGTCGGAAGTGAACCTCCTCTCTGCCCCCCTCCCTCCGGAATCGCAGGAACCACTTCGGGACCTTGCTTCACTTCAGGTAGAGGAGGATCTGGGGAAACTTCCAACTTTGGAGTTCGAGGTGCCGTGGGACTAAAGGTAATATCTCCCAGCGATAACAACGCTTCCTCATCAGTTACCGCAGCGGGGGCTTCCTCCCCTTGTAATGCTGCTTTCTCAGTGTACATCGAAATAAGACGCTGCCCAGAGGGAAGGGTCGAGTCGGAAGGGTAGACTCTAACCTTTCCCTTCCTTTTTGCCAGCATATTTTAGTGAAGTAAATTGAAGACCTCAGCAGCGTCTTTCCATATGCCGATTTATGCCACCATCTTGCTTCCCCCACTAAACAACTATACCATTCTGAATTTAAGACTTCCATTTTAAATTCCTCCTCCTCATTTTTCTTTTTATTTCAGATGCTTCAACCCTGGGGAGCTCACATTCACTAGTCCCACAACATAGTCCTCTGGGCTGTTTAGGAAAGACTATACCACATCAATTTCCTAGAACTTTGGAAAGTATTGTACACTCCAAGGGCTTTCAGAGACCAGGTCGCCAACAAAACTGTCTTGTTCAGACAGTCAGGTAGTTATGTTCTTCCTGAAGAAGGGAAGAACTGGATCACTCCTTCTGTGTCAGGAGGCAGCCAGTTTATGGAACTGAACCATCTTATAAAGGACAGCTCTGATAGTCGCATATCTGGTAAAAAAAAGACAATGTCTTGGCAGACAACTTAAGTCACATTTTAAACCTCCACAAGTATTCTCTAGGACACATGGTGGTAGATATTTTTGAGGAGTAGAGAATGGATGTTTGCATCCATTCTAAGCAAGAAAGTCCTCAGCTTCTGCTGCAGGAGATGATCATAAAGCAGACTAGCATCAGATGTTTTTCTCTCTAATGGGGTAAGGTCTTCTGTTTGCATATCCTCCAGTATCTCTGGTTGCAAAACCCATAGTAAAACTCAGAGATGACCAAGGAACTATGGTTCATGTAGCTCCTTTTTGCCAAGGCAGATTTGTTCCCTCTCCATCAAGAACTGTCAGAAAACCAATTCAGTCTGAAGCTTCTCCAGTCTTGATCACTTAGGTCCAAGGGAGTCTACTTTATTTATTTTATTTATTTAAATTCTTTTAATATACCGATGCTCAAGACCAAGTCTTATACCGGTTTACAGTATAACTGGGGGGAAAAAACCAATTAACAACGATATAGAAGGCAAAGTTACAAAAAACAGGGAGCATAAACATGGGCGTTAGAAGAGAAGAAGAAGATCAGACGAGTACAATTGGAGAGCCATGTAACAAAATAGTCAGCGAACAAATTGATTGCATATGTAAAAATAGCCATGTAGCAAAATAGTCAGCAAACAATTGATTGCATATAGAGTATCTGAATTTTTGATGGGTAGAGTTGTCCTAAGCGGTTGAGGTATCTGACTCCCACAGCTTGGATATTGAGTGCAAGATAGTACATTTCCTTGGTTTCTCCAATAATGTCTCTCAAGTTCATCTAGCTTCAAGGAAAGAATGTACCTGGAAGTCTTGTAAGTTGAAGTGGAGATTATTTACCATATATTGTGAAAAGATGTCCCTAGACACTTTTTGTCTCACACAAAACCTTGATTATCTTGTACATCTTTTGTAGTAGACCTGAAGACCAACTTAGAGTTCACTTTAATGCAATTGGCGCTTATCAACATCATGTAGAAGTTAACTCCTTTTCTGTACAGCCTTTGGTTGTCACATTTATTTGGGGCTTGTTTCAGTTGAATCATTCCATTAAGCCATCCATGGCATACTGAAAGCTCAATGTGGTACTTATTCAGCTAATGAAAGCCCCTTTTGAGCATCTAAACTCTTGTGGGCTCAAAACCTAGAAAGTCATAATTTTCATGGAAGTCACTTTGACATGTAGAGTTAATAAGCTCAAGGCCCTTATCAACCCTACACTAATTTTATCTTTATAGGGTGGTGTTGAACAAATATCCTGAGTTCCTAACTAAAGTGGTATTGGACTTTCACCTTAATCAGCCACTATTCTACCAACATTTTTTTCCCAGAGCACATGTTCACAAGAGTGTATAAGCTTTACACAGTTTGGATTGTCTTTACCTTCTACCTTGGTGAATTAAAACCCTTAGAAAATCCACCCAGTTGTTTTGTTATTATTTTGGTCCAAGCAAGCCTTGGATTGCTGTAGCCAAACACACCTTCTCTAATTTGAAGATTCAATTTCCTTTATATTATGCCCAAGCGGTTCTAACATTGGGTGGGCACGTCAAGTGCCAAATGTTAGAGCTATGACTGGATTTGATGTCAACCTGAGCCTGGCTTCAATTGAGAATTGCAAGGCTGTGACATAGGCTTCCATCCACACATAAAGGAAACTTCCATCCACACATCTAAGGAAACTGGAAGAGTGGTCAAAGATATGGCAGCTGAGATTCAATGCCAAGAAGTGCAAAGTCATGCATATGGGGAGTGGAAATCCGAATGAACTGTATTCGATGGGGGGGGAAAGGCTGATGTGCACAGAGCAGGAGAGGGACCTTGGGGTGATGGTGTCTAATGATCTGAAGTCGGCGAAACAATGCGACAAGGCGATAGCTAAAGCCAGAAGAATGCTGGGCTGCATAGAGAGAGGAATATCGAGTAAGAAAAGGGAAGTGATTATTCCCTTGTACAGGTCCTTGGTGAGGCCTCACCTGGAGTACTGTGTTCAGTTCTGGAGACCGTACCTTCAAAAAGACAAAGACAAGATGGAGGCGGTACAGAGAAGGGCGACCAGGAAGGTGGAGGATCTTCATCGGATGACGTACGAGGAGAGATTGAAGAATCTAAATATGTACACCCTGGAGGAAAGGAGGAGCAGAGGTGATATGATACAGACTTTCAGATACTTGAAAGGTGTTAATGATCAAAAGACAACGACAAACCTTTTCCGAAGGAAAAAAATCAGCAGAACCAGGGGTCACGATTTGAAGCTCCAGGGAGGAAGATTCAGAAACCAATGTCAAGAAGTATTTCTTCACGGAGAGGGTGGTGGATGCCTGGAATGCCCTTCCGGAGGATGTGGTGAAGACCAGAACTGTGAAGGACTTCAAAGGGGCGTGGGATAAACACTGTGGATCCATAAAGTCAAGAGGCTGCCAATGAAGAGTGGGTGACTCGCCAGAATGATGGCTACTGCCTGGAGTCAATACCCTTATTAAATAAACATACACAGGCTTACGGTGACTCCAACATCGCTCTAAGCTTCAACAGCAAGAGGAAATGTGGAAAAAGGATTCACACTCACAAAGAGGGGAGTAGCTGGCTTGTTACGGCGGTTACTACCCCAAATCAATAAGCCTGATACTTCACTTTCAATGCATATACAGCAAAGTTCTCTGATTCAACGGCAGGGGAGAAGAAAAACTGATACTTCACACATCCAGCAGAGCTCTCTGCTTCAACGGCAGGGGAGAAGAAAAGAGGGTTCGCACTCACAAAGCGGGGAGTAGCTGGCTTGTTACGGCGGTTACTACCCCAAACCAAATGTGCCTGATACTTCACTTTCGATGCACATCCAGCATGGCTCTCTGCTTCAACGGCATGGGAGAAGACTTATACGTCACGCATATCCAGCATAGCTCCCTGCTTCAACGGCAGGGGAGAAGAAAAACAACCAATAAGGGCTAATAACATAGTCTGGGTAAAACAAATAAGCATGGGTGCAGCTTGCTTATTGCGGCGGCTACTACCCCTAACGAATCAAGCTAGATATTTCACTTGGATGCAGCTCCATCACTGCTCTCTACATTAAACGTGGGGGTGGAAGGGAAATAGAACCAAGAGCTAAGAGAAACAGATAAGTATGAGAGAAAATATGTGTGAAGCTTGCTGGGCAGACTAGATGGGCCATTTGGTCTTCTTCTGCCGTCATTTCTATGTTTCTATGTTTCTATGTAAAAAGCCCATTATTGCTTAATATTAACTCTCAGTGTGTGGTAGTAGGTTTGGTTAGTCTGTTTTTCAGGGTCTCATTGAGGTTTAAAATCGAACTTCATCCCCAATAGGCTCAATTTTTATTATTTTGAGTTGTCTTCTATTTAAAAAAAAAGCAAAGAAAAATAATTGAAAGGGGCTGCTCCTCCCAAAAATATATTCTCCCTCCCATTGACAGTTGGTTATTTTCCCCTCATTTGTTGAAAGGCAACCTTTGTGGTTGATCATCCTGCATCTGGAAAGAGAAAACTAAATTGTTTACCAGTAGGTTGATTAGACAGACATATCCTCCATCCTGACCTTTGGAGTTGGCTATTCAGCTTATATATAAGTGAGGGAACTTATGTGGCAGTAGCTGCATGGGAAGGTTCATGCATATTCAGAAGAGCGTTTCTGGGCTCTAAGAGAGCTTTTCCTTATTGGTGCTGTTGGATGATATCACCCACATGTGTGACTGATTATCCTGCTGTCAATGGAGATCACCCGTTCTAGGTTAGCATCTTGATATAAATTTCAGATTCTGAGCCTGTATGTGTTATAGCCTGATTTCAGATGTTAGAATTTGTTGTGTAGCTAATAGTTGCATGCAAGTACATTCTGGTCATTAAGAGGCCAATATTCAGTTGGCCGTTTAGTGGACAAGTTATCCGGCTAGAGTTAGCAAGATAACTTGTCCTGGATATTCAGTGGAGTAACTGTCTCACTGAGTATTCCTGAATAAAGTTATATGGCTAACAATAGCCAGATAACTTTAAGCATAACCGGATATTCTTTTAAATATAGCCGGTTATGTATAAAGTTATCTGGCCTTGTGTGACCGGATAACCAGCCACTTAACCAGATATTTTCAAAAGATATCCAATTAAGTGGCAAAACTAGTGAAAAATAAAATGCAGACCTGCAAGCCCTGACTAAATCCCACCCCCAATCCAAACTTCATGGTTGAACCCAGCTGTCTCCTCCCCAAACAGCCCAAATCGGAATTAAAAAAACAATATAAGGGCCGGGGGTTTGCACCAGAGTCTCCCTCCTCCCCCACCAGCCATCAATTTCCAGGTTTTCTCTTTTAAATTTTAACATCTGTGGGCCCCCTCCTTCCTCTCTCCTTCCTCCCACATCCACTCTTATCCTCCCTCTACCTTAAAGAGTCATTTCTCTTCAGCCTGGATAGTGGTAGCCTCTTACCATGACCCGGGCCCGATGCGTCTAGTGTTGCTAAGGAGCTACATTAGAAGCAGGTCTACAGATAACTGTAGACTTGTTCAGAAGCAGCTCTAACTTCATCCGGCTAACCTAGCCGGATATATCCGATATTTGGCTAGATTAGTCAGATATCTCAGCCCTTCTCCGGAGCACCCTCAAAACGCCCCTTATTTTTAACTAGTTACCCAGCTAGAATTTAGTTGTATAAAGGCTGACTATAGCCAGCTATGCTATTTGGATGGATGTTAGGTTATCCGTCTAAATGGCTTTTGAATATGGACTCCTAAATCTATATGTTTCTGAGCACACAAACCACTTATGAAGGTAAGTGGTTCATTGCAGGTGCAAAGTGTATGGGTAAAGAATACACAAAGATTTCAAAATGAAATCCACATGAGTTCTTTATCTGACCCGCTCTAACCTTGTTCCCAAGGTGAGAGGAGCAATTTTCAAATATTTTGTAATGTATGTGTGTTATTGAACAGTTATGGTCCTGAGGTAGAAAATTCGCTGAGGCAAATGCCCTCTCTTTTTTCAAATGTTCTTCGGGTATGTGCCTTTGTGCTCACATTGTTCATACAACTGTGTTTAATACATTTGATGCAATACCAAGTTCTTAGTTCATCGATAACTCTTACTAACTTCGCCCTGTTATTTTTATCTCACATATTGTTAATATGTCTGATGTATATCTAAGTTTTTTGGTTTAGCGATAATATCTAAAATTTCTTATTACATTCACCTTGTTATATGTATCTTGTTCGATGTATTTTCTAACGTTTGTTCTATGTATGTACCATTACATGAACATCGGTATATAAAAGCCTTTAAATAAATAAATAAATATATAAAAACATTTTTTCCTAATAAACTGAGCAAATAGGGGTAGATTTTAAAAGGAGCGCTTGCAGAATACATGTGCACGCACTACCCAGCGTGCGCACATGTACACCCGATTTTATAACTTGCGCGCGCAGGTGCGTGCAAGTTATAAAATCAGGGGTCGGCACGTGCAAGGGGGTGCACCTTGTGCGCACCGAACCGTGCTGCCTTCCCCTGTTCCCTCCCAGGCCGCTCCGAAATCCTGTGTGCGCAAGTTATAAAATCAGGTGTACATGTGTGCGCCGGGTAGCGCGTGCACATGTACGCCACGAACGTTCCTTTTAAAATGTACCCCTATTTGCTCAGTTTACTAGTTAAAAATGTTTTTATATATTCAATAACTGTACAATAACATACATACATTCCAAAATAATTGAAAATTGTTCCTCTCACCATGGGAACAAGGTTAGAGTGGGTCTAGTAAAGAACTCATGTGGATTTCATTTTGAAATCTGTGTATTCTTTACCCCATACTTTGTACCTGCAAATCGGAGCGGCCTGGAAGGGAAGTTCCCTTCCCCCTAACCTGACCTTCCCACCCCTTCCCCTAACGTTTCCTCTCCCTAGCCCTACTCTAAACCCCCCCCCCTCCCCTCCAAAACATTTTTATTTTACCTTTTGCAACTGCCTCTGGGCAGGCACAAGTTGCGCATGATGGCACACAATCCTCCGACACAGCAGCAATTTCCGCTCTGTCGGAGGCCTCTGGCCCCACCCCCAGACCGCCCCTTTTGTAAAGCCCCAGGACTTACATGCGTCCCGGGGCTTTACATGCGTCGCCGGGGCTTTTTAAATTAGACCCGGCGCGCATAACCCTTTTAAAATCTGGTCCCTAGGACCTAAAATTATGAGAAACTACAAATATTTAAATGAAGGTCACATTCTTACAGATTGATGTTTGATACAGAAGAAAGTAACCTTAAACATGTTCATGTTGCATATCTAAATAATTGTTTATATCTCAACAGAAGAAGAATTACGACAGAGTCATGAAAGCACTAGATAGTATTACATCTATTAGAGAAATGACGCAGGTCTGTATAAAACTTAATGTCTGAATATGTTGTTTGTATTATTTTTGTAGAGCAATAGCACTTCTTGATCAGTCAAGATTCTTATATAATGTATAATTTTTAAGCATGATCTTCCATGATCTAATGATTTCCCAATGCTCTAGCCTTTCTTAGTCCCTCTGTTTTACTTACCGGGTATCTCTAAGAAAGTGATGGGAATTATAATGCTAAATTAATTGGACAGATGGGCAGACTAGATGGGCCATATGGTCTTTTTCTGTCATCATGTTTCTATGTAATAGTTGCATTCTATTTTACTTGTCACTGCCTTTTTTCCTGATTTTGGCCTTTGTTCTTGCTGTAAATGAAGACATGATACAATTGAAAGCTTTTATTTGACTTAGTATTCTGTTTATTTTATATACTCTTTTTATCCATTAAAAAAAATAAGGGGCTTTAAGAGGAAAATTATTATGAAATAACAGAAAATATTAAACAAATTCTTCAATTCAGTATGCCTAGAGGAGGACCATTGTTGGTTGACAAGTGTGTGGATGGCAATGAGATAGATACAACTCCATTTACAGAAGAGAGTGTTTGGTTGTATTTAGCAAAACTGAAATTGGAAAAGGCCATGGGGCCAGAAGAGATACATCCCAGGATACTACAGGAGGTCAGAGAGGTGCTAGCAGTTCCGCTGAAAGACTTATTCAATAGATCTATGGACCTTCACAAAAGTAGGACCAGAGAAAAGGCTGGAAACTACAGGCCAATTAGTCTTACCTCAGTTTTGGAAAAGTTAACAGATACATTGCTAAAGGAAAAGACAGTGAGCTATCTACAATCCAGTGGATTGCAAAATCCGAGGCAACATGACTTTACTAGAGGAAGGTCATATGAAATGAATCTGACTTTTTTGATTGGGTGACTAGAGAATTAGACCAAGAATGAGGACATACTATGATTTATCTGGATTTCATCTTTTGACCCTGTCCCGCATAGAAGGCTTATGAACAAAATGAAAAGCCTGGGAATGGGTCCCATGGTGGTAGAACGAATTATAAATTGGTTTGACAGATGATAACAAGTAGTGGTAAATGGCGCCAAGAATTTGTTCCAGGGCTGGTTCTGTTCATATTTTTGTGATTGACCTAGCAGAAAGATTAGAAGGAAAAGTTTGTCTGAATCTTCTGTTCCCGGTGCAGATAAGGCTGTCTTAAAATTTGAATTAATATATAGTAGAGAATCTGTGCATAATAGATATCAGTGTTTCTTAATATTCCTCTACTAGTGATTTGATTTACTAGCCTCTGAGCGCTGTGTAATAGGAAAGTCTCTCAATTTCCCTTCTTTCAAGTGCTCTTACTCTTAATTTCTGTGGTGCTCTTTCTGGGGAAAAAGTCTCTCAATTTCCCTTCTTTCAAGTGCTCTTACTCTTAATTTCTGTGGTGCTCTTTCTGGGGAAAAAAGTCTCTCAATCTCCCTTCTTTCAAGTGCTCTTACTCTTAATTTCTGTGGTGCTCTTTCTGGGGAAAAAGTCTCTCAATTTCCCTTCTTTCAAGTGCTCTTACTCTTAATTTCTGTGGTGCTCTTTCTGGGGAAAAAAGTCTCTCAATCTCCCTTCTTTCAAGTGCTCTTACTCTTAATTTTGGTGGTGCTCTTTCTGGGGGAAAAAAAACAAACCACAAAAACAAAAAAAAACCCCCAAAACCCTGCTGGTTTACTTTCACTTTTCCTTCTGATCATTGCTCTGTGCTCCATTAATATCTGAGTTCTCTGTGAAGTAGAACTGCTCAGTTTATACCTTTCTCTAGGTCTGTTATTATATAATAATTATAATTGGTTCCTTGCAAACTGTTTGTTTTTTAAGATCCAGTATAACTGCATTTCTATTTTGTATAGCTGTTCTTTAATAATCTGCTTAATATTGGCACAGAAGTGCTGAGGGATCTTTAATAGCTTAAGGACGAATAAAGTTCCAGAAAGTGTCCTGCTCTACTCAGCTTGTCCCAGGTTCAACTGTTTGTTTCCCTCCCACCCTACCCCTCTACCCACCCACCCCTGGCCTTAGATTCTAATATAGACTGACTAAATTAGCATTAGCAACAAGATAAATTAGTAAATTGTTACCATCTAAGAATCACCAACCCAAAACTTTACCAATATGAGAACTATCCGTTGCAACTGTTGTGGAGCCTTTATTCTGAGGGAAAGCATCTGGAAACTTAGAACTTGCCCAATCTGTGCACAACTCTCTTCTATGAAAAAGGAGCTGACTGAGGTTAAAGCTCAATTAGCTTTAATTACAAGAAATACACCCACATTGCATTACTCAGGAAATAATTCCCCAATACCAAAGAATAACCAGGAGTCAAGAAAAAGAAATACAGTAGGCTCAGGTAGAATTACACATGTGTCCCATAGTCACCCATTCGTGACAGATTTGCAGCCAACAAGTATAACCCCCCCACTCAAGCAGGTCATTAAGTAAATCATTAAAAACCAGGATTACAGTGGGCTCTGGTAGAATTGGACCAGTTACTAGGAGACGCACACAGTATCAAATGCAACAAGAACAAAAAGCCTTCCCTATATTAATAACTGAAGTCCTAGAGAAAAACATTGAAGTGTTACCAGAAAAGAGAGAACACCAATGCATGCAGAATTTCAAGATACATAACCAAAAGAAAAAGCTAATTGAGATCGATAACTCTGTCATCAGTGGCACAACTGCAAAAGGAAAGAGTGAAGTGAATAACAAATCTCAACTAAAGTCTCATAAGGAGTACAGGAAAAGCAATAATCTTAAAGAGAGTACCTGGAAAGCTATGACCACAAATGCTCATAGTTTGGGAAATAAAATACCAGATCTGCAGGCCCTAATGACAGAGGCAGAAGTGGACATTGTTGCTATCACAGAGACATGGTTCACAGAATCTCATGATTGGGATACGGCAATACCAGGCTATAACTTGTTAAGGAAGGACAGAGTGGATAGAAAAGGGGGAGGTGTGGCTCTTTATGTCAGAAACAATATCCAAGCATCTGAGCTGCAAGGAAGTTGGGGCAAGGAAGAAGCACTATGGGTCGACCTAAAAAAAAGATGACGGAGCATCCATTTATATTGGAGTGGTTTACAGGCCCCCGAACCAAAAGGAAGAGCTGGACAGAGACCTGGTTGAAGACATCCATAAGATAGGTAAGAAGGGAGAAGTGGTGATCGTTGGTGACTTTAATATGCCAGATGTAGACTGGAAAATCCCATCTGCAGAATCTAAAAATAGTAGAGCAATAGTGGATGCCATGCAAGTAACTTTGTTCAAACAAATGGTATTAGAACCCACGAGAGAAGGAAATATACTCGACTTAGTGCTCACTAATGGAGATAATGTCTCTGATGTCCAGGTGGGCGCCCACCTCAGCACCAGTGATCATCAAACGGTATGGTTTAATATCACTAAAAGAATATGGAAAAGAAGTATAAAGACCAGAGTTTTACAGTTCAAAAACACGGACTTTGACGAAATGGGGAAGTACCTAGAGGAAGAACTAAATGGATGGGAGAATGAGAGAGATGTGGATCAGCAGTGGATCAATCTAAAAGGAGCAATCACCAAGGCAACTACTCTTTATGTTAGAAATGTAAAGAAAAGCAAAAGAAAAATGAAACCTATCTGGTTCTCAAACGAGGTGGCTGACAAAATTAAAGCTAAAAGAACAGCATTCAAGAAATATAAAAGATCCCAAAGGGAGGAGCACAAAGAAGAATATTTGATTCAACTGAGGGAGACGAAGAAATTAATCAAGTTGGCAAAAAGTCAAGCGGAAGAGAGGATTGCCAAGGAGATAAAAAATGGTGACAAAACATTTTTCAGATACATCAGCGAAAAGTCCATAATGGTATAGTGAAATTGAAAGGTGGAAATGATCAATGTGTGGAGAGAGACGAAGAAATGGCAGAAATATTAAATGAATACTTCAGCTCTGTGTTCACTAAAGAAGACCCTGGAGAAGGACCATTTCTACACAAGAAGCTGGAGGGTAGTGGAATAGATGAAAATCATTTTACAGTAGAAAATGTATGGGAAGAGCTAAAGAATCTGAAAGTGGACAAAGCCATGGGGCCTGATGGGATTCATCCAAGGATTCTGAGGGAGCTCAGAGATGTGCTGGCGGGTCCGCTGTGTGACCTGTTCAATAGATCCCTAGAAACGGGAGTGGTGCCGAGTGATTGGAGAAGAGCGGTGGTGGTCCCGCTTCACAAGAGTGGGAACAGAGAAGAGGCTGGTAACTACAGACCGGTTAGCCTCACTTCGGTGGTGGGAAAAGTAATGGAGTCACTGTTGAATGAGAGAATAGTGAACTATCTACAGTCCGGAGAATTGATGGACCAGAGGCAGCATGGATTCACCAGGGGAAGATCCTGTCAGACAAACCTGATTGACTTTTTCGACTGGGTAACCAAGGAATTGGATCAAGGAAGAGCGCTAGATGTCATCTACTTGGATTTCAGCAAAGCTTTTGATACGGTTCCGCACAGGAGACTGGTGAATAAAACAAAAAGCTTGGGAGTGAGTGCCGAAGTGGTGACCTGGATTGCAAACTGGTTGACGGACAGAAGACAATGCGTGATGGTAAATGGAACTTTCTCTGAAGAGAGAGCGGTTTTAAGTGGTGTACCGCAAGGATCGGTGTTGGGACCGGTCCTGTTCAATATCTTTGTGAGCGACATTGCGGACGGGATAGAAGGTAAGGTTTGTCTTTTTGCGGACGACACTAAGATCTGCAACAGAGTGGACACGCCGGAAGGAGTGGAGAGAATGAGACGGGATTTAAGGAAGCTGGAAGAGTGGTCGAAGATATGGCAGCTGAAATTCAATGCCAAGAAGTGCAAAGTCATGCATTTGGGGAGTGGAAATCCGAATGAACTGTATTCGATGGGGGGGGAAAGGCTGATGTGCACGGAGCAGGAGAGAGACCTTGGGGTGATAGTGTCTAATGATATGAAGTCGGCGAAACAATGCGACAAGGCGATTGTAAAAGCCAGAAGAATGCTGGGATGCATAGAGAGAGGAATATCGAGTAAGAAAAGGGAAGTGATAATCCCCTTGTACAGGTCCTTGGTGAGGCCTCACCTGGAGTACTGTGTTCAATTCTGGAGACCGTATCTACAAAGAGACAAGGACAAGTTGGAAGCGGTACAGAGAAGGGCGACCAGGAAGGTGGAGGGTCTTCTTCGGTTGACATACGAGGAGAGATTGAAGAATCTAAATATGTACACCCTGGAGGAAAGGAGGAGCAGGGGTGATATGATTCAAACTTTCAGATACTTGAAAAACTTTAACGATCCAAAGACAACGACAAACCTTTTCCAACAGAAAAAAATCAGCAGAACCAGAGGTCACGAGCTGAGGCTCCAAGGAGGAAGACTAAGAACCAATGTCAGGAAGAATTTCTTCACGGAGAGAGTGGTGGATGCCTGGAATGCCCTTCCGGAGGAAGTGGTGAAGTCCAAAACTGTGAAGCACTTCAAAGGGGCATGGGATAAACATTGTGGATCCATCAGGTCCAGAGGACACGTATAAAAGAGTAGGTAGCAAAACACTGCACGGAGCGGCAGTAGCCACAGAGGCATTCATGGAGCCGGATGCCAGTGGCCAGTGGTAGGTGTTCCACCTTCACGGAGCGGAAGGATGGAGGGCTGTCATCTCCCAATTAAATAAAAAAAAAAACAAAAAACAAAACAGGGATGGGATCCATCAGGTCTAGAGGACGCATATAAAGAGCAGGTAGTAAAATACTGCACGGAGCGGCAGTAGCCACAGAGGCATTCACGGAGCGGGATGCCAGTGGCCAGTGGTAGGTGTCCATATAAAGAGCAGGTAGTAAAATACTGCACAGAGCGGCAGTAGCCACAGAGGCATTCACGGAGCGGGATACCAGTGGCCAGTGGTAGGTGTCCACCTTCACGGAGCGGAAGGATGGAGGGCTGTCATCTCCCAATTAAATAAATAATAAAAAAAAACCAGGGATGAGATCCATCAGTTCTAGAGGACGCATATAAAGAGCAGGTAGTAAAACACTGCATGGAGCGGCAGTAGCCACAGAGGCATTAACGGAGCGGGATGCCAGTGGCCGGTGGTAGGTGTCCACCTTCACAGAGTAGAAGGATGAAGGGCATCCATCTCCCAATTAAAAAAAAAAAAAGAAAAAAAGAAAAAAACAGGGATGGGTTCATGGGCTATAGGTATTACCAATTATTAGGCTTTTCAATATTTGATGATAGTTAATGTGACTTTCAAGGCATGCTTCACTTTCGGTGCATGTCCGGCATGACTCCCTGCTTCAATGACAGGGGAAAAGAAAAACTGATACTTCACACATTTCCAGCATTGCCCTCTGCTTCATGGCAGAGAGCTATGCTGCCGCTTACCCAACTAATCAAACTTAATATTTCACTTGGAAGCAGCTCCATCACTGCTCTCTACATTAATAGTGGGGGTGAAAAGGGAATTAGAACATAAGGTTACTAAGAGCCAAGAGAAACAGTTAAGTATGAGAAAAAATAAGTGTAAGGCTTGCTGGGCAGACTGGATGGACCGGTTGGTCTTCTTCTGCCGTCATTTCTATGTTTCTATGTAAGATCTGTACCAGAATTGCCATGTCTGAAGAAGTAGACAGAATGAAAAGTGATCTAAAAAACTTAGAGGAGTGGTTAGAGATTTGACAGCTGGGAGTCAGTGCCAAGTAGTGCAGAGTCATGCATTCAGGGTGTAGTAATCCAAAGAAGCTTTATCGTTGGGTGATAATGTATGATGATCTGAAGTTGGCAAAACAATTTGACAAGGTAGTGGTTAAGGCTAGAGGGATGCTGGGCTGCATAGAGAGAGGCATAACCAGCAGGAAAAAGACATGGCAATGCCTCTGTTCAAGTCCCTGCTGAGGCTTCCCCTGAAATACTGTGTTCATCTGGAGACCATATCTCAAAAAGGACAGAGTCAGGATGGAAGTGGTCCAGGAAAAACTGACCAAAATGTTGTGCTGTCTGCACCAAAAGATTTATGACAAAACTGAAGGACCTAAATATGTATACCCTGGAAGAGAGGAGGGACAGGGGAAATAGGACACACATTTTTAATACTTGAAGGGTATTAATGATGCACAAGAATCAAATATTTTCCATTGGAAGAAAGCTGTAGAACTAGGTGACAAAATATGAAGCTCCAAGGGAGTAGTATCAGGAACAATGTTGTGAAATATTTCTTCATGGAAAGGGTGGTGGATGCATAGAATGTCCCTCTTATAAGAGTTAGAGAAGACAAGAATGGTCATGGAATTCAAAAGGGTGTGGGATAAACACAGGAGAGCCATAATGGCTAAAGGATGGAAATGAAAAAAAGGGATAAACTGTATTAACTGGGGTAACCTGCATGGAACAGCAATTACTACCCTTAACAGAAGGCATGGTGGATAACTTGCATTAAGTGGCAGTTACTACCTTTAAAAAAAAGAGAAAGAAAAAAAAAAGCTTGTTGGGCAGACTGTGTGGACCATTGGGACTTTTTCTGCTGTCATTTATTATGTTACTATATATGTTAGGAATGTGTTAATTACATAATTATTGGAACATAAGTTGCAAAATAGTTACAGTTAGTAATTGTATAATGAATTAGAACAGCCACTGAACTTGTGAGCTTGTCAAAGGGATAATATCCTTTATAAGTCATTTTAATTTATAAATTATAATTGCCAATAATAACATTGACCTGTTATTTCCTCTCCTCAACAAAAACAGACATACATATCAACTGCCAAAAATAGCTTGCTGGTCCATCCAATCCACAGATTGCTTGATTTATATTTCTCAAGTGCTATAACTGAAAAGCAAAATTTAATTTAAATATTAAAATCACAATATAAACCCAAATTATTATTTTAAAATGTTACTTTTAATTGATACAATTTATTGAATGGTAAGTAAAATGTAGGAAATGAAGTAAAACTGTGTGGGGTTTCTGAATAATTTCATTCCTAGTGTGTGTAGTTAAAATTACTACTACTTTTTACTGTTTGATTTGTTTGATGAGCTTGTGAGCCTTAATCCTCTTTGCTTACAGTATGTCACATATCACTATAATTCATGATTTCAGACAGATTTCTTTACCTGATGCTCTTTGGATGCTATACACCTTGGACTATTGAAAGGGATTGCGAAGTTGATTATTAACATGAAAGAGCCATATGTATTTTTCTCTTTGAACAAATACAGGGGCCGAAGTAATAAACCACATTGACTTTAGGGCAGCTTTTTACTCCCGCTTTGTCATTTTTTTTTCCAGCCCTAACATAATCCCGGTATGTAACAATTTTAAAACATACTGGGATTATGTAAGGAACTGGGGACCTTTTCGGGAAGGGGAAGTGTTTTCCAAAGGGATGGGCTCCACATTAACCAGGGTGGAACAAGGCTGCTGGCTCCAACCTTTAAAAAGGAGATAGAGCGGCTTTTAAACTAGAACAAAAGGGAAAGCTGACAGTTGCTCAGCAGCGCAAGGTTCAGAGGACGGTATCTTCAAAGAATACTAATGATGCATTAGAATTAGGGCATCCCGACAGTGAGGTTCCCATAATAAGAAATGTAGTCCAAGTGCCTGTAGTTAAAAACTCACCTGAGCTAAAAGATTCCAATTTATCCCTGTTAATTAAAAAGCAGAATGAAAATACAAACAAAAACACACTTTGAAATGCTTGTATGCTAATGCCAGAAGTCTAAAAAGTAAGATGTGAGAATTAGAATGTATAGCAGTGAATGATGACAGACTTAATTGGCATCTCAGAGACAAGGTGGGAGGAGGATAACCAATGGGACAGTGCCATACAGGGGTACAAATTATATCGCAATGACAGAGAGGAGCATACGGGAGGTGGTGTGGCACTTTATGTCTGGGATGGCATAGAGTCCAACAGGATAAAGATCCTGCATGAGACTAAATGCACAATCAAATCTTTATTGGTAGAAATCCCTTGTGTGTTGGGGAAGAGTATAGTGATAGGAGTATACCTTCTCATCAATCAGTTCACTAATTTATTTATTTATTTATTTATTTGAATTTCTTATATACCGGCATTCGCGATGGGAGTCGCATCATGCCAGTTTACAAATAACAGGGTGTGATAAAAGGATAAATACTTTAAAAAACTTAGAACATTAACATGTGATAGAAGAATAAAGTAGCAGTTACAATAAAACAGGGATAAAATGTAAACTTGGAATGTAGAGAAGGCGAGAGAAAGATTAACAATGAGATAAAAGATAATAACCAAGGTAAATAAAAACCTAAGAAACTAATGAATTATCTCATCTCGATCTTTCCAATGCATCTACAGCCACCACCTCATGGTGCAACATCACCAAAAAGATCGCAGACATAACCTGCCCTTCCATCACAAAAGTAGTACAACCTTCGCCAGACAACAGGAAACCCTGGTTCACCCCAGATCTGAAGCTGCTTAAACAAGAGCTAAGAAATAAAGAACACACATGGAGGAAAAACCCATCCCACACAACATTAGCTAATTATAAAACCTCCCTCAATGCTTACAGGATCAACATTCTAAGATCAAAGAGAGATTTTTTCTCAAAAAAAATACACCATTTCAGCTTTGATTCGAAAGCACTATTCTCCTACGTTTCAGCCCTCACTAAACCATCGCCTCCTACCATCCCTGATGATCAAGCACTCAACAAAGCCTCGGAACTAGCAAATTACTTCAAGGATAAAATTGATAAATTGACTATCTCTCTCTCATCATCTATCTCATCACCCCCACTCCCTCACATTACCCCACCTCAACTAAATACAACGATGGAAACTTTCGAGACCACATCAGCACTTGAGATAGAAAACATACTCAAAAAAATGAAACCGTCCTCTCATCCCTTAGACACAATTCCTACTAACCTACTCATCGCAATAAGTAACTCCATATCAAAACCAATTGCAGACATCATTAATTGCTCTCTTTCCCAGGGTCTAGTTCCCGACCAACTTAAACTAGCTATTCTTAAACCTCTACTTAAAAAACCGAACCTCCCTACCACTGATCCAGCTAATTTCCGCCCAATAGCCAATCTGCCATTGATCGCCAAACTCATGGAAAAGATAGTCAATAAACAACTATCTGAGTATCTGGAAGAAAATAACATTCTTGTATCATCCCAGTACGGCTTTCGGAAATCGTTAAGTACGGAATCTCTCCTTATTTCTCTTACCGATGCTATTCTAGCTAATATGGACAAAAAACAACCACATCTTTTGATTCTATTAGATCTCTCTGCGGCCTTTGACACTGTCAACCATTCATCTCTATTAAAATGTCTGGCAGATATAGGCATTAAAGGAACAGTCTTCAGTTGGTTCAAGTCCTTCCTAGCAAATAGACAATTCAAGGTAAAGATTAACAACAAAGAATCACAATCGATCCCTTCCAACCAGGGAGTCCCTCAGGGTTCCTCCCTTTCCCCTACCCTCTTCAACATTTACCTCCTACCTCTATGTCGTCTACTTACTAAACTAAATCTAACTCACTATCTCTATGCGGATGACATCCAGATACTCATCCCAATCACAGAATCCTTACAAAAAACCTTGAATCACTGGAACAATTGTCTGCAACAGATCAACCAGCTTCTCTCTAGCCTTTGCCTCATTCTTAACAACAACAAAACTGAGATTCTAATCATCAATCAAGACATCAACTACAAACTCCTAAACCCAGCTGACCTACTTAGTTCATCCATTCCCATATTAAATCACTCACCACATGTTCGAGATCTTGGTGTCATGCTAGACAATCAGCTCAATCTTAAAAAATTTATAAGCACTACCACCAAAGACTGTTTCTATAAGTTACAAGTCTTGAGAAAGTTGAAACCTCTTCTTTATTTCAATGATTTTCGGATAGTTCTACAAGCAATTATTCTATCAAAAATCGACTATTGCAATTCGCTTCTTCTTGGCCTTCCTACTTCATCAATCAAACCCCTCCAAATGGTACAAAATTCTGCAGCCAGAATCCTTACCAATACGAATAAAAAAGATCACATCACCCCCATTCTCAAACTCCTCCACTGGCTGCCAATAAAGCAAAGGATCCTATATAAAGTATACACTGTAATTCATAAATCCATTCACAATATCTCCCCTCTTCAACTAAGTACCCAACTACGTCTTCATTTTTCTTCTAGACCCATCAGAGGAGCATATAAAGGCACACTCGATGTACCCTCAACAAAATCTTCACAATATAAACGTGCCATATCTACAGCAGGCCCCATTCAATGGAATGCCCTCCCACCAGATATTCGGCTAGAACTTTGCCACTCTTCATTCAAAAAAAAACTTAAAACATGGCTTTTTAGCCAAGCTTTTTCTGAACCATGAACATTTTTTCCCTCCAGCTAGCAAGAGCGTCTCTTCATCACAAACTCCATGCTCTTTACTACTACCTGACTCGTTATCTAATTGCAGGACATATGAGATTCTCTCAATTATACTTTTATGATTTTTATTTTTATGTTTAATAAGACCTATTAACTAAGTTTTTTTTGTTTTTTTTTTTTTAGGTTTCTCTTCTCTTTTCTTTTAGTCATTAATGTTACAACATTATTGTTAAGTTTTGAACTAATGTACCCTATTCCAAGTTTCATAACCTTGTTCTATGTAATGCCTTTATTGGTGATTTTCATGTTCTGTTTCAATGTAAACCGATGTGATCTGTATTTCATACAGGAACACCGGTATATAAAAACCAAAAAATAAATAAATAATACTACCTGGCCAAGATGGTGAGACGGACAGTGAAATGCTAAGAGAAATTATGGAAGCTAATCAAATTGGTAGTGCAGTAATAATGGGAGCTTTCAATTACCATAAATTGGTGACGTGGTATCATACACTTTTAGTTTACTAATGCTATAATAATTTTTACTCAATGTAGGAATGTCTATATTAAATTAGGGCAAAAGATCAAGAGCAGGAACTTAATTAGTCCAAATCTTCGTTATTGTAAAAAGATCAATATTTTATTGTACTTCAAAGCGGCTACTCCACAAGCTCCAATAGCAAATTCAGGTTTTCCATCCGGTCCCCCGACATGGACCGTGTTTTGCCGAGAGCTGCGACCTGAGTGAAACAAGCTGGACCTGAGTGACGTGTTTGGAATAACACACTGTGCTCAGTCCCTCCCGACGCAGCTCTCGGCGAAACACGGTCCGTGTCGGGGGACCGGATGGAAAACCTGTATGTGCTATTGGAGCTTGTGGAGTAGCCGCTTTGAAGTACAATAAAATATTGATCTTTTTACAATAACGAAGATTTGGACTAATTAAGTTCCTGCTCTCGATCTTTTGTTTTGTGTGTCAATCACTTTTTGATGAGCAGACGTTCTCCTCCTTTGTTTATATTAAATTAGGGATCATCATACCACCCACTGTGCATTCAAGTTAATACTTGTATTTGTGCACTTTAATGGGTCTTCTTTAATCATTGGTCCAAACAGTTCAGGATTTATACTTTGTTTTTTGTTTTTTTAAATTTTTACTTAAAATATAGAAGATATAACTTCCCTTGTGTTGGTGTCAGAGTCAGAGGTCCAACGCGCGCGTTTCGCGGTCTGCTGCTTCTGTAAATTCAGCTGACTCTCTTAGTCCGGCTCTCCCAGCATGACTCAAGAACAGGATTTGAACCGGCTTTCTCCGGTGTTCTTCATGTCTTCATGTCGCTGGTAGCTGCTAAAGGCTACTGAACGGATTAAAGGTCCCTCACAATATTCGGACCCTGCACCATTTCTCTGTCTCAGCATTTGGCTCTGAAGCAGCGGACCGCGAAACACGCGTGTCGGACCTCTGACTCCGACACCAACACAAGGGAAGTTATATCTTCTATATTTTAAGTAAAAATTAAAAAAAAAAAAACGAAGTATAAATCCTGAACTGTTTGGACCGATGATTAAAGAAGACCCATTAAAGTGCACAAATACAAGTATAAACTTGAATGCACAGTGGGTGGTATGATGGTCCTTAATTTAATATAGACATTCCTGCATTGAGTAAAAATTATTATAGCATTAGTAAACTAAAAGTGTATCATACCACGTCACCAATTTATGTTTATACAAATTGTGGGCTCACATACAAAGAGATATCTTATATATTTAGATTTCAATTACCCAAATATTGACTAGGTAAATGTAACATCAGGGTATGCTAGAGAGATAAAGTTTCTGGATGGAATGAATGATAGTTTTATGGAGCAATTGGTTCAGGAACTGATGAGAGAGGGAGCAATTTTAGATCTAATTCTCAGTGGAGCGCAGGATTTGGTGAGAGAGGTGGACTTAGTGGACCTAGGGAGGTCAGGGTAACGGTGCAAGGGCCAACTGGAGCTTCGCCCTGGAAGCCCGCGGTCCCCCAGGGGGAGGAGCCTGTAGGGACCCGGGCCGCTGGGACTTAGGTGGGCCCTTGGAGGCGGTGGTCTTGAAGGAGTCCTAGGTCAAGTGCCAAAGGGTCAACGCTCACCAGACCGAAGTCATGTACCAGAGAATCACCGCTTGCCAATCCGGAGTCAGGAACCAGAGAATCACCGTAAGCCAATCCGAGTCAGGAACCAGAGAATCACCGTAAGCCAATCTGAAGTCAGGAACCAGGAACGTCAAGACGGAACAGGTACGAGATCCAAAGCTTGAAGACTCACAGAAGCAAGCAGACTAGACAGCGCTAGGGGTCGTTGCCAAGTCGAGGAATGAGCAGAGGAAGTCTCCCTTTATACTTCCTCTGCTCCAGCTCATAGGGAACAGCTGAGCCTGGTTAAAGGGATCATGTCCCTTTAAGGCTAATGAGGAGGCGTGGCCTCATGCCTAACGATGACGACGGCCATCTTTGATTTTGTCCCGCGGAGGAGAGACGCCGCTGGACGCCGCGAGGGGGGAGCAGGACGGCTCCCCCTGCAATGGGCAGCTCGGGAGGCCGTGTGGGGGCGACGGCCAGGATCGGGGCTCCCGCGGCGCGGCTAAGGTAGGGGGCCACAGGTGGAAGGAAGGCAAAACGATTACCGACATGGTTAAAAGGTGAGGTGAAAGAGGCTATTTTAGCCAAAAGGTCTTCATTAAAAAATTGGAAGAAAGATCTAACAGAAGAAAATTGGATAAGCATAAGCGTTGGAAAGTTAAATGTAATACATTGATAAGACAGGCTAAGAGAGAATTTGAAAAGAAGTTGGCAGTAGAGGCAAAAACTCACAGTAAAAACATTTTTAAATATATCCGAAACAGAAAGCCTGCAAGGGAGTCAGTTGGACCGTTAGATGATCGAGGGGTTAAAGGGGCACTTAGAGAAGATAATGCCATTGTGGAAAGTTTAAACAATTTTTTTGCTTTGGTGTTTACTGAAGAGGCTGTTCGGGAGATTTTCATGGGTAATTATTCAAATGGACTGAACCAAATCATGGTGAAACTAGAAGATATGGTAGCCCTAATTGACAAACTGAAGAATAGTAAATCACCTGGACCGAATGGTATGCACCCAGGGTTCTGAAGGAACTAAAAAATGAAATTTCAGATCTATTAGTAAAAATGTGTAACCTATGATTAAAATCATCCATTGTACCTGAAGACTGGAGGGTGGCTAATGTAACCCCAATTGTTAAAATGGGCTCCAGGGGCGATTTGGAAAACTACAGACCAGTTAGCCTGACTTAAGTGCCAGGAAAAATAGTGGAAAGTGTTCTAAATATCAAAATCACAGAACATATGGAAAGACATGGTTTAATGGAACAAAACATGGCTTTACCCAAGGCAAGTCTTGTTTCTCAAACCTGCTTTTTTGAAGAGGTTAATAAACATGGAGAAAAAGGTGAAACGGTAGATGTAGTGTATTTGGATTTTCAGAAAGCATTTGACAAAGTTCCTCATGAGAGGCTTCTAAGAAAAGTAAAAAGTCATGGGATTGGTGGTGATGTCCTTTCGTGGATTACAAACTGGTTAAAAGACAGGAAACAGAAAGTAGGATTAAATGGACAATTTTCTCAATGGAGTGGGGTGGGCAGTGGAGTGTCTCAGAGATCTGTACTGGGACCGGTGCTTTTCAATGTATTTATAAATGATCTGGAAAGGGATACGACGAGTGAGGTAATCAGATTTGCAGATGATACAAAATTATTCAGAGTAGTTAAATCACAAGCAGATTGTGATAAATTGCAGGAGGACCTTGTGAGACTGGAAATGGCAGATGAAATTTAATGTCGATAAGTGCAAGGTGATGCATATAGGGAAAAATAACCCATGCTGTAGTTACACAATGTTAGGTTCCACATTAGGAGCTACCACCCAGGAGAGATCTAGGCGTCAAAGTGGATAATAATATATTGAAATTGTCAACTCAGTGTGCTGCTGCGGTCAAAAAAGCAAATAGAATATTAGGAATTATTCGGAAGGGAAAGGTGAATAAAACGGAAAGGGGCAGATTTTTAAAATTACGCACGGGGGGGGGTACATTTGTGCGCACTACCCGGCGCACACAAATGTACACCCGATTTTATAACATGTGCGCTCTGCCACGTGCATGTTATAAAATCTGGGGTCGGCGCGCGCAAGGGGGTGCATACATGTGTACCTTGCGCTCGCCGAGCCCTAGGGGAGGCCCGATGGCTTTCCCCATTCCCTCCAAGGCCGCTCCGAAATCGGAGCGGCCTTGGAGGGAACTTGGAGGGCCGCTCCGAAATCGGCCGCTCCGAAATCGGAGCGGCCTTGGAGGAAACTTTTTTTTGTTTTCCCCCACCTTTCCCTCCCTTCCCCTATCTAACCCTCCCCCCAGCCCTATCTGAATCCCCCCCACACATTATTTTGTTCAGTTACGCCTGCCTCTGGCATAACTTGCTCGCGCCGGCTGTCTGCCACGCCCCCAGACCACCCCAAGACTGCCCCCAGACCGCCACCACGCCCCCGGCCATCCCCCCGGACTGCGGCCCTGCCCACGGCCCGCCCATTTTTGCAAGCCCCGGAGCTTGCACGCGCCGCCGAGCCTATGCAAAATAGGCTCGGTGCGCGCAGGGGGGGGGAGGTTTAAGAGTTACGCGCGTAACCCTTTTAAAATCCACCCCAAAATGTCATAATGCCTCTGTATCACTCCATGGTGAGACCGCACCTTGAATACTGTGTACAATTCTGGTCACTACATCTCAAGAAAGATATAGTTGCGAAACAAAATGATAAAGGGGTTGGAACAGCTCCCCTATGAGGAAAGACTAAAGCAGTTAGGGCTGTTAAGTTTGGAGAAGAGACGACTGAGGGGGAATATGATAGAGGTCTTTAAAATCATGAGAGGTCTAGAATGGGTAAATGTGAATCGGTTATTTACTCTTTTGGATAATAGAGGGGCTAGGGAGCACTCCATGAAGTTAGCAAGCAGCACATTTAAAACTAATTGGAGAAAATTATTTTTAACTCAGCACTCAATTAAACTGAATTTGCTGCCAGGGGATGTGTTTAGTGCAGTTTGTATAGCTGGGTTTTAAAAAGGTTTGGATAAGTTATTGGAGGAGAAGTCCATTACCTACTATTAATCAAGTTGAGTTAGAAAATAGCCACTGCTATTACAGGCATCGGTAGCATGGGATATACTTAGTTTTTGGGTACGTGCCAGGTGCTTGTAGCCTGGATTGACTCTTGTTGGAAACAGGATGCTGGGCTTGATGGACCCTTGGTCTGACCCAGTATGGCAATTTCTTATGTTCTTATGTTCTTATTTGGGAGTCTGTTCTGATACAACATTTTCTTTTAAATTTCAAGGAAAAGCAGTTGCAAAAAAAGGCTTTCCATAAACTTCATTTGTTGTCATTTGAAACCTTTGTTGGGTGTAGATGACTTAAAAATTGTCAAGCATGCTCTTGGGATTTCATCACTTGTTTATTGCAATACATTGTACAATGGTAGTAAGTATATGTTGAATAGTGTGGCCAATAATGCTGATCCCTGAGGGACTCCTGTTTGAAGGTTTATTTTATTTGACCTTACGTCCTTTATCTGTACTTGGTAGTATCTGTTATCTAGGTATGATTGGAACCATTTGATTGTTTTGTTACTTAATCCTATTTCTTCTAATCTATTTAGTAATATGTTATGATATACGGTATCAAATGCTGCTGATAGGTCAAGCATCATTAGTATGTACCACTTACCGCTGTCAAAGCCTCTCATGATGTTATCAGTAAGGGCAAGTAGTAGCGTTTCTGTACTGTAATTTTTGCGAAAAACATGCTGTGATGGATATAGGATACTGTTATTCTCTAAGGGGCGGATTTTAAAAGCCCTGTTCGTGTAAATCCGCCCGGATTTACGCGAGCAGGGCCTTGCGCGCCAGTGCGCCTATGTTCCATAGGCCTACCGGCGAGCGCAGAGCCCCGGGACTCGCGTAAGTCCCGGGGTTTTTCGAGGGGGGCATGTCGGGGGCGTGTCGGGGGGCGTGCCAGATCGGCGTGGCATTTTGGGGGCGGGAAGCGGCGTTTCGGGGGCGGGCCCGGGGGCATGGTTTCGGCCCGGGGCGGTCCGGGGGCGTAGCCGCACCCTCCAGAACCGCCCCCAGGTCGCGTCTCGGCACGCTAGCGGCCCGCTGGCACGCGGGGATTTACTTCTCCCTCCGGGAGGTGTAAATCCCCCGACAAAGGTAGGGGGGGTCTAGATAGGGCCGGGGGGGTGGGTTAGATAGAGGAAGGGAGGGGAAGGTGAGGGGAGGGCGAAAGCGAGTTCCCTCCGAGGCCGCTCCGATTTCGGAGCGGCCTTGGAGGGAACGGCGGCAGGCTGCGTGGCTCGGCGCGTGCCGGCTACACGAAATCGGCAGCCTTGCGCGCGCCAATCCAGGATTTTAGCGGATACGCGCGGCTACGCACGTATCTACTAAAATCCAGCGTACTTTTGTTTGCGCCTGATGCTCCATCAAAAGTACGCGAAGGCGCGCTTTTTAAAAATCTACCCCTAAGTGCTCAGCAAGTTGTTTTTGTATGGCTTTTTCTATTAGTTTTGCGACTAGTGGTAAGTTTGATACTAGCCTAGTTCAGAATGTTTGGATCACTGTTTTTTTTCTTTAAAATTGGTTTTACAATTGCCCCTTTTAGTGAGTCTGGCAAGGTGCCTTCTGTTAAGGCTAGATTGATAATCTTTGTTAGTATCGGGGATACTGTATTGGCTACTTTCTTTATGTCCATGGTTGATATAGTGTCTATTGCATGTGGGGCGGGGTTTATTCTTTTTAGCATGGTTTCGACTTCTAGTTCTGTGATTTCATCGAATTCTGTCCATTGATTAACATCCCTTTTTTGCATTATAATGTTTTGTTTGGTTGTGTTAGGAATCTTGTTTTTTAGGTTCATAATTTTTTCATTAAAGAAAGTAGCTATTTCATCACATCTATTTTCTGGTAAGTTTTGGGGGGTATCAGTTTTATCATTGGTGAGACTAGGGGGCACTCCATGAAGTTAGCATGGGGCACTTTTAAAACTAATCAGAGAAAGTTATTTTTTACTCAACGTACAATTAAACTCTGGAATTTGTTGCCAGAGGATGTGGTTAGTGCAGTTAGTATAGCTGTGTTTAAAAAAGGATTGGATAAGTTCTTGGAGGAGAAGTCCATTACCAGCTATTAAGTTCACTTATTTATTTATTTATTTTGAATTTTTATATACCGAAGTTCTTGTAGGAAATACAAATCAATCCGGTTTACATGGAACAGAAAAACACCAAAGGCCTTAAATAAATGCCCAGGCTTTAAATGAAACAGTTAAACAGAACAACTCCATAGAACAATTAAATAGTAAATCTCTCTGGGTTTTACATACAAGCCCAAAGGCTTTAAATAGAACAATTAGAGAATAGCCACTGCCATTAGCAATGGTAACATGGAATAGACTTAATTTTTGGGTACTTGCCTGGTTCTTATGGCCTGGATTGGCCACTGTTGGAAACAGGATGCTGGGCTTGATGGACCCTTGGTCTGACCCAGTATGGCATTTTCTTATGTTCTTATGTAAGTGTCATGAAGGATACAGTAGAAGATCTGAATTCTAGAGGCAGAGTATCACAGCAAAGTTTCCAAAGCCTGTAAATGCCATGCTTCATAGAGTTTTGTGACCTGAAATGCAATAAATCATTATAGAAATAATTCACCATAAGCTGTTCTCGTAAAGAAATACTAGGAGGAGAAGCCTCAATCCAATAGCTCTTCCAGATAAAGGAAGCATTTCTTCACTACCCTTAAACTGTCAGCCTTTGCAGCAAATCTTAAAATGTTATATTTTTATAAATTTTTTGATTATTTTACCTGTCTAGATATTTTGATAGTGTGGGATATACATTTTTTAAGTAAATAAATAAAGGACAGGAGTTTTAGCATGGAAAAATCACAAGGTAAAATAGAAATAAAAAGCCATGCTAGAATTAGTGCATCTCATGAAAGGAAACACACTAAAGGAGAGATACCTTTACAGAATCATTTTACTGTGGGAAATTTAATTCCTGGATTAGAGCAGGAGATACATTTCCTGCAGTAGAGCAGACTGAGTGGTGAACGCCTTCCCTCCCTATCACCCACTCAAGTTAAAAATAATAAACAAATAAATTAATTAAAATAAAAGTTAATAAATAACAAAGTAGATATTAACCCTCCCTATGTAGTTGCAATACTTAAATCACTACAAATAAACATCGGAATGGTTTATTGCCCCCCAGGAATACTTCAAAAAGACTGCTGTCCACTAATCGAAGTCTAAAATATTTCTTTCATCTGAATCTACCCTCATAATAGGTGACTTCACTCTTCATGTTCCTCTGCCTGTGAAATCTTCTTAGAAACATTGGAAGCAAGGCTATGGTCACAATTCGTAACTAAATCAACACATAAAGCAGGACATATTCTAGATCTTATTTTTGCCAATCATAACAATTGTATGTTAAATACCTCTCACCCAATTCTGCCTTGGTCGGACCACCAAATTAGTAAAAGCGGCCATAACCTTCCTGAACCCAACAAAAAAAAAAAAAATACAAATAATAATCCAACATTCTCCTACAGAAAAAAGATAGAGTCAGTTCAACTTGCAGAATCAATAAAAAATAAACTAACTGATTTCAACCATGCTAATGCCTCCGCAGCATTTGACACTTGGTACAAACTGATCAAAGAAATAGCTGATAACCTAAGCCCAATCCAAATAGAAAGCAATACAATCTGATCAATGTACATCTAAACAAAAGAAACCATGGTACACTGAAGAATTAAGATGTGCCAAACAATCATTGAGAAAATCAGAGAAACTCATGGAAATGCCCGACTTCTGAATTATTTGGAAAATACAGATCACTCCTTTCCCAATACCGGGTGTTAATCAATAAAGTGAAAAAAGAATAAAATCTGCACACCTAGACCTAATTAGTAGATGAGCATTTTCAGTAGCAGGCCCAATTCTCTGGAACTCCATCCCCAAAGAAATCCGCTTAATTTCAAACACAAAGGAATTCAAGAAACTTCTCAAAACATACTTTTTTACCTTGGCATACAAAACCAATTAATAGAATTGCACTCACAATTTCTAAAGATAATATCTTAATCAACATGTTTTAATTAATTTTAATGTATTAATATGCAATGTCTTTGTTTTACTATGTATGTTGCATTGTAAACCGCTTTGATGGCCAGTTCTCTACCCATACTGCGGTATATAAAAATTGATAAATAATAATAAATAATAATAATACTATGCTAAGCAGATTCATGGGAAATTTTTAACTCCAAATCACTCTTTGACGTCGTTAAACATCTAATCAAGGTCCCGTCTTCCTTTGTCTCAAGCAACAACTGCCACCCAAAGAATGCCTGCAATGAATACACCATTCATTTGTTAGAAAAAATAAATAGGCTAAAAGTTCAGTTCTCCACATGCTCACCAATGATAGAACATGAAAAAAAAAACCTCGAACCAGCCAAATGATCGCTTTTGACAGAGTATCTAAACTTCAAATCTCCCAAATTATTACTAAAATAAAACCTGCAAATCACCCACATGACCTCATTCCAGCTAGCTTCTTAAAATTAATTTATGGCATCATAACTCCAACAATTACATCCTTAATCAATCAATTACACTCGGAAGGTTTAGCCCCAGATAGGGCGAAACAAGCAGTGATAAAACCTGTACGAAAAAATAGTACCAGCAATATCTGACAATTGGGAGAATTATTGACCAATATCCAACCTGCCATTTCTCTAAAAAATTTTTGAAAAAGCTGTATTATCACAATTAGAAGACTATCTAGATGACCATCACATTCTATATCCAAACCAACTGGGTTCAGAAAAAATCTCTCAACCGAGACTTTAGTAGTATCCTTGATGGATCCCATATTATAGGGATTTAACAATGACAAATCCTACATCCTGGTACTAATTGGTCTAATGGCAGCATTTGACACTGTTGACCATACCCTACTATGCCATCAGCTGAGTAAAATTGGAATTGATGGCATTGTTAGTATGTGGTTCACCTCCTTAGTATCAAAAAGGACATTTGTCATAATAAAAATGATTTACAATCCAAATAAAAATAACCTCCCAGTCTAATCACAGCTGTGGGAGGACTTAGTTCTTTTAAACAATCTCCATTGAGCAACTGTTAGTCTGGCTTTTAAAGAGAAGAGAAGAAAATGATATGCAACACTTCATCTTTCATTATATTTATTATAGATAAAGTTTCATTATATTTATTAGAGATAAAGTTCGACATGGCTGTGGCATAGTTGCTCTATTCATCTACTCTCTCCCATCAGCCTCCGGGGCTCATCCCTAATATCTTTCATTAACAGAGCAAGTAACCAATCAATGCTTTATTCCCTGATGAAAAGCATTCTTACATGATATCATTATTCTTATTGACACATAATTTGTCCAATCACAAACCTAGTTTAGGGTATGCTACAAATCATTTAAACAAGATCAAATATTTAAATGATACCCATTTTCCATACATACTAGATGTTATCAATTGCAAGGTTATGTTATTTTATTATTTTATGTCTGTCTATTTAATTATGAATGTTCTTTGTAACCTGCCCCGAACACTGGAGGGCACGGGCAATAAATACTTTTAAATAAATAAATAGCCTGCTTCATATTTCGACTACAAAATGTTCAAAACAAATTCTAACAAAACATTCACTACATGAGATAACAGCAATTCAGAACAATAACATGCTTGCTAAACTCTACAAAATAGAAATGTTTCTTTTTCTTATAAATCCACTGGGGCAGATTTTCAAAGGGGTACGCGCGTAAGATACACGCGTACCCCCGAAAACCTGCCCCAAGTTCCCCCTGCGCGCACCGAGCCTATGTTGCATAGGCTCAGCGGTGCGAGCAAGCCCTGGGATGCGCGTAAGTCCCGGGGCTTTCCTGTGGGGCGTGTCGGGGGTGTGTGCCACAGTGACGCATCATCTGGGGGCGGGGCTGTGGGTGTGGTTCCAGCCTGGGGGCATTTTGGGGGGGTGGCCAAGGCCTCCAAAATTGCTCCCGGGCCGGGGAATCGCGCGCCAGCAGCCGGCCCGCACAAGTTACGCCAACTTTCGAAATAAAGGTAGGGGGGGGAATTAGTTAGGGCCGGGGGGTGGGTTAGGTAGGGGAAGGTGGGGAGAGGCGGAAGGAAAATTCCCTCCATGGCTGCTCCGAAATTGGTGCGCGCAGGCTGCTGATTTTGGGCAGCCTTGTGCGTGCCGACCCCGGATTTTAATGGATACGCATCCAGCGAACTCTTGTTTGCGCCTGGTGCGCGAACAAAAGTACGTGGGGGCGTATTTTTTAAAAATCTCCCCCACTGTGTTTCTCTATATAGTCAATCTATCAAATATAGAAACCTTTAAGAAACCAGAAAAATATATTTTTTACTCAATTCAAACATTCCAAGTCAAGCTGGGCAACCATATATCTGACACCTTCCTGATCGATGCAGGGTTCAGCTCTCTCAGCAACTTTATTCAACATTTATATGCTGCTGCTAGGTAAATTACTATCTGATCTAGGAATCACCTTCTACCTATTCGCTGACAATATTCAGTTTTTCATACCATACTCCAGTTTCGCTGAATATACAACACTGACTCTAGCGACACACATGAAGGCCATTCAACACGAACTATCCAAACTCAAACTAACTCTTAACACAAAAGAAAATTGAAATCATTCTATTAAGAAGAAACCTACCTTTAGCATCTCTGCAGACTCTAGACCTGGGTAACTTTAATATTACCCCCTCAGACCAAGTATGGGACTTAGGAATACAGATTGACGAGAACCTAACAATAGAAAAGCACATAAATAAATTAATCAAATCAGGCTGTGCTAAATTGAGATTACGACATAGATTGAAACCATTGCTAACTCATGCAGACTTCCGCATGGTCCTGCAAACCCTCGTCTTCTGAAACTTAGACTACTGTAACTCACTTCTACTTGGAATACCTAACTGTCTACTAAAAAAACTATAACTGCTGTAAAATGCCAGGGCAAGACTCTTATTTATTTATTTTTATTTAACAGTTTTATATACCGAAATTCTTGTAAAAGGTTACAAATCAGTTCGGTTTACATTGAACAGTAACAGTGCTTCCGAATATGAAAGCAATTACATTGAACAGTAACAGTGCTTCCGAAAATGAAAGCAATTACATTGAACAGTAACAGAGCTTCAGAAGCGAACAATTACCAAGAACTAGGGATTACAGTAAGATAATTCAAGCCGATAACATTGATACGGAAACCGTGTATCGGAGAGAGTAAATATAATACACACTTGAAAGCATAGGCTAAGATCTTCAAAACTATGAAACAGCAAACTAGGGATTGACGATAACAATGGATAGCAAAGACAATATCAAGGAAACTGAGGGCATATCAGGGTGTCACTCTACAAAATAATAAGAGGCAGGTGGGGTTAAGATTAGGTATGAGAACTGTAGTGAAAGGCAAACAGAACCTTAGTAGTGGAGCTAAATCTGGACATGAGTTTTTAGACTAAAGTGATATAAATGATAGTAAGAGTCAAAAGTACTACTCATGATCGGGCAGGTTTTAGTTCAGAAGATTATTTGAATAGGAAAAGGCCTGCTTAAACAACCAGGTTTTGAGTCTTTTCTTAAAAGTGACCGGGCAGTGTTCAAGCCGAAGATCTGGGGGAAGAGAGTTCCAGTGTTTTGGACCAGACACTGAGAGGGCTCTCATTCCTAAATTTGTTTTTAGAAAAGGAACCTGGAGGGTGTCTTTATATGCTGCTCTTACTGGCCTGGATGGTAAATGCTGTCTAAGAGGGATCTTGAGTTCCAAAGGTGTGATGTTGAATATTGCTTTGTGAGTGATGGTTAGAGCTTTGAACAGGATTCTGTAGTTGATAGGGAGCCAGTGGAGGATCATGAGGATAGGGGTGATGTGGTCCCATTTTTTGGATCTGGTTAGAATTCTGGCTGCGGCATTTTGCACCATCTGTAATGGCTTGATGGTATTTGCAGGGAGGCCGATCAGAAGAGAGTTGCAATAGTCTATTTTTGAGAAGATGATTGCCTGAAGTACTGTATGGAAGTCGTGGAAGTGGAGGAGAGGTCTAAGTCGTTTTAGAACTTGGAGTTTGAAAAAGCAGTCCTTGATAGTGTTGTTGATGAAGCTTTTGAAGTTGAGTTGTTTATCCATGAGGACTCCCAAATTTCTGACTTGGGAGGAGAAAGTGGGAAGGGTTGCAGGATGGGGGTTAGACAGTATAAAATTGCCGTTGTGCGAGATAAGTAGATATTCTGTCTTTTTTGTGTTCAGGATCAAGTTGAGGCTTGATAGAAGGTTGTTTATGGACTTGAGGCAGGTGTCCCAGAACTCGAGGGTTTTGTTTAATGATTCGGTGATAGGTAAGAGAATTTGTACGTCGTCCGCGTACAGATAGAAGATTAGATTAAGATTGGAGAGGAGATGGCAGAGAGGGAGAAGGTAAATATTGAAGAGGGTTGGGGATAGTGAAGAGCCTTGGGGAACTCCCAGCATAGAGCAGACAGGTGGGGATTCTTCATTGTTGATTTTGACTTTGTAGGTCCTGTTTTGAAGGAAAGACCTGAACCAGCTTAGGGCGGTGCCTTTGACGCCGATGTCCGATAGACGATCTAAAAGATAGGCGTGGTTCACCGTGTCAAAAGCTGCAGAAAGGTCGAGGGGAATGAGAAGACTTGGTTGTTTTTTTTCCAGACTTGTGAGTATGGAGTCTGTGAGTGTGATTAAGAGTGTTTCAGTGTTGCGAGCTTTCCTGAACCCGAACTGAGAAGGGGAGAGGATTTTGTTGTTATTCAAGAATTCTGTGAGTTGCTGGTTTACTATTCTTTCCAAAATTTTTGCGATGAATGGAAGGTTTGCAATAGGGTGGAAATTGGCTGGATCATCCGGGGAAAGATTTGGCTTTTTTAACAGAGGTTTTAGGATAGCAAGTTTAAGTGGGTCAGGTACATGGCCTTGTGAGAGAGAACAATTGATGATCTTTGCAATATGCTTGGAAATAGTACTAGGAATGGAGATAAGCAGGTTGGACGGGATCGTGTTCAAAGGGTGAGGTGCAGGTTTGAGCTTTTTGAGAATGATTTCTATCTCCAGTGAAGATGTAGGCTCGAAGGTTTCAAGATTTGTAATCGGAAGAGCGGTTGCAGTAATGGGGGGTGGAGGGAGGGGAGTATTGTTATACGTGAGCGGTGCCAAGAGGTTTAAGATTTTCTTCTTGAAATAAGTAGCTAGTTCGGCTGCTTTGCTTGCGGCTTGATCATCTGGAACCGCAGTAGGTGATGGTTTGGTGAGGGAGGAGACAAGAGAAAATAGCGCTTTTGGGTCATAGATGAAATGATGGATTTTTTGAGCGTAGAAGTTTCTTTTTGTGCGGAGGATGGCGATCCTGTATTGATGCATAAGTGTTTTGTATGCCGTCAGGTTACTTGTAGAGGAAGGGTTTTTGCGCCAACGGTGTTCTCTGCTTCTGAGCTCTCTCTTGATGGATTTAAGTTCCGGTGTGTACCACGGTTTTCTGTTGTCCCTATTTGATTGAAGAGTTTTTGTAGTTAGTGGGCAGGTGAGGTCTGCCACTTTTTTTGTGATTTTGGACCAGGAAGCAGTGGCCGAGTCTGCGTCAGTGAGGTCGAGCTGTTCTAACTCCGACGTTAGGTGATTGATGAGTGTGTCTGGGTTACATAACTTCCTGTATTGGATTTTGGTCTTTTGAGTCTGAGAAATGATAGGTTGATGATTTTTTAAAGTGGTGGAGATAATCTTGTGATCTGACCAAGGGATAGGAGTACAGAATGTGCCCGAAGAGGGGGAGAGGCTCTCATTTAAAAAGATCAGGTCCAAAGTGTGTCCTGCTTTATGGGTAGGTTCGTTGATGATTTGTTTGAAGCCCATGCAGTTCAAAGAATTAAGAAATATGTTGCAGCTAGAAGACAGTGGGGTCTCATCTACATGGAGGTTGAAATCTCCCAGAAGGATGGCTGGTTTGTCTGAGTTAATAAGTTTGGCTATGAGCTCTATTAACGGCGATGGGCCTGCCTCAAGGTAGCCGGGAGGGGCATAGGTTGTTTGATTTGAAGATGGCAAGTTCCAGGGGGGAGAAGCATTTGCCCACTGAAGAGAAAGTCTAAGTTTTTTTATTTGCAGCGAGAAGCAGACCTCCACCTCTCTTCCTAGGTCTGGGGATAGAGAAGAAGTTGTATGAGGAAAGCGGAAGTTGGTTGATTAGGGCAATATCTTCTGTTTTTAACCAGGTCTCTGTGATGACACAAAGGTCAGGTTGGGTCTCCAAGAGGTAGTTGTGGAGAAGGTGAGTTTTTTTTGCGAGGGATTGAGCATTTAAAAGAGTTAGGGTGAAAAGCGTAAGACCTAGAAGTTGGTTCAGAGGCGAGATCATGATTGGGGTTAATCTCTTTTGCAAAATTGAGGGTGAGTAGGGGATATTTACTAATTTGCTCCTGCTTTTGTGAATGCTATTAAGACTTTTGTGAATGCTATTAAGACTCTTAATAGCATTTAGAAAATTTGATCACATCTTACACGCACTGATAGGTCTTAGCTGGCTGCCTATACAGTCCTGAATCAATTGCAAAGTTTTAACTTTAATGCATTCCGCCATCCATTCTAATGACTCTGGCCTGATAGGTGTAACACTACAACCATACAAGCCGCAGAGATTATTAAGATCTCAAAACAAAAGATTACTTACCGTGCCATCATTACAGAATACTCATCTATCTCCATAGCAGGCCCTTTTCTATGGAACTTTCTACCTGAGCCTCTACGACTGACTCCAGAAACAAAGAACTTCAAACGTGATCTAAAAAACATGGTTTTTAAAAAATGCCTATAACCTGACTTAGATCTATCTGAACTAAAAGCAAGCTCCTACAAGAACAATTTCATTAAGAATAACACCTTAAAAACCTCCTTCTTTTTACCCCCATACACCTTGGGGCGGATTTTCAGAGCCCTGCTCGCCTAAATCCGGGCGGATTTAGGCAAGCAGGGCCCTGCGCGCCGGTGCGCCTATGTTCAATAGGCCTACCGGCGCGCGCAGACCCCGGGACTCGCGTAAGTCCCGGGGTTTTCCGAGAGGGGCGTGTCGGGGGCGTGTCAAGGGCGGGCCCGATCCGCATGGCGTTTTCGGGGCGGGCCGTAGCGTTTCGGGAGCGGGCCCGGGGGCGTGGTTACGACCCGGGGCGGTCCGGGGGCGTGGCCGCGCCCTCCGGACCCGCCCCCAGGTCGCGTCCCGGCGCGCTAGCGGCCCGCTGGTGCGCAGGGATTTACGTCTCCCTCCGGGAGGCGTAAATCCCCCGACAAAGGTAAGGGGGGGGGTTTAGACAGGGCCGGGCAGGTGGGTTAGGTAGGGGAAGGGAGGGGAAGGTGAGGGGAGGGCAAAAGAAAGTTCCCTCCGAGGCCGCTCCGATTTCGGAGCGGCCTCGGAGGGAACGGAGGTAGGCTGCGCAGCTCGGCGCGCGCCGGCTATACGGAATCGATAGCCTTGCGCGCGCCGTTCCCGGATTTTAGCGGATACGCGCGGCTACGCGCGTATCTACTAAAATCCAGCGTACTTTTGTTGGCGCCTGATGCGCCAACAAAAGTACGCCAAATCGCGCTATTTGAAAATCTACCCCCTTGAGTTTAATGAACTAGAACGTCCCTGTAGACACCTTGAGATTAATGTGCTAGAGCTTCCCCTTAGATACATATCACCCCTGATTACATTAGCCAATGTAAGTGTCGTTCTTTGATATGTTTGTTATTTGTTCACATTAAGTCAAGGTACATGTTGATCTATAATATGTATGTCATGTTGTAAACCGTTGTGATCTTCATTTGGAACGACGGTATATAAAATGGCTAAATTAATAAATAAATGTTAAAAAAGTCATGGCTGCGGACACATTCCATTTCATTCTATTCCCTTCTTTCCCCTGCTCCCTGTTAAGTGGTGGGCAGGTAGGCCAGCTGAGCAGGAACCCCTCTCTCCGACCCATCCGCCAAAGAAGTAACCAGGGCACCTTAATTCCCAACCCTCCCCTCCAAACCCCCAGCTGGAGAAGGAGTAGACTTTACCTTCCCCGCCCAGCTCTCAGCCATACTGACATTAATATTTATTTATTCACTTCACTGGCTGGCCATTGATTGGTCCTTTCACTAATAGCTGATACTGAAAAGACTGATCCCCATTCAGTGGAATGCAGCAGGTAAATAGGAAAAGGTTATTTACCCTTTCCAATAGTACTAAGACTAGGGGACACCTCATGAAATAAATAATTGGGAAATTTGTTTTTCACTCCATGCACAATCAGGCTGTGGTATTTGTTACCAAGGAATTTGGTCAAGGCTTCTAGAATAGCTGGGTTTAAAAGGAGATTGGACAAGTTCCTAGAGAAAAAGTCCAGGTACACTTTGGAAAGCCACCACTTATCTCTGAGAGTGAGCAACTAGGAATGGATCTATGTTTTTGGGTATCTCCTAGTGACCCAGATTGGCCACTATTAGAAACAGGATGCTAGGCTCAATGAATCTTTTGTCTGACCTAGCATGGCAAATACTATGTTCATATTTATATCCTGGTGTAATTCCATAAATGATATCAATCAAGAAAGATGAGGACGCAGAGAAGTACAACTGATTTTTAGAGTCAGCTCAAACAAAAGCATAAACAGTTCCTTCAACCAGTCGCTAATTTATTGATATAAACAAAGATAAATTATAAAGCAGCTGTGTCTCCCAAAACGTACGTGTTTTGCAGTTAGTGCGAAAACTAAAGAACAAAACAACTAAAGAACAAAATCACTACAAAGTGTATAACAAACATAAAAACAAATCCATCTTCCCCATAGATTCCTGTTGATCTCTGACCTTCCTTTCTTTTCTTTCCAAGCAGGGATTCTCTGTGATTACCCCCTTCTTTCTTGATCTCCCCAGAGTCACTCTTCTGGTTGTGCACATCAGCATCTCATGCTCCTCCGCCCCCCATTGCATACTTTTTGCTACTTCCAGTTCCATATGATAACTCAACCCCACTCCCAAAGTAACTGCAGAATTTTGTAAAGATTTTTGAGATACTAAATATTTGTTTTGTAAGTTGTGAGTATTGTTAAACTTTTTAACATTCATTAGCATGAATTTATTTTAGTGAAAATAATGACAGTTACTTTCAAATGGGCACATGGGTGCACATATATGTGTATGGGTCAGCGCACATCCAGAGATGTGGCAGTTTTATAACATGCATGCATATTATAAATTAGCCTAGGCACACGTATATGTGCGCCTGATTTTGAGCTTTTGCATTCCCAGCAGCGGAAGTCAGGTTTGAGCCGCGTAAATGAGGGAATTGTATAACAGGTGCGAGTCCACATCATAACCAGTTTCACCAGTTTTCTCAGTGTAGAGCCTGGGCCTGAATCTTTTGCCTGCACTCCTCCAGGTACTCCAGACCCCTTAAACTCCTCAAAGATGCCTGGAAATAAGAACATAGGAACTTAGGAACATAGGAAATTGCCATACTGGGTTAGACCAAGGGTCCATCAAGCCCAGCATCCTGTTTCCGACAGTGGCCAATGCAGGCTACAAGTACTACCAATGCTAGTAATAGCAGTGGCTATTTTCTAAGTCAACTTGATTAATAGCAGGTAATGGACTTCTCCTCCAAGAACTTATCCAAACCTTTTTTAAACCCAGCTACACTAACTGCCCTAACCGCATCCTCTGGCAACAAATTCCAGAGATTAATTGTGCATTGAGTGAAAAATAATTTTCTCCGATTAGTTTTAAATGTGCTACTTGCTAAATTCATGGAGTGCCCCCTAGTCCTTCTATTATCTGAAAGAGTAAATAACCAATTCACATTTACCTGTTCGACCTCTCATGATTTTAAAGACCTCTATCGTATCCCCCCTCAGCCGTCTCTTCTCCAAGCTGAACAGCCCTAACCTCTTTAGTCTTTCCTCATAGGGGAGCTGTTCCATCCCCTTTATCATTTTGGTCACCCTTCTCTGTACCTTCTCCATCGCAACTAAATATTTTTTGAGATTCAGCGACCAGAACTGTACACAGTTTTCAAGGTACGGTCTTACCATGTAGCGATACAGAGGCGTTATGACATTTTCCGTTTTATTCACCATTCCCTTCCTAATAATTCCTAACATTTTGTTTGCTTTTTTGACTGCCACAGCACACTGAAGATGACGATTTCAATGTATTATTCACTATTTATTTATTTAGGAGCTTTTCTATACCAGCATTAGTGGGTACATCATGCCAGTTCACATTCAACAAAAGATGGAAAGTACATAAAACATAGTATGGGGAGGGGACAGAAAGAGGGAAGCGGCCAAGATGGCAATGGGAGAGAACAGGTCCTTTACATCTGCCAGTAACAAGAGATGACAGTAACGAATTAAACATGTGAGACAGCAAGTAGTAGCGAAAATCGAGAATCAAGAATCGAGAACAAAAACTATATACAGAGTTCGGTGATATCTGCGGGGTACAGAACAATATATATGGCTAATTTCAGGGTGGATGGCACAAGCGGGTTAGTCAGGGTAGGCCTGTTTAAATAGCCATGTTTTTAGTTTCTTTTTAAATTTGAAGGGGCAAGGTTCAAGGCGGAGGTTTGAGGGCAGGGAGTTCCATTGTGTGGGACCGGCAATAGAGAAAGCCCGATTCCTTGTGGATGAAAGATGAGCTTTTTTAAGGGATTGATCATGGAGGGTTGCTTTATTGGTTGTTCTGGTGGGTCGAGTAGGATTTGTGATACTGAAAGGAAAATCAAGCCAGTTGGAGTCATGGGAGTATAGGGATTTGTGGATGATGGAGAGGGCTTTATATAGGATACGAGATGGGATGGGGAGCCAGTGTAGGTCTTTGAGGATGGGGGTAATATGGTCGGATTTGAGGGTATTTGTGATGATTCATGCTATTGCATTTTGGAGCATTTGGAGCGGTTTTATGGTAGATTAAGCGAGCCCAAGGAGGAAGGAGTTGCAATAGTCCAATTTTGAGGACAGGGTGGCTTGAATAATGGTCCGGAAGTCATGGGAGTGTAGTAAGGTTTTTATTTATTTATTTATTTATTTATTTATTTACTTTTCACTATACCGATGTTCAGGACAAAATAGTCATATCACACCGGTTTACATTGAACACAGGGTAAACAGCGAGATATAGGAAAGATACAAAAAACAGGGTACCTTGAGTTTGAAAAAGCCTTCTTTGAGGATAGAGCTGATATGTTTCTTTAAGTAATTGTTGGTCTAAAATGATTCCAAGGTCTCTTACAGAGAGTTGTGCAGTGATGGAAGTGAATGATGGGTCATTTGCCAGGGAGGGTTTGGGAGTAGAGTGGTGGGAGATAAATAGTAGTTCCGTTTTGTTGGAGTTAAGGGCGAGGTGGAGGTTAGTGAGTAGGGAATTCATAGATGAGAGACAGGATTACCAGTACTTTAAAGTGTCGGAGATGGATTTATGGATCGGTATGATGATTTGAACATCATCAGCGTATAGATAGAACTTTAGATCAAGGTCTGAGAGTAATTGGAGGAGGGAGGTGAGGTAAATGTTAAAGAGTGTAGAGGAGAGAGAGGAGCCTTGGGGGACTCCTTGCGACAGGGAGTCAGGGGAGGAGATAGCATTACCTATTTTGACAGAGAAGGTCCGATTAGTCAGGTAGGATATGAACCATAGGAGGGCTAGGCCAGAGATGCCGATGTTCGCTAAGCGGGAGAGGAGGAGGTTGTGGCTTATGGTGTCAAATGCAGCCGAGATATCAAGGAGGGCGAGTAGGTAACAATGGCCCTGGTCCATTCCTCTGAGAAGGTGGTCAGAGAGGGTAAGTAAGAGGGTTTCCGTATTAAGGTGCTTGCAGAAACCAAATTGTGAAGTGTGAAGAATCCTGTGGTTTTTGAGGTAGTCCGTGAGTTGCGTGTTGACTACTCTTTCCATGACTTTGGCGATAAGCGGGAGGTTCGAAATGGGACGGAAGTTAGCAGGGTCTTTGGGGTCTAGCGAGGGCTTCTTGAGGAGGGGTTTGACCACTGCCTGCTTGAGAGTGTGAGGGACTATGCCTGAAGAGATTGAGCAGTTGATGATATCGGGTATCTCTTTGGAGATGAAGTTAGGAATAGAAAGGAGTGCATTAGCGGGGATGGTGTCAGAGGGGTGGGAGGCAGGTTTAATTTTTTTGAGTATGGATTCAGTTTCTTTGGTGGATGTAAGTTCAAGCAAGGCTAGGGAGGCAGAGGGTGTGCAAGTCCCTGTGGGAGGAGTATGCTGAGGGTTGGGGAATCTGGAGAGGAGGTTTGATATTTTGCTATGGAAGAAGAGTGCCAATTCTTCACTTTTGGCAGAGGCTTCGGAGTCAGGTATGGAGGGCGGTATGGGTTTGGTGAGGCCTGCAACATTGGAGAAGAGCGCTTTGCGGTTGTACATGTATTCTTGGATTTTTGAGGCATAGAAATCCCATTTGGACTTAAGGGTGGTGGTTCTATAGCTGTGGAGGGCAGATTTGTAGTCGGAGGTGTGTAGTGGAGATGGGTTCTTGCGCCAAGTTCGCTCTTTCTGTCTGAGTTTGTTTTTCATTATTTTTAGTTCGGTGGTATACCAAGGGTTAGAATGTTTGGAAGCCGGGGCAAGATCACGTCGAGTGATTGGGCAAAGTTTGTTGGCAATGTCCAATGTGAGGTTGCTCCATGAGGCTATGGCAGTTTTGGGGTTAGTACAATCAAGTTTGGGTAGAGAATTGGATAGTGCTGAGATTAGATCGTCACTAGGGCAGGACACAATGATGCCTAGATCTCTTTCCTGGGTGGTAGCTCCTAATATGGAACCTAACATTGTGTAACTATAGCATGGGTTATTTTTCCCTATATGCATCACCTTGCACTTATCCACATTAAAATTTAATCTGCCATTTGGATGCCCAATTTTCCAGTCTCACTTTTATTAAGACTTACATCTCCTTCATGGCAGAAGTTAAGTTACATGGCATTGGATCTAGGCATGCACCCAGTCGCATAGGTACTTGTGTGCACATCTCTTGGCCTCACCCTTGAATGCCCATATCCTGCCCCCACCACACACACATTCCCCCCCTTTTTTGTCCGATGTGAGATATTCATGCATCAGGGTTTGTGTGCATGCCGGTGGCTTTTAAATTGGGTGGGTGCGCACATGTTCTACATGTGTGCACATCTCCTGGTTTTGGTGCATGCCTAGGTTTTAAAATTCACCTTAATATGAACATCATCGGCTCAGTGTGTTGCAGCAGTCAAAAAAGCAAACAGAATGTTAGGAAGTATTAGGAGGGGAATGGTTAATAAAACGGAAAATGTCATAATGCCTCTATATCGCTTCATGGTGACACCGCACCTTGAACACTGTGTACAATTCTGGTCGCCACATCTCAAAAAAGATATAGTTGCGATGGAGAAGGTACAGAGAAGGTCAACCAAAATGATAAAGGGGATGGAACAGCTCCCCTATGAGGAAAGGCTGAAGAGGTTAGGGCTGTTCAGCTTGGAGAAGAGATGGCTGAGGGGGGATATGATAGAGATCTTTAAGATCATGAGAGGTCTTGAACGAGTAGATGTGAATCGGTTATTTACACTTTCGAATAATAGAAGGACTAGGGGGCATTCCATGAAGTTAGCAAGTAGCACATTTAAGACTAATCGGAGAAAATTCTTTTTCACTCAACGCACAATAAATTTCTGGAATTTGTTGCCAGAGGATGTGGTTAGTGCAGTTAGTGTAGCTGGGTTCAAAAAAGGTTTGGATAAGTTCTTGGAGGAAAAGTCCATTATTAATCAAGTTTACTTAGGGAATACCCACTGCTATTAATTGCATCAATAGCATGGGATTTTCTTAGTGTATGGGTAATTACCAGGTTCTTGTGGCCTGGTTTGGCCTCTGTTGAAAACAGGATGTTGGGCTTGATGGACCTTTGGTCTGACCCAGCATGGCAATTTCTTATGTTCTTAATTCACTATTTGCTGTTACTTGAGAATTAAATAAACTTGCATAGACCCATCTTTCCAAATATATCCAAAGCAAGAAACCTGTGAGGGAGTCGGCTGGACCATTAGATGAACGAGGGGTTAAAGGGGCTCTTAGGGAAGATACGGCCATTGCAGAAAGACTAAATTAATTCTTTGCTTCCGTGTTTACTAATGAGGATGTTGGGGAGATACCAGTTCCGGAGATGGTTTTCAGGGGTGACGAGTCAGACGAACTGAACAAAATCACTGTGAACCTGGAAGATGTAGTAGGCCACATTGACAAACTAAAGAGTAGCAAGTCACCTGGACCGGATGGTATGCATCCTAGGATACTAAAGGAACTCAAAAATGAAATTTCTGACCTATTAGTTAAAATTTGTAACCTATCATTAAAATCATCCATTGTACCTGAAGACTGGAGGGTGGCCAATGTAACCCCAATATTTAAAAAAGGCTCCAGGGGCGATCCGGGTAACTATAGACCAGTGAGCCTAACTTCAGTGCCGGGAAAAATAGTGGAAACTATCCTCAAGATCAAAATTGTAGAGCATATAGAAAGACATGATTTAATGGAACACAGTCAACACGGATTTACCCAAGGGAAGTCTTGCCCAACAAACCTGCTTCATTTTTTTGAAGGGGTTAATAAACATGTGGATAAAGGTGAACCGGTAGATGTAGTGTATTTGGATTTTCAGAAGGCGTTTGACAAAGTCCCTCATGAGAGGCTTCTACGAAAACTAAAAAGTCATGGGATAGGAGGCGATGTCCTTTCGTGGATTACAAACTGGTTAAAAGACAGGAAACAGAGAGTAGGACTAAATGGTCAATTTTCTCAGTGGAAAAGGGTAAACAGTGGAGTGCCTCAGGGATCTGTACTTGGACCGGTGCTTTTCAATATATATATAAATGATCTGGAAAGGAATACGACGAGTGACATTATCAAAATTGCGGATGATACAAAATTATTCAGGGTAGTTAAATCACAAGCAGACTGTGATACATTACAGGAGGACCTTGCAAGACTGGAAGATTGGGCATCCAAATGGCAGATGAAATTTAATGTGGACAAGTGCAAGGTGTTGCATATAGGGAAAAATAACCCTTGCTGTAGTTACACGATGTTAGGTTCCATATTAGGAGCTACCACCCAAGAAAGAGATCTTGGCGTCATAGTAGATAATACATTGAAATCTTCGACTCAGTGTGCTGCAGCAGTCAAAAAAGCAAATAGAATGTTAGGAATTATTAGGAAGGGAATGGTTAATAAAACAAAAAATGTCATAATGCCTCTATATCGCTCCATGGTGAGACCACACCTTGAATACGGTGTACAATTCTGGTCGCCGTATCTCAAAAAAGATGTAGTTGCAATGGAGAAGGTACAGAGAAGGACAACCAAAATGATAAAGGGGATGGAACAGCTCCCCTATGAGGAAAGGCTGAAGAGGCTAGGGCTTTTCAGCTTGGAGAAGAGACGGCTATGGGGGGATATGATAGAGATAATTCAAATCATGAGAGGTCTAGAACGGGTAGATGTGACTCGGTTATTTACACTTTCGAATAATAGAAGGACTAGGGGGCATTCCATGAAGTTAGCAAGTAGCACATTTAAGACTAATCAGAGAAAATTCTTTTTCACTCAACGCACAGTAAAGCTCTGGAATTTGTTGCCAGAGGATGTGGTTAGTGCAGTTAGTGTAGCTGGGTTCAAAAAAGGTTTGGATAAGTTCTTGGAGGAGAAGTCCAGTAACAGCTATTAATCAAGTTTACTTAGAGAATAGCCACTGCTATTAATTGCATCAGTAGCATGGGATCTTCTTAGTGTTTGGATAATTGCCAGGTTCTTGTGGCCTGGTTTGGCCTCTGTTGGAAACAGGATGCTGGGCTTGATGGACCCTTGGTCTGACCCAGCATGGCAATTTCTTAGGATCTTATGTTCTTATGTTCTTATGTTCTTATTTATTTATTTATTTATTTATTTATTTATTTATTTATTTCGTGATTTTTTTATATACCGCGGCACGTTAATAACATCACCTCGGTTTACAATAAACAATAAATCAGCAACAAGCTTTACAGTCAATAAGAATTCAGGTGTACATAAAAAATATCAATTAAGAATAAATTAAGAACCAATTAAGAACAATTAACAAATAAACTAATGATAAACATATTCCATAGTTAATGGCGAGTCTAATAACTGGGAGGAAAGAGCCCGATCAAGTAAAATTTAGCAGCGGGGAATAAATAAATTGGCGTGTGGCATTGGATCAGAGAAACATAAGCAATAACTGGCATTTCAGGAAAAGAGATGGTCATTGAGTGTAAGCTTGTTCGAACAGCCAGGTTTTGAGGTTCTGCTTGAATTTCTTATGGCAGGGTTCTAGATGCAGGTCTGTGGGCATTTTGTTCCAGAGGTTTGTTCCCGCAATCGTGAAGGAGCGGTCTCTTGTAGTAATGTGTCTGATGTGTTTAAGGGAAGAAGAAACAAGTTTGGCTTGGTGCATTTTTCTTATTGATCTCTTTGATGTGCAGAAGATAAAATGGTCGGAGAACCACTGCATATCTTGGTTATAAATCGACTTATGAATGAGGGAGAGAACTTTGAATAAAATCCTAGATGCTACAGGCAGCCAGTGAAGGAACATGAGCACTGGTGTGATGTGTTCATGGCGGTGAGTATTAGTAAGTAAGCGTGCTGCAGTATTTTGTAGCATCTGTAATGGTTGTATGGTGTTTTTAGGGAGACCTAGTAGTATAGCATTGCAGTAATCCAATTTTGACAATATTGTAGCTTGTAGCACTGTCCGGAAGTCATGTGGATGTAGAATACAGATGTGAATCGTGTCCTCGATCATCTTACGATCGATTTCGGCTGGGAGGGGGAGGGAATCGTATTGTTGCCGTTTGGGTGTGTAAACGTGGGGTTCCGGACCGCCGCTGAACGACCTCCTGCAGTCGATCTCCTGCCGGCGCCATTTTCCGTACGGAAAACGATTCGCGGCAAGAAATTGCTCCCGGAACCCCGCTGGACTCCCAGGAACTTTTGGCCAGCTTGGGGGGGCCTCCTGACCCCCACAAGACTTGCCAAAAGTCCAGCGGGGGTCCGGAACGACCTCCTGCGTCAAATCGTTTTCGTCTATGGCCGTCGCCATTTTGCGGCGGCCATTTTGGAAAATGGCGCCGGCTGAAGACAACAGGATTCAATTGAGGGGGCCGTTCCGGACCGCCGCCGTTCTGGACCACCGCTGGATCCCCAGGTAATTTAAAGCATTTGGGGGGGGGGTTCGGGAGGGTGGGGGATTTAATTTAAAGGGTCGGGGGTGGGTTTTAGGGGGTTTTAGTGTGCCGGTTTTCCTGCCCTCCCCCTTCCCCCGATTTACGATTTTTTAACGATAAATCGGGGGAATTGGTATTGTATCGTGGCCCTAACGATTTTTGACGATTTAAAATATATCGGACGATATTTTAAATCGTCAAAAAACGATTCACATCCCTAATGTAAAAGCGGTTTGATTCTTTTTAGCATATGTAGTTTGAAGAATCCGTTTTTGATTGTAGCCGTGATGAATTTCTTTAATGAAAAATGATTGTCGATGATAACGCCAAGGTTGCGGACTTGCTGTAAGTTGAGAGAGTCCGAAGGTGAATGTAGATTAGGGTTAGAGGAGATGTTATTGTGTGATGTGATGATGAGGAGCTCTGTCTTGGTTGTGTTTATTGCTAGGAAGTTTTCAGTAAGTAGTTTTATTATTTCCACCAGAGCAGAATCCCAGATTTTTAGAGCATTAGATAGGGAATCGTTGATGGGGATGAGGATCTGTACATCATCTGTGTATATGAAATGTGGGAGATCCAGTTTCACCAGAAGTTGACAGAGGGGAGATAAGTATATGTTGAACAGTGTAGATGAAAGAGAGGATCCTTGTGGAACACCTTGTGCTAGTTTTCTGGGTTTCGAAACATGTTCTTATATAAAGGGGTTTTTTTTTTTAGATATTTAAGAAATATGTAATGCAAGCATAAACTTATCTTCTATACCATCCAACGTTCCTCTTATTATTTTGTGGCTCAGTTCAGTGGCAGAAGGATTGTTCTCTACATGCTTTTAAGTTATTCATTGTGCAAATTAAGTTAATTCTGCTATTAGTTTGTGAATATTTTAACAATTTTTATTAGGATAGTTTTAGTTATATTAATTATTATGTTGTTTTATTTCTATGTAATCCGCTTTGATATGCTGTATTGATTTGCTGGTAAATCAAGAATAAAATATAAATGTTCTGAAACCTTTGAAATCAAGGAATCTTATTGTATAGTCCACTTGACTTGCACATCAGTTTAGGCTCATTGAGCATGTAATAAATATTAGTACAAAAAGTGATCTTTTCTAAAGAATATTTTCATTATTTTAGGCACCTTATTTGGAAATCAAGAAACAGATGGATAAACAAGACCCCCTTGCCCATCCTCTGTTGCAATGGTATGAAAACTGCTTACTGCCTTAATCATAAAGCAATATGTTTTATTTTTGATAGCTATACTTTACACATTTTTTGGCAAAGTCTCTTAGCTACATATCTGATTTTAGAGCATCAGAAAGCATGCAGTAATTAGTACATATTTCTGACTCTAGACTGTTTACTTTCTGCCTCAGCAGAATAGCTAACGTTTTTAAGTATAGCTTTTACAGAAAAAAATATACTTTTTGATTTGTAGTTTATCTGTTAAGGCATCTAACTATTTGAATACATAATTATAGAATCTTGAAATGGAATGATATGCTGGTAATGCTAATTTAGGTGTTAACATGCTTTAAATGTCTGCATTACTTCTTATCACACACTAATGCAATGTTAATGCAGTACTTAATGCACATTAAAAGAGTAAACATTTAAAAGAGCTGCTAATGTGCATAAATATGCAAAAAAGCATCTCAGTCAAATATAGCGCAATTTAGGTTAATGTATGCACCAACATTATTGCTGATGATAACACAAAACTTTAACTCACCTCTGGAAGTATAGTTTGTCTTTGAACTAAATATATATGGTAAGTCAGATTTAATTTGCATTGTAGTAGTCTAATTAATGTTCTATTCCTTAAAGGCTTTATACCAGAGATGGCTTACTCCAGTCCTCGAGTGCCACAAATAGGCCAGGTTTTCAGGATATCTTCAATGAATATGCATGAGAAAGATTTGCATGCACTGTCTCCATTGTATGCAAATCTATCTCATGCATATTCATTGTGGACATCCTGAAAACCTGGCCTGTTTGTGGCACTTGAGGACTGGAGTTTGCCATCCCTGCTTTACACCCTTCAGTGAATAGCACTTTAAATATCCTGCAGGAGTGCGTATTCATTATGTGCTACCCTGTAGGTTTATCACATTTTAGTAAACCAGGCCCTTTTTTTGGAAAGTCTTTGTGTAAAACCTATAATACTTTTGCTGTAGATACCAAATTATTAAATATATAGTTAAGAATTAGGGATGTGATTTGGCTGAACCTTTTGGTTCGGCCTTCATATTGGCCCACCGCGGGAAATTTCCTTTTTTCATGCCGACTTTTTTTTTGGCTGCCCCGAAACGAATTTTCCCGAAATATCGGGAAAGGTCCGCTTTGCGCATCCCTATAATTTCTAGAGATGTGCTTCGTTTTTTTCTACCAGGTCGTTTTTTGACTCGGATACTTCGTGGTAAAATTTGGGTTTTCTCGTTTAGTTTTTTTTGAAAAACGAAACGAGGAAACCCGAAACCGGGCCAAAAAACGAAACGGGAAACAAAGCTAAACTCCCCCCCCAAGCATTTAAAATCATTTTTGTACATACATACAAACTCCCCCCCCCCCCATCCCGATCCCTCCCCAAGACTTACGAACATCCCTGGTGGTCCAGCGGGGTCCCGGGTTCCATTTGCCCTCCGTGCCCCGTGTGCTACTGCAAGCCGTGCTCCTCAAAATGGTGCCAAATAGCCTCTGAACTACCATGTCACAGGGGCTACCGGCGCCATTGGTCAGCCCCTGTCACATGGCCATCGGCGCCATCTTGTGCTCCTATCATGTGACAGGAGCTGACCAATGGCGCCGAAAGCCTCTGTGACATAGTATGGGCAAAGGCTATCGGCGCCATTTTGATTACTGGCAGCCGACAATGAAATCGCTCCCGGACCCCTGCTGGACCCCCAGGGATTATTGGCAAGCCTTGGGGGGGTCAGGAGGGGGGTTGTATTATAGTTAATTTAAATGTTTGGGGTGGTTTGGGGTGGTTTTTAATTTTAAAAAAAAAATGTGCCCCTCTCCCCATGCAAACCCGAAAAACGAAGTTTCCCCGAATTTCGGGGAAAATCCTTTTCGGGTTTCGGGACCCCCGAACCACTACGAATTAGGCAATTTCATTGTAATTGCCTAATTCGTGATAAACGACTGCACATCTCTAATAATTTCCCCCCACCTCCCGACCTCCCCCCCCCAAGACTTACCAAAAGTCCCTGGTTGTCCAGCGAGGGTCCCGGGAGTGATCTCCCCCTCTCGGGCCGTCGGCTGCCAGTAATCAAAATGGCGCCAGTGGCCCTTTCCTCTTACCATGTGACAGGGGCTACCAGTGCCATTGGTCGGCCCTGTCACATGGTAGGAGCAATGGATGGACTGTGACATTTTTGAAGATGGTGTGGGCTATCCATTGCTCCTACCATGTGACAGGGGCCGACCAATGGCACTGGTAGCCCCTATCACATGGTAAGGGCAAAGGGCCATCGGCGCCATTTTGATTACTGGCAGCCGACGGCCCGAGAGGGCGAGATCGCTCCCAGGACCCCTGCTGTACCACCAGAGACTTTCAGTAAGTCTTAGGGGGGGTCGGGAGGGTGGGGGTTTGTAATTAATTTAATTTGAAGGGTTGGGGTGGGTTTGTGTTTTTTCTTTTTTAAGTGAGTCCTTTCTCCCCCCCCCAAAAAAAAAAAAAAAAAGAAACGATAGGAAAGCCACACTGAATTTTGTGGGGTTTTCCTTTCGTTTCGTCAGGCCCCCGAAATGCAACAAAATAGGAAATATCATCTTTATTTCCTATTTTGTTGCAAACTAATACACATCCTTATTAGGAATTTATTGTCTGGTTTCTTTTCAAAGTTTATGCTAATAGTTTCATTGAAGTCAATATTTTAAAAAATAGAAAATAGAGGGGAGGGGTCTGGAGAGCATCGGGCACTAGCCCTTGCATGTAAAATGTTTTCTCCTTGGACAAGCAGGTACAAATTCTTCCACACAAGCGGAATAATTTCATCCAGTGGCACCGACATAAACATGCTCTTTCAGAGCTCAGAAAGAGAAATCTTTCTGAGCATGTGTTGGAGTTCCTGTACTCCAGCCTTGCTCGAGTCTCTTCAGTCAGTTTATTTCTTCTGATGCATAAAAACTAACTTCTGCTCTCTCACAACTGCCTGCATTTTTTCAGGGATTTTTCATCTTTTTATTTTCTTCAGTTTTTGTAGTTATTTTCTTCTTTATTTTATTTATTTTTCAGTTTGCTTAAAAAAAAAAAACTTTCACAGTTCATCATGTCAGGAAGACAACCTTTCAAATTATGTGTCAAATGCAGCCACAAAATGGCTAGTGTCAACCACCACGACATCTGTGTTGCTGCCTTGGCTATTCACATCATCTGATCAATTGCAGTGCATGTGGAAGTATATACCCACATGCCTTGAACTTTTTGGAATTTAAACTGAAATATGAGTCCTCCTGTTCCAACAGAAAAAGTCTTATCTTCAGACAGACCAGTACTTCTCAATAAAATGAGGTCAGAGTTTCCAAAACACTGAAGTTGAGAAAACTTCCTCTTCATCTTTCTCATCAGGGCAAGGATATGTCCCCCTTTGACATATAAGTCTCGACACCACATGCATAAATTGGCGCAAGAGACCTCCATGAAGAAATTTAAAAAAACAATTCTCCTAGGACAAGCAGGACAGTAGTCCTCACACATGGGTGACATCATCAGATGGAGCCCGGCACGGAAAACTTTGACTGGCACACTGAGCATGCACAGCTTGCCACTATCCACAGGTCCAAGCGGGGACCCTCCCCAGTCTCTACTTTTCCGCGGAGCTGTTATCTTGTGGTTGTGGTGCTCATGCTCCTTTTCTGTGTTGGAAAGCTTTTCCTGGTTGATTCGTTGACTTTCCTGTGCCAGGTCCCTCTCCATTTCCCCGGCTTAGTTAGTTGGGCGACATAGTAAGTTTTCCTCCTTCTGTATGGTCAGTTCCCAGTAGTGTTTTCCTCGGTACCTGCTGGTCATCAACTGCTTACCGGATGTTTTTGATTATGACATTGTAGGGTTTTTGTCGGTGCCCCCAGTGCCCTAGGACCGTGTTCCTCATGGATCCGCATGATGTGTGTATCCTCTGCCTGGGGACATCGCACGACATTTGGGGATGGTGTTTTTGTGACCAGATGACCCCCAATGGCCAGCGTACCCACCTGGATAAAATGGAGAAGCACTTCAGTTCAAAGAAGTCAAAACCTTCTATTCCGGCATTGGGGGCATCGACACCAAGAGGCCAAGGGGAACCGATGGACACTGAACCTTCGCTGTTCACCGGGGTCCTCGATGGAGAGAGGTTTGGGGATTGGCTGTCACCGCTGTCTTCACGCTCCAGGACGTTGGGATCATCTCCTTCCAGCGATCTCCGTCTACACATGGTACTGGGCTTGGGTCGGCACTGGAACCTAGTGTGATGCCCCTGAAGCTACCTGACGCAAAGGAGGCATCACCCTTCATCGACCTCGGGAGTCCCAGGTGTTCCTCATCTATGCCGGTGCTGGGCACCGATCCCTCTCGGGGCTCCAAGGGAGCTCTGGTGATGCCTCCACCTCCTCTGTCCATCCTGTCATCGGCAGATTTCCAGGACGAGTTGAAGCACAGGGTGCAAAAGGCAGTCGTCTGAGACCTGCAAGTTATCAAGCCGTCAGCCCCACCGGTACTTCCACCGGTGTCAGAGCATGTGCCCTCAATATTGGCACCTCTGCTGGAGTACCTCAATGACCTTCTTGGTGTCTTCCCTATGCAGCTGCTGCAGGTGCCTGGGGGCCCATTGATACCTCGGCGGCCACCATTGTCTTCTCCGTCTGGTGCGATCCCCACTGTGGGCTCCTCTGAGGAGGAAGGCCCGTCGCAACTCACACCACCGTTGAGGCCCTTGGTGCCACGGCCAGCATTGCCCAGTCCAGGCATGAGTCTTTCAGGGGCCTTGATGTCCTCAGTGCCCATGGTACCCTCGGTGTCCAAGCCGAGGGTCCTGGGAAGGGGCCCTCCACTGGTGTCTCCGGGTGATCTTAGTAAGGAAAACGCCCTGTATGACCCATGGGGGGAATGATACCTCTGAGTCTTTGTCTGATGACTTGGGGGATCTTCTCTCGGACCCATCTCCTCGGAGGAGCAGCGTTTGTATGGGCCATGGCAGAAGCCATTCCGATTCAGCTTCTGACGGAAGAGGATGCCAGGCATAAGATGCTGGAAGTTCTCCAGTTTGTCAATGCCCTGAAGGAGGTGGTGGTTTTTCCCGTCCATGAAATCTTCAAGGAGTTACTCCTTAGGATTTGGGAACAAGTCATCTCCATGCCTCTAGTGAATCGGAAGGCTGATGCTGTTTATTTAGAGCAGCATGCCTTGGGGTTTGAGAGGCATCAACTCCCTCATAAGTCAGTCGTAGTGGAGTCTGCCCTCAAAAGGTCCAAGCGTTCCTGCACCCATGCCTCTGCCCCTCTGGGTCGGGAGCACAGGGTGCTCAATGTGCTGGGTAGGAAGGTGTTTCAGGGAACCATGTTTATTGCCCATATTGCATCCTACCAGCTGTACATGACACAATACTCTAGGAATCTCTGGAAACAGGTCCAGGAATTCTCCGAGCATCTGCCCCAACAGCAGTAGGACACTTTGTTGGCAGTTGTCCAGCAGGTCCTGGAATGTGGCAAACATGAAGTGCACTCCACCTATGATGTGTTTGAAACAGCAGCTAGGTGGAAGCAGTGAGCATTGGTGCCCGCAGGATGGCCTGGCTCTGAGCCTCTGATCTCTGGCCGGATGTCCAGGAGAAGCTCGCAGACCTGCCATATACTGGCAAGAACCTCTTTGGTGATAAGTTGAGGGATGCCATGACTCAGATGAAGGA